>NW_028254257.1:0-399283 GCF_964263255.1 Lissotriton vulgaris
GATAGGGAATGCTTGCCGGGCTCTGGATAGACGTTGGTATAGGCTGGTTGCTCATGCTGGATTCAGTTCCGGTTCCAGAGGGGTGGGCATTCTGATTAGATCCTCTCTGCCCCTTGAAATAGACGAGATAATGCTTGATGATAGGGGTCGATATGTTGCTATTTCGGGGAGATGGGAGTGTAAGATGCTCTCTATATTTAATATATATGTCCCCCCGGGTCTGCAGGCCACTATTTATGCTGACCTTGGTCGGCTTCTGCTGGGGCTTCCGGATGGTCTCCTTATTCTTGGGGGGGATTTTAATTCTGTGGTCTCTGGCAACTCAGATCGCTACCCGCCCAGAGACTTACCGAATTTCCAGAAGTGGCTTTCTGAACTGCTGGAAACCTTTGGATTAGTGGATGCTTGGAGGATGCTACACCCCGCGCAACTACAATACACGTTCCATTCTGGGGCCCACGGTAGTCTCTCTAGAATTGATTATTTCTTACTGCCGTCGGCCCAATCTTCCTCCATGCAAGAGGTTCGTCACCTCCCTAGGGGCATCTCTTATCATTCTCCCCTGTGGCTAAGGGTTGCGGTTGGGGTAGGTAGTGAGGGGAGAGTTGCTCCTATTACCCCTTGGTATTTGCGAAACCCCAAAACGCGCTCTGAGCTGGTCAAAGCCATTGATTGCTACTTTAATGAAAATGTGGGGTCTGTCTCCTCTTCTGTTTCACTTTGGGAGGCTTTCAAAACTGTTATTCGGGGTTATTCACTGTCATTGATTGCTGCCGCTAAGAAGGCCAAACATGAAGAATTAGCGCGTCTCGAAGATGAGATAACAGTACTTGAGAGTGACCTGGGTGGGAATGATACCCCTGCAACTTTACACTCCCTAGCTCTGAAGCAGGCCGACTATAGAGCCCTGGTGACAGACGCTTCTAACGTCATGAATAGAGAGCAGCAGGGTAGACTCTACGATGTGGGTGATAAGGCGGGTAAGCTCATTGCGTGGTTGGATAAGTCAGAGAGAGGGAATCGAGTTGTGCCGGTGATTGAAAAGTCGAATGGGGACCATGTGTCTGACCTAATTGGATTGTTGATTGCTTTGTGGATCACTTCCAGACGGTCTATGCCTCGGTGAGCGATAGAGATGAGCGTAACTCCCGTTTGCTGTTGCGCGATATCGCGTTACCCTGCCTCTCTGATGAGGATAGGGCCATGATGGATGTGCCTATAACAGTGGATGAGGTCGCTGGTGCCATTCGCGCCCTTCGATCTGGTAAGGCCATGGGGCCCAATGGCTTGCCTATTGAGCTTTACAAATTATGGCCCGACAAAATGGCACCCTATCTGAGAAATATGTTTCTTGAGGCTTTCGATACTGGTCTCCTTCCTATTGATCAGCGCCTGGCCACCATTGTTGTCATTCACAAGGAAGGTAAGCCGCGCGATTGTTGTGCTTCGTACAGGCCTATTTCACTGCTTAATGCTGAGCCCAAGATACTTGCTAAATTACTGGCTAATCGACTGATTAAGGTGGTCGGCGACTTGATCCATCTGGATCAATCCGGTTTCATCCCGCACCGAAATACCACCCTTAACCTCAGCAGACTCCACGGAGTTCTCGCGAGAGCTGGAACTCTGACTGAGTCGGCCATTTTGGCTTCCCTCTATGCCACTATGGCTTTTGATACGATAGAATGGCCATATCTCTGGGCAGCTCTCGCTAAGTTTGGTTTCGGCTCGAAATTTATCGCCTGGGTGCAGCTCCTTTATGAACGACCGCTAGCCCAGGTGGTGGTAAATGGCAGGGTTTCCAGTACTTTCGCACTTGGACGTGGCACCCGTCAGGGTTGTCCGCTGTCTCCGTTGCTTTTTCCCCTTGCTCTGGAACCGTTGGCCGAGTGGCTTCGCTGGGAACCCTCGATCAGGGGTATCCAGTGGACCCCTGACTTTGAAGATCGTGTCTCGCTATATGCAGATGACATTCTTCTTTATCTCACCTCCCCCCAAAAGTCTCTTGATGTGCTTTTCGATGTTCTTACCTCCTACGGAACAACTCGGGTCTTGTTATCAACTGGATCAAGTCCTGCGTCTACGTTCTGGCCGGGGATCTACCCCCGTTGCCCCGTAGATTTCCGATTCAGGTGGCCGAGACTGGTTTTAGGTACCTGGGGATTCATGTCTCGCTGAACTCTGCCCGTCCGTTACGAGCGTAACCTTCATGCCCCTCTCCAGCGGCTTAAACTTGACGTCTCATGGTGGCGACGACTGCCCCTTTCCCCATTGGGGCGTGCGACTCTCTTTAAGATGATGTCGCTCCCCAAGTTCCTGTATGCACTTCAGAACTTCTTTGATCCTATACCTCCGGGGTATTTCCGTGAGGTTGAGGGCCTTCAGAGGCAACGGATTTGGGACGGGCGTGCTCGTATCTCCTTACCCAAACTCACTTTGCCGTGGTATGACGGTGGCATCGCCCTCCCTGACATCAGACGCTGCTACTGGGCCTCGCAGCTATGCGCAGTTAATCATGTGACTTACGCCCCTGGTCATACTCCTGCCTTTGCAATGGATAAACATCTTCTGCCAGGCGGGAATTTTAACAGGGCACTGTATTCTAAGAAACCATTTGACGCCCTGACTGGCCCCACAAAAAGTGCTGCGCGAATGTGGCGAGACGCGAATGCTGCTATGGGATGGAGTGATAGGTTAACCCGAGTGACACCCTTGTATGATTCTGACCGTTTGGGCAATTTGTGGAGAACGAAAGGATTCGATAAATGGGACATGATTGGTATAAGCAAGGTGGAAGATCTCTGGTCCAGAGGTAGTATTAAGACTTTTGAGGTGCTCAAAATTGAATATGAGCTTGACGACAAGTAACACTTCAGGTACATTCAGGTGCGACATGCCTTGACCTCCGTTTTCCCCCCGGGGACGGATATTCCCCAATCCTCGCCGCTGGAGGACCGTATCCTTGACGGCCATGTGCCGGATAGTACCATATCACTGATTTACAAAAAGCTCATCAATAACAGGCTGATTTGCTTGAGCCCCTCAGGGCTTCGTGGATCGCGGACGGCCTGGAACTAGATGACAAGGATTGGCAAGCGGCCATCTCCTCCCCTAAGGAGGTTGCCATACCCGCCCGCCTCCGTTTCGTACAGTTGAAGATCCTCCATTGTGTATATGTAAGGGGGAACGCGTCTGGTGCGAATGGGTTACTCTCTTGATGGGCTATGTAAGCGCGGCTGTGGTATGAGTGGTACCTTCCTGCATATCATTTGGGAGTGTCCTGAGGTGGCTGCCTTCTGGTCTAGAGTGCATGCGATTATGGAAAGAGTCACCGGGGTCTCTCTATTGCCTGAGGCCAGACGATGCCTTCTTAATGTCTGGGAACCTACGGACTACAACACGGCCCAGACTTTTTGGGTGACTCTTGGTAACATGGTGGCCAAGAGGGATATTGCGCAACTCTGGGGTTCCCACAGACCACCTACGATAGCGGCTTGGAAGGAGAACATGGACTGGTGTATGTTCAGGGAAAAGACAGTCTATGTGGCCCGGGCCGACCTAAGAAATGGGGTAGAATTTGGTCCCAATGGAACACTTACCATGGGAATGTCTGCACTCCCCCACAAGACTACACCATTGATATCTTGCTGTCCCCTTAGTTGGCGTTCCAGGCTTAAGTTTGTAATAGTATGTACTGACCGATCTCTTCACCGCCCTTCATCTCGAGACATATGCTCCATCATAGTATGCTAGTCGGATTCTACCGCCCTCTCTCTTTGATTCCCTGTAATTGATTATTGCCATGTGTCTGTGTTTTATGTTGTTAGTTCAGTTCATCAAAATTCCAAAACTAAACCTACAATACTTGTCTTTTGATTCTACGTCATGTATAGGATTATATTGCGGGTCGCTTAACCCCCAAACATGGTACCGGAGGGCCTGATTGTGAGACGTCATAATGTTTAAATGTCATAGCGGCCGGTCTGCTGGGTTGTAGGCTGACAGCTGTGTATTGTGCATAAATATAATAAAGGTTTTAAAAAAAAATCCTTTTTTGAAGGAAAAGCATTTTTGTTTGGGTCTGTCCACAGGTTGCTCAGGCCCATATTTTCTAAGAGCAATCTTACTTGTCTAAACCATGGGATATTACCCGAGCCCAAAGCAGATCTAACGTCCAAAATTTAATTGGCAAAGAGTGCCAATTCAGAGGTTGTCCAAATTTTCCTCCACAGGGCCACTGTTTTAAAACGTGCCACATCATCAATAGAGTGACAGCCTAGATCAATTAATAAGGGCTTCAAGGGACTAGATTGGGGAAGGCCTACAAGGTTTCTAAAAAATTTGTTTTGGACTCTAACTAGCGGTGATAAGTCCGTGGAGGCCCATAAGTCCGCGCCGTACAAAATCGCTGAACTAATTTTAGCAATGTATATTTTTATAGCAGGGCCTATCCTTTTTGTCAATGAAGATCTCTGCTCTTTGCTCAGGCACCCTGTTAACTGAGCAAACTTGAGGGCGAGTATATCAAGCTGCGGTTTCCAACTGAGCCTGTTTTCCAACACAACCCCTAGGTATGTCATGACTTTTACCTGCTCTAGATCACAGCCATTCATACTAACATCGCCCTGCTGCAGCCTATTTTTAGTTAGAACCTTAAATTTAGTTTTTGTAATGTTGACCCGCAGGTCGTTGGATTGGCAGAATTCCTCAAACTTATCTAGGGCGGACTGGAGACCCATCTGAGTTTTTGATAAAATTAAGGTGTCATCCGCAAAAATAAGTAGCGGGAACTTGGAGAAGCGTGGCTCAGTGGTTAGAGGCGGCAGACCCGGAAGCTGAGATCGACTGTGGACCAGGGTTCGATTCCCCACCTCGGCGGGTCTCGGGCTCAAAATTCCACGGACTCGACAATTCTCGCTCTGGTGCCTACTCAACTCACGGGGTCACACTCTGCGACTCTGGGCAATAGCTTGCTTAATCTCCACAACGGCCCCTCGCGGCGGGATGCCTGGCTTTCACCTTGTGGACACCCTGCCGTGGTTTCTCACAGGGGAATACCAGGACGGGTTCCCTAAGCAAGCGCCGGGACGCTCACGGGCAGCTGTGCGCTTTACAAGTCCAGCACCTAAGGTGGGGGCATCGGTTTGAAATGCTGCAAAGTACTGCACGACCCTGTTGATGAATACCAAAAACAGGGTTGGTGCAAGTACACACCCTTAAGCGTACACAGCGGGACACCAGGAATCTCTCTGTAACCTGCCCTTGTTTGCCCCATCTGACCTGTGCAAAATTTGCTTCATAAAGTCTAATTACCATATCAAAAAGTTCTCGTGGCATTCCCATGTTTCCTATAGCAACCCCTAACTTGGCTCTCAGGACTAAGTCAAATGCAGACTTTAGGTCTACGAACGCTGCATAGATAGTGGCACCACCCAAAATAACAACCTTCCAATAAATTAATATAGATCTAAACACCTGTTTGATCATGCTGACACAGGATCTAAAACGCTTGTAATGGGGATAAAACATTCTCTAGATCCATCCAGGACTGGATCTTAGCAAGCACCATCCTGGCAAGGATTTTCTGAATAGCATCTATTAAACTTATGGGGCGATAGTTCCCCGGAACAGAACTATCCCCCTTTTTAAATATGGGCAGGATTTTGGCACCCTGCCAAGAATCCGGGATCGAGGCCCCCTTCACGATAGCATTGGCTAGAAAGGTGATATAGGGCACCCAGTTGGTTAAGTCAGATTTAAAAAGATCTGCCGGAATGCAGTCCATCACTGGGGCTTTTCCACCTTGGACCATCTTAAGTGCATTCTCTACATCTTTTCTATCAAACACCAGGGGGTGGCTGGGGGTCAATAACTTTGAAAAAAATTCATCACGGGCAAAAACTATTTCTGCTTCCGGACCCCTGAACTATGCTTCAAAATATTCGACCCAATCTTCAGAAACATAGTTTGCTGGGACTTGCGTTTCCGCAGACTTTCCCCATTTGACTATCTGCCAAAACACTGTCTGGTTTTTCAACCTGCTAGCCTCGAGTAGTTCCTGCCAGTGCTGGTCATCCCAATCCTTTTTGGCTTGTCTTTGGGTTTTCCTATAAGCAAGCCTTGCATTCCTAATGTCCTCTGTGATTCGTGATTTTATGGCTATCACCAGACAGCCATAGGCCACACGGCACTATTTGTTGTACCATGAGTTACCTGGTTTTTTGGATGGCAGTTTACTGGGTTTGTCACGTTTAGAGAAATGGGATTTCAATTCCCTGAAAAGCTGCTCGTGAAGTGCAGTAGATTTTGCAATGGTTTCATCTTGGTTTTTCAGTGCCTGTAGGGCACTCAGAGTGCTAGAAACCTCATAAGAAATCTTAACTAAGGTAGAGGGGTCATCAATTACCCTATCCCACCGAACACTGCACATATCGTTTGTAAGCAAGGCCTCGGCTGTGGCAATCACGGTAGCTTTAACACTCTCCGGGCCTCCATCTTAGGCTAAGTATAAGCTGGTTATGGTCACTCTCAGGACGCGCAGATGTTATCATATCCTCAAGAAAGGACCAGTACTCGACCTTTAATAAGATATAATCTATTCGACTTTTGTTAGTGCCATTATCGAACGTTACCCTACCAATTTTATCAGAGATAGAACGTCCGTTTACAGCTCTCAGACCCCACTCAAGGCAGAGACCCAACCACTGTAGGGCAGCCTCTGTCCACTTGGGTTTAGGTCAAGGTGGGGGATATTCCATTGTGCATCCTCCTCTGCTAAAATATCTTCCCCTCAAGGTTTAAGGGTTCAAATGTGGAGTCCCCTGCCACAATCCCCTGCCACAATCACAAGCCTTCCAGCCCAACAGAATTAAAGAAGAGATCCAGCTCATTTGTGATTCCCGAGCTCCGCCCTCCCGGCTGGCGTCTAGCATAGATGTTAACAATGGTAATCTCCATTTGGTTGGGCCGAATCAACTTTACCACAAGGATGTCAGGGTTATCCACCGTTATTTCGAAGGGATTATAACTAAGAGACTGCCTCACCCAGATTGTTAAGCCACCTGAGGATCTACCTTTTTTTCCTCTAATAGCAGTTTTATAGAAATTTAGATACCCCTGACGGTGAATAGGGTCCAGAGCCCAACTTTCTTGAAAGATCAGGATATCGTGATCATCCACAAAATCCAACCACTCTGCTATAGAGGTTTTACTCTTCAACCCTGCAATGTTCCAGGAGACAATTTTAAGCAGATGGGGATTATCCAAATTTATACAGCTTTTTTTGAACACTCTCCATCGGATTTGGCCATGTTACCCTGCTTCCCAAAGTGGGCGCCCCACTATCTGGGCGACCTGCAATCAACCTCTCCAAGCCTTGGCCATCCCTCCAACCTCCCCTACTTGTCCCCCAAAGCAGTTTCCCCAGAAAGCGCTGGGACTACCCCGGAGGAAAGACAGAAGCCTATTCCACTACTAGCGTGTCCACCAACCAAAGTCGTACCTCCATCTAAGTGAGCCACCTCCCTGCTATGTCGTCCATCTTCATGATCCCTGCCCAATAGCTAGGCCGCACTATTACCAGTGGAGATTTCATCGTGTCAATCCACCACCTCTAGACCTATGAATGGCTTAAAATGATTTGCCAGAGAGAGAAAAGGCTCAACCCTGTCAAACGGATTGATACCATGGGGTCTCTTTGTCTGATTGTTATAAGTGTGGTTGGTTGGGCCTCGAGAAGGACGAGAATAGAAATAGTTGAGCCCCAGGAATTGGATATCTCCCATTCTACCGGTCCCAGCCGGTAGAATGGGATATGTACTCAACCACCCATGGATCTCTAAAATTTACAATCTCTAAAATTTACAATTACGCTGTCACCCTCAATGTCCTTTACCCTGCAGCCGAGCCAACTCACCCTTCTGATGTTTAAAGTCTCGGTGTTAGAGAAGGCTGGGAGTGTTCTGTTCCTATTAAGCCAGTGGGTGACCTTATTTTTCAGCTCCCTGTGTGATTCCTGTTTATCTACACTAATCCCGGGAACTCCTGCCAATATGACCGTATATGGTATGGACTCTGAGGGGAGGTTTATACAGGGCAGCCGCTGTTTTATACCCTTGTTTCCCGAAGATGTTATCCTGTTTGACATCCTCTCCGCTACCTGCACATACGTTGCAGGCTGGTTTCCTGCTACCTTTCCTGCCCCTGAATCCCCCTCCCTAATTGTACACAATGATTCACTCTCTGCCAGACACATCTCGGCACAAGGCAGGGATTTCCGGTTATTGGCCCTATCAGTTTGAGCTCGCTGGGAAACCTTATCACTATCTCTAGGCTCTGGGACTTAACCTCCGGGGGCTTTAAGATTAAAACCCTCCATACCCTTCACTGCTTTATTTAGTGTACTGGAATTCGCTAGAACTAACTTTTCAAGTTGCTCCAATTTTGTGTTTATCAGTTTAGTTCTTTCCAGAAGGGGTAACATTAGCAATTTCACTAATTTTTCAATTTTTCCTAGAAACCCCTCGTTTACAGTACATTGAATAGATGAATGATTTAATTGGGGGATAGTCGTGGTCGGACTGGGGGGCTGTACTGGATGTGGTGGCGCAGGGTTTAAACTGTTTTTTTTAAATATTTTTGCAGAGCCACCCTTTTGGGGACCACCCCCTCTTTTCCTTTTGCCTGATAAATGAGTGACCTTAGAATCTTTGCTTGCTAGTGTAACAGGGTTTTGATTTTTGTTTGGGAGGCTAGGTGGAGATGGCGATTTGGAATCCCTTCTCGGGGATCCTCGAGAGACAGCACTGTCAGAGGTTAAGTTTAGAGAAGTACATGCCACAGGGCTATCAAGCCCTACCAGCAGTAGGCTGGAACTAGGACTCAAGACACCTGGGGGATCTTTAGGTCTTGCTTGTTCCGGAGTGACTGCGGACCCAATGGTACCCAATGACAAACGCTTACCCGTTAAGAGGTCTAGGGACAGGCGTTTCTCTGTTAGGGCTATTTCCTTTTCCAATACCGCGGCAGCCCTCGTAATAAATTGATCAATCGTCCCAGTTACCTCCCCCCCAGTGGTGGAGAGTGTAACCTTTCTTACCTTCCCAGAACGTGACGCCATTTGGGATTACTACTTGAGAAACACAGGGAGGAATACAAGCAATATACACAAGGTATTGACAAGAGAATGGAGAAGTGTGAACTACAGTGCAAAAACACTCACTGAACGACCCACAACTTAAGGGGGGTAGCCCTGCCCGGCCTCAATCGTCCTCAGACCGTGCCGCCCTTGTCCCGGGCTTCTACCGCGCGCGTCCCGCGATGCGGGTCAGTGGGCGTTCCTAAATACAAGCGGGAGTGGGCGGTAAGAGTCCAGCTGTGCTCAATGATCTCTCACGCTGAGGCTGCTGGTCCTTGCAGTCCCGCACCCAGAGCAGGAGTACGCCTATACCTCCAATTGACCCCGGCGAACTTCAAAGCAGGAAGGAGAAATGACGTGATAGTTCCAACAGGTTTCCATACACTACTGCTGCGAGCGGCTCCCGCGAAGCGGGGGCCGCAAGCAGTTTTCAAGAGAAGCAGGCGGAAGCGGGCGGGAAGAGTCCAGCTGTGCCCAATGATCTCTCACGCTGGAGAAGTGGAGAAGTGTGGCTCAATGATTAGAGCGGCAGACCCTGATGCAGAGGTCTAGCCCGGGACCAGGGTTCAATTCCCCGCCTCGGCGGGTCTTGGGCTCAAAATTCCACGGACCTGATAATTCTCGCCTCGGTGCATATTCCAATCATGGAGTCCTACTCTGCAACTCTGGGCAATAGCTTGCTTAATCTCCACAAAGGCCCCCACAACGCTAAGGATGCCTGGCCTCCACCTTGGGGGGGCCCAGGAGTGGACGCCTCACATGGAAAGCCAGGATGGGTTCCACAGCGGTATTCGTACAAGCGCCTTGAGACCCTTGCGGGTGAGTAGTGCGCTATACAAGTATCAATTTACATTTACATTACATTTACGCTGCGGCTGCTGGTCCTCGCAGTCCCGCACCCAGAGCAGGAGTACGCCTATGCCTCCAATTTACCCCGGCGAACTTCAAAGCAGGTAGGAGAAATGACGTGATAGTTCCAACAGGTCGCCCACACACTTATGCTGCGGCGGGGGCCGCGAGCACTTTTCAAGGGAAGCAGGCGGAAACGGGCGGGAAGAGTCCAGCTGTGCCCAATGATCTCTCACGCTGTGGCTGCTGTTCCTCGCAGTCCCGCACCCAGAGCAGGAGTACGCCTATGCCTCCAATTGACCCCAGCGAACTTAAAAGCAGGTAGGAGAAATTATGCGATAGTTCCAACAGGTCGCCCACACACTACTGCTGTGAGCGGCACTTCATACATATTATATAGACTTCATTTGTAGAGGAGCTAGCCTCCTTCCCCCATTTTGACAGTAGGAAACCTGAAACAGGTTTCACTTCTGTCAACACTATCAACCCCTATTTGTAGCAACTGGCCATAAACATAATTATAGGAGGTACATAGCACATTTGAGAGAACTAAAAAAACATGAATACCCAAACCCCAATCCTTTTAGCAAATGTACAGATGAAGCATGAGGGCGAATAAATTCTAACTAAATCCCATTGGCTCAGCCCTAGTAAGCACCAAACTAAAAGCATTAGTGCTGCATATATGGCCAAGCTCACATATACAATTGTATTGTGGTATATTGAGATAAGTGAATAAAACCAGCTTTTGCCAACAAAAAATAAGCACAACTCCTCCTTCTTTCCCTGCGCTGCCATCTTGTCTTGCAAAAAGTTTCAGAAGTCAAAATGTCAAAGCAGACCTTGCTCGGGTAGCCATGCCAGGCTTCTAAATATAGAACTGACTTTTAACTTTTCCCAGCTGTCCTATTCTGTGTGCAGATTTTCCAGGCAGCTTTCCCTATTAAAAGTCACCCTGAAAACAGAAAGCTGACCCATTCTCCTGTTTGTCAGTTTAATAACTTCTGCTGATTTTTTATACATATTTTCAATTGTAAGCAGTGTGTAATATACTTGTCTAACAATATAGAAGTCAGCTATTTGTATTATACCTAAAGTTATGCATTTACTGAAGCCTAAGGCACTTTAAATGCTGCTCTGAATGGAAAAATGCTGTTTAAATAGTGAATTTTGCCCAATTTCGACTTTCATATTTGGGGCACTTAAAAATGAATATCCTATAATTTCTTTGCATAATAGTCATCCTCAGAATGTTCTATAGATAGCCCAGGAGTAAAAAATCAAAAATAATCATATATACCCTTATAAAAATGAGTTTATTACACCTGCTCAGAGTGACATTTCATATTTAAAATTCCTCATTATGTGATACAATACAACTTAAATTAAATGTTGATGCTAGGAGGACACAGTATGAGTATTAAGCTTTATAAATATTAAAAAACAAATTTAAAAGCACCTATTTTTTTAATAATGTTTTCATAATTAATAAAAATAAATTAATAAATAAAAAAACAATCATTTTGATAATTCCATATAGAAAAAGCAAGCTTCATTTCTTGCCTATCATATTTAGACGCATTCATTCATAACCCTAAGCACAGAAGCCTAACTTGAAACATGAAACATTTTGCGCCACTTTTTAAAAGGACAATTATTTAACATCAGAACCTAGAATGTGCTTAAGTAAAACGGCCTTAAGAAAGGAAATCCCTACTTTAAATGTTTTCCTGGTATCTAAGATAATGAACCTGATTTTTGTAACTTTTTAAAACAGCAGTCTGCAATGCAGGATTTTACCCCGTGTTTTAACTGACAAAATCCTGGCTGAGTCAACATTCCTGTCTCTCCGTGGCCTAGAATCAAAACAACAGCTGCTGCTAAGTGGCAGTTAAAACACAGCTGTTGTGAAGCTTTTTTTAGTGTTGTAATGGAAGCACGTGGCACTCTATTTAAAACTGAGGCATTTCAATGGATGTTCTATAATGTGTGTTCTAGTTCAGCAAAATCCAATTGACTCAGATGATGTGTTTGCCTGTTTATATGTAATACAATGTATCTAAGGAAAATGGTGTAACATCGTATTGCTTATTTATTGCAAAACACACAATTTCGTTTGTGAGGCCTATTTTATTCCTATTGAATGTGAATTCTAATTTTATCTTTTAAGCATTAGCAGTTTGTACATGTGCACAGTTACTTACTCTTATCAATTTAACAGTAACATACAGTTATTCAGCATATCATATGGTTTATTTCTGGATTTTTATTTACTTTTTTAATATTAATTAAATGACATTTTACATAACACACTGATGACAGCAAGAAAACACAAACACACACATTGAGCTCATTCCAGACATATACAGAAGGGGTCATACACTCAGGACACATAATACAGCGCGCTTAAGGCTAGCAATCCTTACACAAAGAGCGCAATTGCTATTTACTTACAGAAGTATCACTAATGTGAAAACCACAAACCACATAGATATTTAAACACACATTTAACTCACAGATCAACACTTAAGACAGAAACAAAGGTAAGCCCAAGGACTGCACTTAAACCAAACCATTTGTAATTACTAATTGTAAGTCATATTTTCAAGAAGAGCTTTTCAATAGTATTCCAAAAGACCACATAAAAAACAGCCCAACAGACAGTTTTATTTCCAAGAAGCCAAAATAAACTCAATTCACTAGCTTTGTCTGGCAGAACACCAAGAAATCGCTCTGCATATCTCCATTTATAAACGTGCGCAGAAAAAGGATGTTTGTATTTTGTCATATTTTGATTCCCTGGGGATAAGTCACCAAGGAAGAAATATGTTTTTATACCTAAACCTATCTAGCTATACCCTCCAGATAGCCGGCTAATTCACTTCACATCTCACTATGGTACCTCCAAAAAGCAACACATTCTTCGATGTGTGCTTGGAACAGGCATGCCAAAAATATTTCAGAATATGCAAAAATTATAATCAAAGTAGCGCTTAAGGTACTCTTCGCCGTTCAAACAAATTCAAACTGAGAAAAATCTCCTTATTACCTGCCTACATAAATTGCAATTTACATATTACATACATACTAATCAAAAGTTGGCCGACGCGGGGGGCGTGGCCAGGCGCCAATGAAGATGGCCGCCTAGTCGCCGAGCTCCGCCGGGACGACTGCTGTCCCCACAAAATCCGCTCTCCTAATCCTCGCTGAGGCGCCCGTAACCTAGCGCATCAGCCCCCTCAGGTGTAGCGCAGAGTTCTACGCTTGGAGCGGAGGCCGAGCTCCGAGCAGGGCCGAAACGCCGCCGCATTGATCACTGTGGCCGGACCCGGGATCGCGACCTGGAGCCCAGGGACCGGCGCCGCCAAAATTGAAGCCCCGACTTGCGGCCTACCTCTTGGCTGCCGGAAGGAAGCCGGCCATTCACATCCTGGAGGAGGGCGGCTCCGGGCTGGGCGGATGTGGTTCCCTGTGCCTGCCGGGACAGAGTAGCGGAAGACCCGGGCGGGCTGCTGAGCGGGCACAGACCTGCAGCGTGGCCGGCGAACCGAGCGCCAGGAGAACAAGGAGCCCCCGCAGACCCTTCACTCATAGACGGCGCCCATGCAGAGGTGAGACCCGGGCTGCTGCAGGAGCGGGACGCGGCCCCTGAACACCTAGCGGGGGGGCCGGTAACTTGGACCCTAAAGCCGAACTGGGAGCCTCATTGAAATGACGTCCTGAGGAGTGCTGACCGTCGGGGCGTGCTGCGACTCGCTGCGGTGCAGGGCCGCTCCAGGGATCGACTGCACAATCCGGCCGGCCGGTGGACTGCCTACCTGCCCGAGGAGCCCTCCAAATTAAGTGACTGCTTGCCCCCGGCCTGAGCTAACTTGCTGCGGGGGAGGGTGCGGGACCTGTCGGCCACTGGCCAGTGTTGTGGGGACCGCGGATTTGGCGCCAACATCAACGATGAGGCCAAAGTCGGGTCTCACGACCCAAACGAATAAACTTGACAAATATGCAGTGGCGGCTGGCCCTGCACAGTCCGGAGCGCAGGGAGGGGGTGCCACGGGCGTGGTGGAGCCCTCATTGACATCAATAATGGCCGCCATACAAACACTGGGCACCACACTCGAGTCGAAAATGGACAAAATCACGATTGAGGTAAACCTGCTGCGCACTGACCTCAGTAAGACCACCGACAGGTCCAAGACTAACGAGGCAGACATCGGGGAACTCCGGGCCTCCTCGAAACGACTGGAAGGGCGGGTGAATGAACTTGTCCACCAACACCGCCTCATGGCCATGCGGCTTGAAGACCAGGGAGGGAGGGCCAGACTGAGCAACATACGTGTCGTAGGTGTGCCGGAGGATTCGGAGGCACACAGTGCGGAGCTGTTTCTGGAGGACCTGATCCTCAACCACCTGTGGCCCAAGAGACTCTCCAAGTTCTTCACTATTGAGCGGGCCCACCGGGCCCTGGTCCCTAAACCTAAGCCTGGTGCCCCGCCGCACACAATAATCGCCAAGGTCCTAAACTACCGGGACCGTAATGCCATCCTCCAAGCCGCTAGACAACATGGAGACCTGCAATATGAGGGGACTACTGTCCGGTTCTTTCCGGACTTTACAATGCAGGTTCAACAAGATCGACGCTCATACACCGGGGTGAAAGCGGCACTTAGGGAACGCGGTATCAAGTACATGATGTTTTAGCCCCGCGAAACTCAAGGTTATATCGGGGGCAAATCGCGATTCTTCACCTCACTGGAGGTGATCCAGGAATGGCTCGACGGGCTGGCGTCGGAAGCGCCGGCAACGCAGAACCGCGGCAACTGGAGGGAGCCAGGAGCACCATCCCCAGGGTCAGCGGCGGAGAAACCAGCAGAGGCCGAACAGAGTCAGCGGTCATGGCGTTCCAGATCTAATAGTCCCGTTGGGACTCCCCTCACGACGACACAACACGGTGAGGTCTTCCCCTTGCGGAATCATGCTGCGCTGAATGGAACTGCACGAGCTCCCACACTGGTAAGACTTTAAGCTCTTGAGGTGGGAAGCGGACGCATTCCTCCATGACTATTGTACTCTTGCACAGATCCCTGCAATGCGGTAAACCTGAGGGACCTATACTTTCGGGGACACGGGCATGGCGGCTGGAGTTGGGTCTGGCACACGTGCTCACTAGCAGAGTTTTCCTCGGGGGGGAAGCAGTTTGTTCTCTCCGGGGTGGGGCTGGGCGACAGGCGCTCTGCTAATTGGGGTTGTGAGTAGTTTGAAACCTACGGAGCAGGGAGCAGGCTGGGGGGGTTGTTCAAAGAGGTAGGAATTTACGTGGGGTGGGATGGGGACTGTGGGCCACAGGTTCATGGAATGTGTTAATGTTTGCATTAAACATGACTGCTGGGGGGTGATTGGGGGGGAGGGGAGTTGGAAAGGTTGTATGGTCAAGTGTAGTTCTCACAGTAAGTCTCGACCTATGCACCAGGATGCGGACACAAGTTCCCCCACAAGGCAACAGTTATGGCTAATAGGTGGGAAAAAAGTCTCAAAGTCCTAAGCTGGAATGTTATTGGGCTAGGAGACAGACTCAAACTTACCATAGTCCTACAGTTCATCAGAGGTATCAGCCAGACGCAGTATTATTGCAGGAAACACACCTCTTGGGGAACACGTGTCAGGCCCTCAACAGGTGTGGATATACCCTTGCAGGCTTCACTTCAGGTTCCAGGAGAGTGGGGATCTTGCTGCGTCGTTCACTACCCATCCACATAGACCACACTGAGTCAGACCCACTGGGCCGCTTTGCGGTGTTATAAGGCAGATAGGAGGGCCGCCGCCTAAACCTGCTCTCAGTCTACATCCCACCGGGCCTCCAAACCCGAGCGTGTGCTGACTTAGGTACAATGCTACTCTCCCTCCCTGACGGGCATTTGATACTGGGGGGTGACTACAACGAGGTAATATCCGGCGCCTTAGACAGACATCCCCCCAGGGACACACCAAATGGGCAGACATGGCTGACTAACTTTCTAGACGCCTTTGGGCTCACCGACGTCTGGAGGCTGCTCCACCCGACAGACAGTCAATTCACTTTCTTCTCCGGCCCATATCGCACATTCTCCCGCCTCGACTACATCCTGACCCTAATGCACCACGACATGACGGTACAGGAAGCCACCCATCTAACGTGAGGCATATCTGACCACTCACCAATTTTCACGCATTTAACCTTTGGGGCTCGACGGGAGGGTTGCATTACACCAATTAGCGCCTGTGGTGAATATATCGCAACAACCGTTAACCAACGACGAACTTCAAGTACTAAGCAAAGGACTCTCCTATGTCCCTACACAAAAACCTGATAACTTCATTGTACGAACCGAACTCTACAAGTTCTTCCGCAAGATCCGACTTAAGTATTTTTTCCGGAATTCGGAACCCCAATCCAATCCATCAGTAACAGGGCTAAGACCACCTTCGACTTTTTTCCCCTATGCCAATACTATGTCAAACAAAATCCTAGCCTACGAAGCAGTGGTATGGACAGATGTGCAACAACTCCTCCAGGACAAAGCCTATATCAGGTACAATATCAGCAAATCTGAAAAGGCAGCACTGAAGTCACTATCTGTGAATACAAAAGTTGTGATCAAGCCCGGGGACAAGGGCGGGGCAATTGTTGTCCAAGATGTTTCCGCCTACCAATCCGAAATCTTACTCCAATTGAATGACGACTCAAGTTACCAACTACTGAGGTCAGATTCCTTTCAAAGCCATCGCCCTTGAAATCTTGGAACTGACTCAAGCCGGCCTTGATCAAGGTTTTTTGTCTGACAATCAATTTCAATTCCTTAATCAAAAACACCCTCGCCTGGCCACGCTATATACCATACCCAAAATCCACAAAAGTATGGACAATCCCCCCGGACGCCCTATCGTCTCAGGATGTGGCTCCATTCTTGAACCACTAGGGAAATATATTGAGTTTTTTCCTCAAGCCCCTGGCCGAATCTACTCCATCGTACCTACGGGATACCATGCACACAATCAACATTATTGAGAGTGTATCCTATGACCCTTTGCTCCAAAGGTTAGCTACATGTGATGTGGTATCCTTGTATACCTGTATTCCTCAAAAAGAAGCTCTTATGGTGATCACCAGATGCCTTCAAAAACGCCCCGCTCCAGTACAAGTTCCGTCTGAATTTATAGTGGCCCTACTAAGAATAGCGATGGCCAAGAATTTCTTCCTATTCAATAACAAATTCTATCTCCAGTCATCCGGGGTAGCCATGTGGGCTCCGTTTGCTCCAGATGTGGCCATATTGTACATGGCGGCTTTTGAGGAGGATTCCGTCCTCAACCAGGTGAACCCATTCAGAGACCAGCTCGGTCTCTGGATGAGGTACATTGATGACATTCTTTTAATTTGGAATGGCAACCAGGACGAACTAAGCTCATTTTTTACATGGCTTAACCAACAATCCGCTCATTTGAAGTTTACAATCCAATCTCACAATGAAACCATCAACTTCTTGGATGTCACCATTTATCAACAATCAGGATCATAATTTACCAAACTGTATCGTAAACCTGCCGAAAGAAATTCTCTGTTGGAATATAACAGTCATCACCCACGAGCTCTTCGCAACAACCTGCCCTTCGGGCAATTCCTACGAATTCGGAGGAATTGCTCCAATAAAGAACATTACTTCTCTGAATCGGAGGTTCTCACCAATAGGTTACAGCAACGAGGTCTGATAAAGAAAGCGCGCAAACACGCCTGGTTCTATCCAAGGTAGGAATTACTCTCACCAAAAGACAAAAATACTCAACAAGAGAAACGCATTGTTTGCGTTACCACTTTCAATACCAAAAGCAACAAGATTAAACGTATCATCAATCACCACTGGCAATTGATATCAGATGATGTCCAACAACCCGAGACACCTTTACATGCTTTCAAAAAAGCAAAGAGCATTAAAACTATGTGGTACGATCATTACTACCGACCCAACCAGCCCACCATCACCTCTATGTGGGACCTGCCACCAGTTGTTGGCCATTTTAAATGCGGCCAGTGCAAAGCCTGCGACTCTGCAGTTCAGACCAAAGAATTTCAACACCATCATCTAACAATTAAGCTAAAGACTCTCAGCAACTGCAACTCTAATAACATCATCTATGCGATAGTTTGCTCGTGCCACAAGATCTACATTGGGCAAACCCAACAAAAAGCAAAAGCAAGGATTCTACAGCATATGAGTAGGATCCGATGTGAGGTACTGGGTGCACCGCTAGTGGACCCTTTCAAGATGAAATCTCATCCCCAGAAAGTCTGAGATGGGTGGTAATTGAAAAGGCAAAATTGGGACCACGTGGGGGCAACATCTCTGATATCCTCAATACACGCGAACTCAAGTGGATGTATTTCTTTGATTCAATCGACACTGGCCTTAATGAACATGATAGTTCCTTTTCACAACTGGCTACATTATCTTAAGGCCCCTGATTTCATCATGCTATGCCCACTATATCCAGACCCTACCTACCAGTATTGAATCCCTACGCCATAATAGATTGTGGCTGTATAGATTTATTAACATCAACCAAACTGGCCCTGACCCTCCCATTAGAGGCATACCAGACTATCTGTTTCTGTACCAGTAAGATGGCCTTTACCCTCATGTTTGGGAGGTACGCCATATTCATGTATCTGACACTGATGTCTTAAATTGAGTATGTAATGTCCCGCGTCTGCTTAATATCTATCCCAAGGAGAGCACGCAATATAGTTATTCTGCATGAATACGATTTTGTTCTGATCGCACTATAATGCAATGTTGTATATATGATATGCACTATTCACATGGTTTCGCCATTAATTTACATCGTTTTAGGTGCACACATTAACTAATAGTAGCTCAAGCATGTCTACACGATTAATGTGCACGTTCCTGTTTAAAATGCTCCAACAACTATTTATGCCCGGTCGTAATGACTCCCGCCGGTGATGCGCAATTAGGAGAGTCGCACCGAGACTAGCGTACAATCATAGTCTGTCTTCCAGCTCTACACGCCCTTCGGGCGTCACGTGATACCATTGCGATGGTGATTTCACCAACAGGAAACCGTGCTCGATCTTCCAGTTTCGAGCGGAGTTTCCAGTCCCGATTTACTCGGCAGCAGTAAGTAGTTTCCAACTACCCTACCCTTCCACACCTTCATGGGAACCCCCCATTGCGGATAATCATTCAGAGTTTCCCCAACTTCCCCATTGCAGATACCACGGAGGACTCATTTCCCGCGGTTTTGGAGGTGGACTAATCACGGCTCATTTACGGATACGCTCTGATACTGTCTACATTGACGGAAAGCGACAGCGAGTTGTGACAACAATATATGTAACTACGAATATGTTGCCCATACGTAATCACTCAGTGTCTCTCTAATATTAATTAGTTCGCCTGTCTTATTTTCAGGCGCGGTCCATCGACCGGTTCCTTTACAATCAACTATCAATTTTGATAACTAAATCCTACAGGTAAGCCTGTTCCACCCCATGCCGATGTGACAGACATCACACACTCGGCTCTTATATGTCCTAATTTGTGTGTTTTATTGCAGACACACCATAGATGAAAGTAACGGTTTACAGAACTTTGCCAGTCCATTTCCAACTCGACTAACTCAGGTACCCTTGATCAATTACCGTTGTGTATCTCGATCCTGGACTAGAGGGTTTCCTCACCCCATGTGCCTGTTCTCTGACCCTTACGCTCGGGTCCTTTTCTCAATTCCTTAATCTAGTTGTGCAAGATTTGATCCAATTGGGCTGCACCGATTTTGGGCAATGTGGCTCATATGTCCACGTGTGTGCAGCAATAAATACAGTCAGTAACTATCTCTTTATTAACGAACCTTTACCTGTGTGGTTTCAAATAGTTCGAAATCATACCCCTTTTGATCCAATTGGGCTGCACCGACAGAGGGCAATTTGGCTCATATGTCCACGTATGTTCAGCAATGAATACAGTCAGTAACTATTTCTTCATTAATGTACCTTTACCTGTGTGGTTGTAAATAGGCTGGAATAATACCCCTTTAGTAACATTATTTCCTTTTACCCACCCTAATTAGGTTGCCTGCCCCCCTCCCATTGGTCCTGATGAAGACCCCGCAGCAAGGGCACAACTATTCCCTGCGTTGATAAGAGGGTCGAAATGTCGACAACTACTTTCCTTGTGTCAACTTCACGCCCCTATCATAACATTAATTGTATTTTGTGAAGTATGCCGATCTGATTTATTTGCAGAACACGTTGGCTTTTTTGGTTCTGTATAATACCGCCAATACAGTTTTGCTCCTTTGACTGATTTTACTGTCACTTTATACCTTCCATCTCCACATCCTCACTTGATCACCACCTCCCTTCCCCTTTCCTCCCCTGGGGCACGTATAACCGCCAACTACGCTTGACAATTTGTTGTGTATATTCATTATACTTTATCCCATTGTGAATTAAAACATTGTAGATCCATTCATTGTTTTGACAATTAATTCTTTGAATTGTGTATATTGTTCTTTGTTCACATTGGGACCCCTTCCTCCTAGTTCTACAAGATGAGCAGGTGCATTCTACTAGCTAGGCTCTTCTGAGCATGTGCTAAGGTGGAAGATGCTAAATATAGTTTGTTTCTAGGCAGAATAAAAGAGCAGTCAACACTGAGGGAGGACAGAGCACATGGCGAGCATGTGGCAGCACATGGCAAACAAGATGGCTACCAGAAATACAAAATGGCATTCAGCTCCTGCTAAAAAATCCATCCAATATTTAACAGCAAGGCAGAGGGCCTGAAGGGAGCAAGGCGGAGGGTGAGAAGGGAGCAAGGCGGAGGGTGAGAAGGGTGCAAGGTGGAGGGTGAGAAGGGTGCAAGGCGGAGGGTGAGAAGGGTGCAAGGCGGAAGGGTGGAGGGTGCAAGGGGTAGGATGAGAAGTGTGCAAGGCGGAGGGTGAGAAGGGTGCAAGGCGGAGGATGAGAAGGGTGCAAGGCGGAGGGTGAGAAGGGTGCATGGGGGAGGGGGAGAAGGGTGCAAGGCAGAGGGTGAGAAGGGTGCAAGGGGGAGGGTGAGAAGGGTGCAAGGCGGAGGGTGAGAAGGATGCAAGTGTGATGGTGATGAAGCTAAAAATCTGCCCACCCCTATAAACATCTCTGTGGATGCCCATGTCCAATTGTACTCATCCCATATGGCGCAGGTACACAACCATGCACCATGCTCAATGCACATGAAGTGTGAATGTACTGACAAGTTAGCTGACACTGGGCCCTGCTGTAGGCAGGACAAGGCCCTCCTGTGACCAGTTCAAACACAAACACCAGGACAACAAGGTAAGATATATTGAACTCACAGCCACTGTCATGGCAGCATTCTCCATGTGGGGACAGCCACACCACGAGGTAGGCCTAGTGCCAACTCTGACTCCAACTACCACCACAGGCTGTCACACACACCCCTTACACAAACATACCCACCTGGGACAGGCAATGGAGTTCCCCATTGTCACAGTGGTCTTGTAACACAACTAAACCAATTCAGATCGGATGAAGCATCCAAGCAGCAAATGCATGGTGCACATTCACAAGCCACTTGCGCTTCTTACACACCGCCGTTGCGTCACCTCTGTGACACAGCTTCGGCACAAAAGAGGCGCCATGGTGCTGGTAATTCACAAGGTGACACATCTGGGAGATGTGTCACGTTCTAAACCCCTGCGCCACAAGTAGGTGTACTGGCGTCGGGGGGGAGGGGGGTTGGGCGTAATGGCGCAGACACGCCTCCCAAAAGTGGCTATGTGAAATCTACAAGATTTCACTCTGTCCCTTATAAGCACATGCTGCGTCAAAACCTTGTGCATGGCTGATGCAGGCGTAAGGAATGAAGCAACATTGTGCAGATAGCTCCAGCAATGGTCTGTGGGGCCCTGTCTTGCGCTGGTGACGCTACTCCAGCAATGCGCCTACTTATACAGCACAGATGAGTGATGCTGCTGACCCATTTTTTCCACCATGGTGCTCCACAATGTGAATGCGTTGCATCTGTGCTGGCATAATGACTGATGAATCCCTGCTGATATGCAGGGCTGTGATAGTTATAGTAAATATGCCCCCCCATGTCAATGACTCAGGAGCACATATCAATGACTCAGGAGCACATATCAATCGGACCCCACAACATACCCATCCACAAGTGAACATTGAGGACAATCCAAAGCATGGACAGCTACCAGGTGGAATAGTGCCAACTACAATGTGTATGAGAAATGGATGTTGCATTACATGGGATTAACATTGTCTGTCTCTCACACCCACAGGGCAACGTGCGGAATCGAACCCCAACAATGGGGAAGATGATTCACGGTCCCAGGCTCCACAGGACCCTCATCCCATCAACAGCGACGCCTCTCACCTCTCCATGGATGACCCCGACCGACCTGGCACCTCTGGTGCCCCAAACCGTGCAGCATCTGGATCAGGCAAACCTGCACTAACCGCCACCACCATTCCTGCCACATCCCAGCAGACAGCTCAGAATCCTGACCACACTCAAGAACTGAGCCAGTCTGACAATGAGCGACACGGTTCGACGGGCACCCAGGAGGGGGCAGACAACACCACCACTGCCCTCACTCAGGGGTACCGTTGAGCCGATGTTCCCACAACGGCAGGCTAGGCTCGTGTGGGCAGGGGTGGCGGGAGTGGCAGCAGGCGAAGGCAAGAACCTGTCAGACAGCTGCATGTCCCGGTATGTCCGAGCTCCGCAACATTATGGAGGCATACCGCGGGACACCAGGGAGTTCAGCCAAGTAGTGGGGGCCCTCACAGAGATAAAAAACCTGCAGGCCGAGCAACACGCCAGTCAACAACAACACCATTGGCGGATGGGGGCAAGACTGGCTGAGCTCCTGGCGGTGCAAAGGGACATCATCCACTGTATCATGTTTGGCATCACAGTAATGAAAATTATACTAGATCTGATGTTTGAACACGGACACATAAAATGTAGCAGAGTTTTTATGCAAAAATGAAGGGTGCATAACGCTGTGCCGGCTGCTTCAATGTAATTAGAGCCATGCAGTAACAAAGGTACTCACAGTGTATGAATAATGCTCCAATGTTCAAAAATACTAATGCGCTGCAGTGGTACTCACACAAAGGCAACAATCCGTAGTTACCTGAGGCAATCAGTGAGGGTCAAGAAGGGAAATTATACATTACCCACAAGAGCCTTAAGAAGCTCATCCGACGAGGGAGGAAATAATGTAAGCACAAGGAAGCCCCACAAGAGACAGTCATTGTCTCGTCCAACTAGGCTTTGAAATGCCTAACATAGCAAGCTGCTGGTCCGGAAATCAACAGAGAGTAATGAGGAGCAATGCCACAAAACCAACCCTAACGTGACCAGGATATGCAGCACGCCACAAGAGAATCCTGGGATTGACGTCACCCGACTGGTGCAACGGAAGCCTTTACATTAGCTACAGCAAAACGTTGTGACATCAACAGCGCAACGTTCCTGGCATCATGGGAATAGAAAGTTAACATCAACTGACAGAGAAGGCTTGCAAAGCAGTGTTTCCCACTGGCCCTGAGGAAGCAACGTGACAGTGACATGACATACTGGCACAAGGGGCAATGCATCCATACGAACAGACTCGCAGGACACTTGACAGAACATGTGGGACATACGCTGGCCCACACCTTCACAGCATGTTTGATTACAAATCAAACTGTACTGGCACACAAGATTAAGTGGATGAGCCAAACACATCCTGCTGCACACAGTGAGGCTGCAATTCACCATGGAGCCTGTGGTTGTGATGTCCCACACAATGTCAACACGTGGAATCCGCAATGTGTCAGGGTCAAGGTTGACACACATTGATGCCTTCACCAGAGTCAATACTCCACAACAGATGCCCGTCAGGAAGGGTGACTGTCCTGTCATGGGAGTGGTGCAACATGTAATTTGATCCATGGTGATTAGACATGTATGGATGGTTCTTCAACATGCACAGAAACAGTTCCCACACATTCCCAAACCATAACAACCCAAAAAAGACTGTTTGGATCTCTTACCTGAACTGACATTTACACATGTCCGTGCATGGAAAGCTGATTCGGCCCACGTTGCAATCATCATGAGGAATAGCAGGAGGACTGAGATGACACAAGCACACAACAGGGCTCACTGTTACAAATCTTTTCTAAAGACATGGGCAGGTACAAAACACAAACAATGTAGTACACATGTAAATTTAAAGCTAAGTCATTGTGCATTTCAGTGTAGCATGACATCAGCACTTGTGTGACACATCAGAATCCACATCAAAGTGACTTTGCATACAGTCAGCTGGACACACACATTGCAACACATGCCACTCAATGCTACAAGCTTGCACACTCATTCGCAGTGACTCACCATTAAGAGAAAAAGTTGCGTATGAGCTGACTCCGGATATCATCCTCCTCATCACTTGCATCATGACCAAGGCCTTGATCCTCAATGGGTGGATGTTCCTGATCCTCAGGATCCAGGATGAGTGGCACTGCCTTCTCAACTGCCATGTTGTGCAGCATGCAGCACACGATGAAGATATTACAGACCTTGACCGGGGCATATGGGAGGTATCCGCCGGTCTTATCAAGATACTGGAATCGGCTCTTCAGGAGTCCAAACGTCCGCTCTATCACTTGCCTGGTCTACCCGTGTGCATTATTGTACAGATGATCTGCAGCTGTTCTTGGGTTCCGGAGAGGTGTCATCAGCCATGGTATGTTGGGATATCCTGAGTCTCCTGCAAATATACATCATGTAAATAGGTGGTTAATGAGATGCTGACAGAGCAAAAGATACTGAAACACACAGGCCACACAGAGTATACCCACCAACAAGACATGCCTGATCGTTGCACAGCTGCAGCATCATTCGTGGCACCCTGCTACGCCTCATGAGGAATGCATCATGGCAAGATCCAGGAAAACGTGCACAAACATGGGAAATCAGCATGTTAGCAAGAAACACCACCAGGACATATATTGAGTGATAATGTTTCCTGTTGCGGTAAGCCTGTACCTGAGCCTGTGGTGGCACCAAAGACACATGTGTCCCATCAATAGACCCAATTACATGTGGCTTCACACCCAGGGCATAGAATTCACCCTTGACATCTCTCAACTCTTCAGGAGTAGGACATTTGATGAATTCATCTAAATGCTCCAACATGGCTGCTAACAAATCACGCAAGACACGGCTGAACATCATTTGTGACATTCCACCTACATCAGCTATGGTTAATTGGAACGTACCTGTCGCAAAAAAATGGAGGGCTGCCATCACCTTTATCTTGGGTGTCAGTGCAGTAGGATACCTGTGCTGCGGTTGGAAATGTGGTGCCAGCTTGTTTGTCAAGTCCTGAATCAACTGTCGAGTGAATCTGTAACGTCGGATGCAGTCACGTTCCCTCATGGTAGCCAAGTCTGGAAATGGCTGTGGTAGAGGCGGTGCCCTGCAGGACATATTTGGGAAGAATGGAGAATAACTGTGAAACAACATCAATGGCAAGGTGCATAGCACATGCAAAACTGTTACTAGACATCATGTCACTATGGAGTCTGGCATGTGCAACACTTCCAGGACACATATGGCAGCTTGCTGGCACTCCTACGAAAACCCAGATACTCCTGTTGTTTGCCTCAATTAACAGGACATGCCCTGAAACAAGCTGCTGGTCTGGTGAACAACCCAAGATATCACTTGAGTGACACACGTCACCAAACCTGCAGTGGAAGGTTGTCAACCCATCCAGACAGCTGACTGCAAGGCACATGCACAGGTCACATAAAATAGCAAAAGTACATATCAAACACATAGCGATAAAGGTGTGCATGTGACAAAAAGACAACTCAGCCCTTTTCAGGATGTAGACATGTGTGCCTTGGGAAAATTGATGTCTGATGCCATCAGACCCAAAAGCCGTGGAAAAGCACATGTGGCATGGTGAGCGTACATGTGAAACCATTACCCATCTCAACACAGACCCATGTTACATGCACCAACAGCAGATGCAGTTTACGTAACACAAACAACAAGCTAAAGGTTTGACATGACGCACACCGGACATAGTCACATAGGGTCATACTGAGCGTGAAATGTCAAGTGACAAAGTACCCCGGTCCCCGGCATCATGAGACAGGTGCCCATAGTGATGACTGCGTCATCCCAGTGTTGATGTGCATGGCTACATCTGCATAATGGTACACATGTGACTAGTATAAAGGTTATGTGTACCACATAGTACCCCATCACACATGACATGTGTCAACAGGTCAGCACACATCAATTGGGCAACTAGATCAGATGCCCTGTGCTCTATCACTGCCACACTTAGGGCCTGCACATGTAAGAATGAAATAAAAAGAACTTGATGCACATCCTTGTTTGAACCGTACCCCTACATCCCTGCCATGTGTGCGCCTCTTATCACTATTGTAATGGTGCCATGCGTAAGCGTGTGAAACGCACGGTACCCCTGCATTCACAAATGCATGTGTAACGCACAGTGTGAAATGCACCATACCCCTGCATTCACAAATGCGTGTGAAATGCATTGTGTGAAACGCACCGTACCCCGACATTACGTGCTTGTGTGCGCATCATCTCACTATTGTAATCGTGCCATACCCGAGCGAACCATACCCCGACATTACGTGCATGTGCGCATTGTCTCACTATTGTAATCGTGCCATACGCGAGCGAACCGTACCCCAACATTACGTGCGTGTGTGCACATCGTCTCACTATTGTAATTGTGCCATACGCGAATGAACTGTACCCCGACATTACTTGCGTGTGTGCTCGTCTTACTATTGCAATTTTGCCATACACGAGTGAACCATACCCGACATCACGTGCGTGTGTACGCATCGTCTCACTATTGTAATCGTGCCATATGCGAGCGAATCGTACCCAGACATTACGTGCGTGTGTGCGCATCGTCTCACTATTGTAATCGTGCCATACACGAGCGAACCGCACCCTGACATTACGTGCATGTGTGCGCATCATCTCACTATTGTAATCGTGCCATACCCGAGCAAACCGTACCCTGACATTACGTGCGTGTGTGCACATCGACCCACTATTAAAATGGTGCCATACGCGACGTGAAACGCACCGTACACGTGTGTGGATCTCAAAAAATACTTAGGGGACATCTAGAGGACGAGTAGTAGGCCCTGAATGCAGGCTGGTTGTCATGGATACTGAGATTTGAGTGTGTGCTACAGGTGTCCTGCAAAAGTCAGTTGGGCAAAAATATACAATGTTGCAAAATTATTGTGGAGCTGAAGCTCAATTTTTAAACCATGCAAATGTGAGTCAGGGCCTTATGTTTAAAGTGATTGGATGAAACGTAGGATGCAAAGTAATCTGGCCTATCACACTGTACTCCAGAGACTGAAAGCCCCTCGGAAGCACTGATTTAAGGCTGCATGTGGCTGTGAGAGAGCACGTGCCTGCACAACATTTGAGTGGACCACACTGCTGCTGTCTCTGCATTCCCTGGACTCCTATGTCGCGTACAATGGAGAGGGCACCAGCATTCACTGAGGAGGAAAACCAGGCCCTGCTGGATGCCCTCCTACCACAGTACAGCAAGCTGTATGGGAGACCAGGGGAGCAGGTGAGTGCTGACTGCACTAGCTTTGACTGTGCACCTGTTGTGTGAATGTCACAACACACATTGTGTATTGGTGGGACAGACATGCAATGTGGTTTTGAGAGAGTCCCAGGGGGTGTACATGGTGGTGTCTCTCATGCAGAGCATGATTTAGTTCATGTGTGTTCACTCCTCACTTGCATTGTACTTACTGTAACATTCACTGGATAGTGCATGACACATTCAGCCATGCAAGACCTTGGTTGCTTTATTCCCAAATGTCCTGAGGTGTAACAGTGTTCCCCCCCCGGAGTGACAGCTGACTGTACCCACAGATGTTTATGACCTGTGGGGACCTGTGGTGATATTGTAAAAATTATGTGTTTAACCTCATGGACATTGCAGTGTTTGAATGTTCCTTGTCATCTGGGTGAGTGTGTATGTGAAGTGTTACGATTAATGCGTGTATGCAAGAACTTGCAGATACATCCCCTGCATGAGGCACTCCTTAAAAGTTCATAACAATGACTTCAGAAGTTCGTGATGTATTTTGAATTTATTCATCAATGTTCAATCGTTAGATAAATGTTTCAAGTGATATTTGATTCATATCATCATAAAGTATCCATGATATCGTATTCCCTTGCTCCAATGCATTTCGGGCTGTACGCCCTTTATCAAGGAGAACTAAAAAGAAGAAACCCCTAGACCAGCCAGTCATCTATCCTTTCATTCATACCTCCCCACGCCAGCCATACACGTTGAGCCTTGGATTAGCTCACCGGAGATCCTTACGGCTTCCCGCCACCAAGTAAGTTTACATTGACAGTTTCCCTCCCGGGAACCGCAACCCCTAGACCAGCCATTGTCAGTAATTGAGTAGACGACGTTATACTCGCGCACTTCATGCCACCTTGTTGCCCATCCCTTAGCGTTTAATATCCGTGCACACTCCCTCACTGAACGTGCCTCACACGTCACCACTGAAAAAAAAACCCAGGTTATACTTAATTATCCACAACACCCATTGATCGGCACGCTTTATAACTATATTGGCCACTAGCGTCTTTTGTACACCCCCATTCTTTTATTAATACGGGCTCATTTCTTCTTTTTAGTTCTCCTTGATAAAGGAGCCGTTCAGGCTGAAACATGTCGACCATATAGTTCCATCTACCGATAGTAGTATTTCTTGTCACACTATCGTCACTCTGCTTTTAATCTTGCCGTTATGATGACCCCCTTAATAAAGTCTTACTTCTGGCACCATAACAGGCAATCTTAAACATCACTTTTTCACTTCTTTTCACACACTTTTTGAGCACTGCAACCCTTTACCCTTCAGCAGTACCAACATATCCTGTTGGCTTTCTCTCACTGGTGGATCTTATACTAGAACTCCTCACTGCACATTCAGTGCGGCATCTAGTTGATACCAGTTTATACAAAAAACACAGATGATGAGTCTCCACCAAAGGGTGGGCTGAGGGGTATATAATTTCTTTTCTTTTCTTCTCTCTCCTAACACATTGACTACCTCTCTACACACTATTTTGTGAGTGTATAGATATTTATAGCTTCATTTAGACCCTTGGCATCCTTTGTGTGTTTTTGCTAGTTAGATTGGGGGATAGGATGTAAGCAGGTCTTTAAATGTTTTCCCCTTAGACCCTTCTTTACAGTTATTTTTTTGTGCTTGACAGCCTATGTCATTTGTTTCCAGACAAGATTGTGCCTCATTCATTTTTGCCACATGTATGTAGTTATGGTGCAACGCTGTTTTGTCTTATTGTGCGCACTACTGTGTTGACATTTTGCCTGAGGATAAGGGTGTGTCCACGATGCAGCAATGATTTTGTTCTTCACAATTGCATGCAATTAGCTTGAGCATTGTCCTGATTTGGGACATGTGGGCCACTTCACATGACAGCCAGTGGGTCGTATGTGCTAGCAACTGTATGATCAGGTAATAGATGCCCCTGTGAGGACTGACATATTTCAAGTTGTCTCACATAGATGGTTGTACCTTGGCACTCCCAACACTTGTTAAAAGTTGTTTATGTTTTGAATGTGTTCATATGACTAATTGTGTAGGTGACACTTATGTGCCTGCATGATAGTTGTCTCACAAGGTAGGGCACACAAAACAACATTTGCAATTTTTTTGAAGAAGCAGGCAGCTTTTGAAGGAGGCCAGTGTTAATGATTAATGTTGTGCCTTGATCTCCATATACATGTCCCCACAGTGGTCTTGAGTTCTTGAGACTTCTTAGTTGTCAATTGTACGAACGAATGTGTGTCAAGCCACCAAGACCTCCGTTGGACCATGTATATGGAAAAGCTCCTACGTCATTTGTTTCTAACACTATTTCATCTTAAAGTGTGCCAGCTGTTTCAGTGAATGTGTATATGTTTTTTGTGTGCATTTCATTGTGAGACATCTTTTATGCAGGCATATACGTGTTCTCTTCACAAGATGGAGAATTAACACATTAAATACCATGTTGAATATGTGATCTATGGGGGGTCCCAAGATGCCAACAATTTGTGACATTATTTTTCACCCAAATGTACTTACAGGGCTCTGAGTGTGGTGTCACCTTGGGGAGTGAGGTGGGTTAGTTTGCCCTGAGGGGCAAAACTACTGTTTATTTATTTGTGAACTTGACATGGCATCACTTCATTGTATAGATCTGCTCTCCTGTAAACAAACAGAAGCATCTCAGTGTAATTCTCATTCAAGTTGTGGCCTGGTGTGTTCTTTGGATCCTTGTGGCCAAGTAACATTGTGTCTATACCAACTGGGCAGTACTAGTCTCAAATATGTGCAGAGTAATCTGGCTGTTACTCATGATGCATGCCATGATTTGCAGTGTGACCAACTGATTTTGTGCTCATGTGTCAGATGTGTACCGGTGACTGATGCATTTTTGTTTCTTCTCCTTGCCCACAGCATCATCAACAGACACAGAAGGAGACATGAGCATGGACCAAGAGGAGGGACCTAACCGCAGTGCCACCACAGCTGAGGAGTCAGAGGGAGCCAGTGGCACGGAGGGTGAGGGGAGTCAGGTGCCCAGACCTTTGGAAGGCGACACTTCCTACCATGTGGACGGATCCGCTTCTAACTCCCAGGAGGAGGGGAAATACGCGGCGACACCATCTTACATCACTGTAGTTGTCCCCGCCTCCTCCAGACCCATCTCCACCCTCCCAGTTGCTAGGGTCCTTTCTGTCCATGCTGCCCCTCATGTCTCCTTCAGCCCCGGCACCGCAGCCCCTGCCCCTGTCTCCCCTGCTGAACTCAGTACCGAGTCTGTGGAACTACTCCGGCAGATTCAGGTTGGTCAGACATCAATGCTGACTGTCCTCCATGGCCACACTCAAATACTGACACAGTTGTTGTGATTCATGGAGGGCATGTCAGCTACGATGTCTGACCAACATCGGATTCTATCATCCATGGACTCCTCACTGACGGCAGCAGTTTGCCTCCAGCAGCAGTCCGCCCCCCCTCCCCTTAGGACCCACCACACCCCCCTCTCCCATACCTGTCCAGAGCACATGTAGAACAACAAGATCACGCACACCAACGGACACAACCAGCACACCACCACAGAAGTGTAAGCGCAGATCTCCTGGCATGCAATCTCAGAGGGATGCAGGCACACCCACAGGGACTGGGGTCAGACGGCAGGCACGCATCCACAGACAAATTCTGCAAGACTCATAGCCCTCTACCTCCACTCCCATAGTGTCCCCGGTTGCAGGTGGTGGTCTGGCTGAACTGGCAGCAGTGTGCAGCACTGAGTTTCTTTCCACCTTTGGCACTGTACAAGCCACTGAGGAGGACACTTCCCCCCCTGCACCCACAACACCTACCCTTCCCACTACTTTCCCTGCGGTGCCTGGCCCTGACCCAGATGATGCCCCCCACAGGTCAACAACCCTTTAGGTTAAGTCATGTGCAGACAAGTTTGGGGTCGACGACCTCTCCAACGTCCCCCTACCAGACTTTAATGTGGACTGGCCATTGGCCTTGTTTGAGCCGGTACTCATTTTTTCAATCATTTTCATTTGGAGCTGAAAAAAGCCTTTTATTATTCATTGTAAACTATTGCATTTCAGGTACTTGCTTTAGGTGCTGGGGGCCGAGGACTTGGTGTCATGGTAATGTTTTGGGATTCTGAAAGATGTCTATTTTATGACGGTAATGAGGTGGACCATGGTATCTATGTGCCATCACAATGTCTCTGCAATTAATCATTGGTTGTGTGTGTTCAGTTTGGCTACAAACATTGCCACAAGGAGTGTTCCTTCCTCCGTGACACATGAGATCTTCACTACAGACAGTTGCACAATTGTTGTGATGACATGTGTGCAGATTTCCTATTTTGTGATGGTTCCCTTCAGCAATGGCCATGCCTGCTCACAGATGACTACTGCTCATTAGTTTGTGCCATCCATGCTACTCACTGTTTTGAGTATGTAAAAATGCCTTCATGGACACATTCGCCCTTTATCCCACTATGCAGGTGTGTAATCACAGCCTACCCCTATGTTGGGAATTGGTATGCCGGGTATTTGTGCACATGACTCACAATTCTGTGCATTGTATCCAAGGGGTTTCAACCATATTCCTTCCATGAGAGAGTACATGTTGGTGGTCTGACCACCACCTGGACATTCATATCAGCCCAAGGATCTACATGACAGTGTGTGTTCCCTTTTGCTCTCTTTGTTTGGTGGGTTGTTAGATGACTATATACTATTGTGTCATGATGTTAGGGTGTGTAGGTTGGCAGCAACCTCCATGGGTGGGTATGCATGTGGGATCTGACATCACACCCACATGTGGTGTGTCACGCAGTGTGTGACAGAAAAACATCCTCCGTGGAGTGGGACACTGCTGTAAGGGATGTGTTGCTATTGCACTATCAGGAAACTCACAATTTAGGGATGTAAACATACCCCCATGTAGTTGTGGTATGATGATGATAATGCCCCCCTATATCTGAGCACTGCTGGGAGTCCTGTGCACTCACCCCTCTTATGTCTGGGCACTGCTGGGAGTCCTGTGCACCCACCGCTCTTATGTCTGGGCACTGCTGTGTGTCCTGTTCACCCACCCCTTTTATGTCTGGGCACTGCTGGGAGTCATATCCACCCACCCCATACTGTTGGGCACTGCTGGGAGTCATATCCACCCACCCCTCTTATGCATGGGCACTGCTGGGAGTCATATCCACCCACCCCTCTTATGTCGGGGCACTCCTGGGAGTCATATCCACCCCCCCCATACTGTTGGACACTGATGGGAGTCATCTGCACCCACCCCTATACTGTTAGGCACTGCTGGGAGTCCTGTGCACCCATCCCTCTTATGTCTGGGCACTGCTGGGAGTCCTGTGCACCCACCCCCATACTGTTGGGCACTGCTGAGAGTCCTGTGCACCCACCCCTCTTATGTCTGGGCACTGCTGGGAGTCCAGTGCACCCACCCCTATACTGTTGGGCACTGCTGGGATTCCAGTGCACCCACCCCTCTTATGTCTGGACACTGCTGGGAGTCATATCCACACACCCCCATACTGTTGGGAACTGCTGGGAGTCATTTCTACCCACCCCACTTATGTCTGGCCACTGCTAAGAGTCATATCCACCCACCCCTATACTGTTGGGCACTGCTGGGAGTCCTCTGCGCCCACCCCCATACTGTTGGGCACTACCGGGAGTACTGTGCACCCACCCCTCTTATGTCTGGGCACTGCTGGGAGTCCTGTGCACTCACCCCTCTTATGTCTGGGCAATGCTGAGAGTACTTTGCACCCACCCCTATACTGTTGGGCACTGCTGGGAGTCCTGTGCACCCACCCCCAAACTGTTGGGTGCTGCTGGAAGTCCTGTGCACCCAGCCATCTTATGTCTGGGCACTGCTGGGAGTCCTAGCCACATCCCCCATACTGTTGGGCACTGCTGGGAGTCATATCCACCCACCCCCATACTGTCGGGCACTGCTGAGAGTCCTGTGCACCCACGCCTCTTATGTCTGGGCACTGCTGGAAGTCCTGTGCACCCACCCCTCTTATGTCTGGGCACTGATGGGAGTCCTGTGCACCCACCATCATACTGTTGGGCACTGCTGGGAGTCCTGTGCACCCATCCCCATACTGTTGGGCACTGATAGGAGTCCTGTGCACCCATTCCTCATGTCTGGGCACTGCTGGGAGTCATATCCACACACCCCCATACTGTTGGGTACTGCTGGGAGTCCTGTGCACCCACCCCTCCTATGTCTGGGCACTGCTGGGAGTCCTGTGCACCCACCCCTCTTATGTCTGGGCACTGCTGGGAGTCATATCCACCCACCCCCATACTGTTGGGCACTGCTGGGAGTCCTGTGCACCCACACCCATACTGTTGGGCACTGCTGGGAGTCCTGTGTACCCAACCCTCTTATGTCTGGGCACTGCTGGGAGTCCTGTGCACCCATCCCCATACTGTTGGGCACTGATAGGAGTCCTGTGCACCCATTCCTCATGTCTGGGCACTGCTGGGAGTCATATCCACACACCCCCATACTGTTGGGTACTGCTGGGAGTCCTGTGCACCCACCCCTCCTATGTCTGGGCACTGCTGGGAGTCCTGTGCACCCACCCCTCTTATGTCTGGGCACTGCTGGGAGTCATATCCACCCACCCCCATACTGTTGGGCACTGCTGGGAGTCCTGTGCACCCACACCCATACTGTTGGGCACTGCTGGGAGTCCTGTGTACCCAACCCTCTTATGTCTGGGCACTGCTGGGAGTCCTGTGCACCCATCCCTATGATGTTGGGCACTGCTAGGAGTCCTGTGCACCCACCCCTCTTACGTCTGGGCACTGCTGGAAGTCCTGTGCACCCACCCCCATACTGTTGGGCACTGCTGGGAGTCCTGTGCACCCACCCCTCTTATGTCTGGGCACTGCTGGGAGTCCTATGCACCGACCCCTCTTATGTCTGGGCACTGCTGGGAGTCATAGCCACACACCCCCATACTATTAGGCACTGCTGGGAGTCATAACCAACAACGCCTCTTATGTCTGGGCACTGCTGGGAATCATATCCACACCCCCCATACTGTTGGGCACTGCTTGGAGTCCTGTGCACCCACCCCATACGGTTGAACACTGCTGGGAGTCCTGTGCACCCACCCCGCTTATGCCTGGGCACTGCTGGGAGTCCTGTGCACCCACCCCTCTTATGTCTGGGCACTGCTGGGAGTCATATCCACCCACCCCCATACTGTTGGGCACTGCTGGGAGTCCTGTGCACCCACCCCATGCTGTTGGGCACTGCTGGGAGTCCTGCGCACCCACCCCTCTTATGCCTGGGCATTCCTGGGAGTCATATCCACCCACCCCCATACTGTTGGGCACTGCTGGGAGTCCTGTGCACCCACCCCTCTTATGTCTGGGCAATCCTGGGAGTCCTATCCACCCACCCCCATACTGTTGGACACTGCTGGGAGTCCTCTGCACCCACACCCATTGTGTTGGGCACTGCTGGGAGTCCTGTGCACCCACCCCTCATATGTCTGGGCACTGCTGGGAGTCCTGTGCACCCACCCCCATACTGTCGGGCACTGCTGGAAGTCCTGTGCACCCACCCCTCTTATGTCTGGGCACTGCTGGGAGTCCTGTGCACCGACCTCTCTTATGTCTGGGCACTGCTGGGAGTCATAGCCACACACCCCCATACTATTGGGCACTGCTGGGAGTCATAACCACCCACGCCTCTTATGTCTGGGCAAAGCTGGGAGTCATATCCACATACCCCCATACTGTTGGGCACTGCTGGGAGTCCTGTGCAGCCACCCCATACTGTTGAGCACTGCTGGGAGTCCTGTGCACCCACCCCTCTTATGCCTGGGCACTGCTGGGAATCCTGTACACGCATCCCTCATATGTCTGGGCACTGCTGGGAGTCATATCCACCCACCCCTCATATGTCTGGGCACTGCTGGGAGTCATATCCACCCACCCCCATATGGTTGGGCACTGCTTGGAGTCCTGTGCAACCACCCCATGCTGTTGGGCACTGCTGGGAGTCCTGTGCACCCACCCCTCTTATACCTGGGCACTGCTGGGAGTCCTCTGCACCCACCCCTCTTATGTCTGGGCATTCCCGGGAGTCATATCCACCCACCCCCATACTGTTGGACACTGATGGGAGTCCTATGCACCCACCCCTATACTGTTAGGCACTGCTGGGAGTCCTGTGCACCCATTCCTCTTATGTCTGGGCACTGCTGGGAGTCCTGTGCACCCACCCCCCTACTGTTGGGCACTGCTGAGAGTCCTGTGCACCCACCCCTCTTATGTCTGGGCACTGATGGGAGTCCTGTGCACCCACCATCATACTGTTGGGCACTGCTGGGAGTCCTGTGCACCCACCCCTCTTATGTCAGGGCACTGCTGGGAGTACTGTGCACCCATCCCCATACTGTTGGGCACTGATGGGAGTCCTGTGCACCCATTCCTCATGTTTGGGCACTGCTGGGAGTCATATCCACACACCCCCATACTGTTGGGCACTGCTGGGAGTCCTGTGCACCCACCCCTCTTATGTCTGAGCACTGCTGGGAATCCTGTGCACCAACCCCTCTTATGTCTGGGCACTGCTGGGAGTCATACCCACCCACCCCCATACTGTTGGGTACTGCTGGGAGTCCTCTGCACCCACACCCATACTGTTGGGCACTGCTGGGAGTCCTGTGCACCCAACCCTCTTATGTCCGGGCACTGCTGGGAGTCCTGTGCACACATCCCTATGATGTTGGGCACTGCTGGGAGTCCTGTGCACCCACCCCTCTTACATCTGGGCACTGCTGGGAGTCCTGTGCAACCACCCCCATACTGTTGGGCACTGCTGGGAGTCCTGTGCACCCACCCCTCTTATGTCTGGGCACTGCTGGGAGTCCTGTGCACCGACCCATCTTATGTTTGGGCACTGCTGGGAGTCATAGACACACACCCCCATACTATTGGGCACTGCTGGGAGTCAAAACCAACAACGCCTCTTATGTCTGGGCACTGCTGGGAATCATATCCACACCCCCCCATACTGTTGGACACTCGTTGGAGTCCTGTGCACCCACCCCATACGGTTGAGCACTGCTGGGAGTCCTGTGCACCCACCCCTCTTATGCCTGGGCACTGCTGGGAGTCCTGTGCACCCACCCCTCTTATGTCTGGGCACTGCTGGGAGTCATATCCACCCACCCCCATACTGTTGGGCACTGCTGGGAGTCCTGTGCACCCACCCCATGGTGATGGGCACTGCTGGGAGTCCTGTGCACCCACCCCTTTTATGCCTGGGCATTCCTGGGAGTCATATCCACCCACCTCCATACTGTTGGGCACTGCTGGGAGTCCTGTGCACCCACCCCTCTTATGTCTGGGCATTCCTGGGAGTCATATCCACCCACCCCATACTGCTGGGCACTGCTGGGAGTCCTCTGCACCCACACCCATTGTGTTGGGCACTGCTGGGAGTCCTGTGCACCCAACCCTCTTATGTCTGGGCACTGCTGGGAGTCCTGTGCACCCACCCCTCTCATGTCTGGGCAATGCTGGGAGTCCTGTGCACCCACCCCCATACTGTTGGGCACTGCTGGAAGTCCTGTGCACCCACCCCTCTTAAGTCTGGGCACTGCTGGGAGTCCTGTGCACCGACCTCTCTTATGTCTGGGCACTGCTGGGAGTCATAGCCACACCCCCCCCATACTATTGGGCACTGCTGGGAGTCATAACCACCCACGCCTCTTCTGTCTGGGCACTGCTGGGAGTCATATCCACACACCCCCATACTGTTGGGCACTGCTGGGACTCCTGTTCACCCACCCCATACTGTTGAGCACTGCTGGGAGTCCTGTGCACCCACCCCTCTTATGCCTGGGCACTGCTGGGAATCCTGTGCACGCATCCCTCATATGTCTGGGCACTGCTGGGAGTCATATCCACCCACCCCTCATATGTCTGGGCAATGCTGGGAGTCATATTCACCCACCCCCATACGGTTGGGTACTGCTGGGAGTCCTGTGCAACCACCCCATTCTGTTGGGCACTGCTGGGAGTCCTGTGCACCCACCCCTCTTATGCCTGGGCACTGCAGGGAGTCCTCTGCACCCACCCCTCTTATGTCTGGGCATTCCTGGGAGTCATATCCACCCACCCCCATACTGTTGGGCACTGCTGTGAGTCCTGTGCACCCACCCCTCTTATGTCTGGGCACTGCTTGGAGTCATATACACCCACCCCATACTATTGGGTGCTGCTGGGAGTCATATCCACCCACCCTCATACTGTTGAGCACTGCTGGGTGTCCTCTGCACCCACCCCCATACTGTTGGGCACTGCTGTGAGTCCTCTGCACCCACCCCTATACTGTTGGGAACTGCTGGGAGTCCTGTGCACCCACCCCTCTTACGTCTGGGCACTGCTGTGAGTCATATCCACCCACCCCCATACTGTTGGGCACTGCTGGGAGTCATATACACCCACCCCCATACTGTTGGGCACTGCTGGGAGTCATATCCACCCACCCCTCTTATGTCTGGGCACTGCTGGGAGTCATATCCACCCACCCCCATACTATTGGGCACTCTTGGGAGTCATAGCCACCCATCACCATTCTGTTGGGCACTGCTAGGAGTCATATTCACCCACCCCCATACTGTTTCGCACTGCTGGGAGTCCTCTGGATCCACCCCTCTTATGTCTGGGCACTGCTGGAAGTCCTGTGCACCCACCACCATACTGTTGGCCACTGCTGGGTGTCCTGTGCACCCACCCCTCTTATGTCTGGGCGCTGCTGGGAGTCCTGTGCACCCATCTCCATACTGTTGAGCACTGATGGGAGTCCTTTTCTCCTATTCCTCAAGTCTGGGCACTGCTGGGAGTCATATCCACACACCCCGATACTGTTGGGCACTGCTGGGAGTCATATCTACCCACCCCTCTTATGTCTAGGCACTGCTGGGAGTCATATCCACCGACCCCCATACTGTTGGGCACTGCTGAGAGTCCTCTGCACCCACACCCATTGTGTTGGGCACTGCTGGGAGTCCTGTGCACCCACCCCTCATATGTCTGGGCACTGCTGGGAGTCCTGTGCACCCACCCCCATACTGTTGGGCACTGCTGGAAGTCCTGTGCACCCACCCCTCTTATGTCTGGGCACTGCTGGGAGTCCTGTGCACCGACCTCTCTTATGTCTGGGCACTGCTGGGAGTCATAGCCACACACCCCCATACTATTGGGCACTGCTGGGAGTCATAACCACCCACGCCTCTTATGTCTGGGCAAAGCTGGGAGTCATATCCACATACCCCCATACTGTTGGGCACTGCTGGGAGTCCTGTGCAGCCACCCCATACTGTTGAGCACTGCTGGGAGTCCTGTGCACCCACCCCTCTTATGCCTGGGCACTGCTGGGAATCCTGTACACGCATCCCTCATATGTCTGGGCACTGCTGGGAGTCATATCCACCCACCCCTCATATGTCTGGGCACTGCTGGGAGTCATATCCACCCACCCCCATACGGTTGGGCACTGCTTGGAGTCCTGTGCAACCACCCCATGCTGTTGGGCACTGCTGGGAGTCCTGTGCACCCACCCCTCTTATGTCTGGGCATTCCCGGGAGTCATATCCACCCACCCCCATACTGTTGGACACTGATGGGAGTCCTATGCACCCACCCCTATACTGTTAGGCACTGCTGGGAGTCCTGTGCACCCATCCCTCTTATACCTGGGCACTGCTGGGAGTCCTCTGCACCCACCCCTCTTATGTCTGGGCATTCCCGGGAGTCATATCCACCCACCCCCATACTGTTGGACACTGATGGGAGTCCTATGCACCCACCCCTATACTGTTAGGCACTGCTGGGAGTCCTGTGCACCCATCCCTCTTATGTCTGGGCACTGCTGGGAGTCCTGTGCACCCACCCCCCTACTGTTGGGCACTGCTGAGAGTCCTGTGCACCCACCCCTCTTATGTCTGGGCACTGATGGGAGTCCTGTGCACCCACCATCATACTGTTGGGCACTGCTGGGAGTCCTGTGCACCCACCCCTCTTATGTCAGGGCACTGCTGGGAGTACTGTGCACCCATCCCCATACTGTTGGGCACTGATGGGAGTCCTGTGCACCCATTCCTCATGTCTGGGCACTGCTGGGAGTCATATCCACACACCCCCATACTGTTGGGCACTGCTGGGAGTCCTGTGCACCCACCCCTCTTATGTCTGAGCACTGCTGGGAATCCTGTGCACCAACCCCTCTTATGTCTGGGCACTGCTGGGAGTCATACCCACCCACCCCCATACTGTTGGGTACTGCTGGGAGTCCTCTGCACCCACACCCATACTGTTGGGCACTGCTGGGAGTCCTGTGCACCCAACCCTCTTATGTCCGGGCACTGCTGGGAGTCCTGTGCACACATCCCTATGATGTTGGGCACTGCTGGGAGTCCTGTGCACCCACCCCTCTTACATCTGGGCACTGCTGGGAGTCCTGTGCAACCACCCCCATACTGTTGGGCACTGCTGGGAGTCCTGTGCACCCACCCCTCTTATGTCTGGGCACTGCTGGGAGTCCTGTGCACCGACCCATCCTATGTTTGGGCACTGCTGGGAGTCATAGACACACACCCCCATACTATTGGGCACTGCTGGGAGTCAAAACCAACAACGCCTCTTATGTCTGGGCACTGCTGGGAATCATATCCACACCCCCCCATACTGTTGGACACTCGTTGGAGTCCTGTGCACCCACCCCATACGGTTGAGCACTGCTGGGAGTCCTGTGCACCCACCCCTCTTATGCCTGGGCACTGCTGGGAGTCCTGTGCACCCACCCCTCTTATGTCTGGGCACTGCTGGGAGTCATATCCACCCACCCCCATACTGTTGGGCACTGCTGGGAGTCCTGTGCACCCACCCCATGGTGATGGGCACTGCTGGGAGTCCTGTGCACCCACCCCTTTTATGCCTGGGCATTCCTGGGAGTCATATCCACCCACCTCCATACTGTTGGGCACTGCTGGGAGTCCTGTGCACCCACCCCTCTTATGTCTGGGCATTCCTGGGAGTCATATCCACCCACCCCATACTGCTGGGAGTCCTCTGCACCCACACCCATTGTGTTGGGCACTGCTGGGAGTCCTGTGCACCCAACCCTCTTATGTCTGGGCACTGCTGGGAGTCCTGTGCACCCACCCCTCTCATGTCTGGGCAATGCTGGGAGTCCTGTGCACCCACCCCCATACTGTTGGGCACTGCTGGAAGTCCTGTGCACCCACCCCTCTTAAGTCTGGGCACTGCTGGGAGTCCTGTGCACCGACCTCTCTTATGTCTGGGCACTGCTGGGAGTCATAGCCACACCCCCCCATACTATTGGGCACTGCTGGGAGTCATAACCACCCACGCCTCTTCTGTCTGGGCACTGCTGGGAGTCATATCCACACACCCCCATACTGTTGGGCACTGCTGGGACTCCTGTTCACCCACCCCATACTGTTGAGCACTGCTGGGAGTCCTGTGCACCCACCCCTCTTATGCCTGGGCACTGCTGGGAATCCTGTGCACGCATCCCTCATATGTCCGGGCACTGCTGGGAGTCATATCCACCCACCCCTCATATGTCTGGGCAATGCTGGGAGTCATATCCACCCACCCCCATACGGTTGGGCACTGCTGGGAGTCCTGTGCAACCACCCCATTCTGTTTGGCACTGCTGGGAGTCCTGTGCACCCACCCCTCTTATGCCTGGGCACTGCTGGGAGTCCTCTGCACCCACCCCTCTTATGTCTGGGCATTCCTGGGAGTCATATCCACCCACCCCCATACTGTTGGGCACTGCTGTGAGTCCTGTGCACCCACCCCTCTTATGTCTGGGCACTGCTTGGAGTCATATACACCCACCCCATACTATTGGGTGCTGCTGGGAGTCATATCCACCCACCCTCATACTGTTGAGCACTGCTGGGTGTCCTCTGCACCCACCCCCATACTGTTGGGCACTGCTGTGAGTCCTCTGCACCCACCCCTATACTGATGAACTGCTGGGAGTCCTGTGCACCCACCCCTCTTACGTCTGGGCACTGCTGTGAGTCATATCCACCCACCCCCATACTGTTGGGCACTGCTGGGAGTCATATACACCCACCCCCATACTGTTGGGCACTGCTGGGAGTCATATCCACCCACCCCTCTTATGTCTGGGCACTGCTGGGAGTCATATCCACCCACCCCCATACTATTGGGCACTCTTGGGAGTCATAGCCACCCATCACCATTCTGTTGGGCACTGCTAGGAGTCATATTCACCCACCCCCATACTGTTTCGCACTGCTGGGAGTCCTCTGGATCCACCCCTCTTATGTCTGGGCACTGCTGGAAGTCCTGTGCACCCACCACCATACTGTTGGCCACTGCTGGGTGTCCTGTGCACCCACCCCTCTTATGTCTGGGCGCTGCTGGGAGTCCTGTGCACCCATCTCCATACTGTTGAGCACTGATGGGAGTCCTTTTCTCCTATTCCTCAAGTCTGGGCACTGCTGGGAGTCATATCCACACACCCCGATACTGTTGGGCACTGCTGGGAGTCATATCTACCCACCCCTCTTATGTCTAGGCACTGCTGGGAGTCATATCCACCGACCCCCATACTGTTGGGCACTGCTGGGAGTCCTCTGCACCCACACCCATACTGTTGGGCACTGCTGGAAGTCCTGTGCACCCACCCCTCTAATGTCTGGGCACTGCTGGGAGTCCTGTGCACCCATCCCTATACTGTTGGGCACTGCTGGGAGTCCTGTGCACCCACCCCTCTTATGTCTGGGCACTGCTGGGAGTCCTGTGCACCGACCCCTCCTATGTCTGGGCAATGCTGGGAGTCATATCCACCCACCCCCATACTGTTGGGCACTGCTGGGAGTCCTCTGCACCCACACCCATACTGTTGGGCACTGCTGGGAGTCCTGTGCACCCACCCCTCTTATGTCTGGGCACTGCTGGGAGTCCTTTGCACCCACCTCCATACTGTTGGGCACTGCTGGGAGTCCTGTGCACCCACCCCTCTTATGTCTGGGCACTGCTGGGAGTCCTGTACACCGATCCCTCTTATGTCTGGGCAATGCTGTGAGTCATAGCCACACACCCCCATACTATTGGGCACTGCTGAGAGTCATAACCACCCACGCATCTTATGTCTGGGGACTGCTGGGAGTCATATCCACACACCCCCATACTGTTGGGCACTGCTGGGAGTCCTGTGCACCCACCCCATACTGTTGAGCACTGCTGGGAGTCCTGTGCACCCACCCCTCTTATGTCTGGGCACTGCTGGGAGTCCTGTGCACCCACCCCTCTTATGCCTGGGCACTGCTGGGAGTCCTGTGCACCCACCCCTCTGATGTCTGGGCACTGCTGGGAGTCATATCCACCCACCCCTAATATGTCTGGGCACTGCTGGGAGTCATATCCACCCACCACCATACTGTTGGCCACTGCTGGGTGTCCTGTGCACCCACCCCTCTTATGTCTGGGCGCTGCTGGGAGTCCTGTGCACCCACCCCTCTTATGTCTGGGCACTGCTGGGAGTCCTGTGCACCCATCCCTATAATGTTGGGCACTGCTGGGAGTCCTGTGCACCCACCCCTCTTATGCCTGGGCACTGCTGGGAGTCCTGTGCACCCACCCCTCTTATGTCTGGGCACTGCTGGGAGTCATATCCACCCACCCCTAATATGTCTGGGCACTGCTGGGAGTCATATCCACCCACCACCATACTGTTGGCCACTGCTGGGTGTCCTGTGCACCCACCCCTCTTATGTCTGGGCGCTGCTGGGAGTCCTGTGCACCCACCCCTCTTATGTCTGGGCACTGCTGGGAGTCCTGTGCACCCATCCCTATAATGTTGGGCACTGCTGGGAGTCCTGTGCACCCACCCCTCTTACGTCTGGGCACTGCTGTGAGTCATATCCACCCACCCCCATACTGTTGGGCACTGCTGGGAGTCATATACACCCACCCCTATACTGTTGGGCACTGCTGGGAGTCATATCCACCCACCCTCTTATGTCTGGGCACTGCTGGGAGTCCTGTGCACCCACCCCTCTTATGTCTGGGCACTGCTGGGAGTCCTGTGCACCCATCCCTATAATGTTGGGCACTGCTGGGAGTCCTGTGCACCCACCCCTCTTACGTCTGGGCACTGCTGTGAGTCATATCCACCCACCCCCATACTGTTGGGCACTGCTGGGAGTCATATCCACCCACCCCCATACTGTTGGGCACTGCTGGGAGTCATATACACCCACCCCTATACTGTTGGGCACTGCTGGGAGTCATATCCACCCACCCTCTTATGTCTGGGCACTGCTGGGAGTCCTGTGCACCGACCCCTCTTATGTCTGGGCAATGCTAGGAGTCATAGCCACACACCCCCATACTATTGGGCACTGCTGAGAGTCATAACCACCCACGCATCTTATGTCTGGGGACTGCTGGGAGTCATATCCACACACCCCCATACTGTTGGGCACTGCTGGGAGTCCTGTGTACCCACCCCATACTGTTGAGCACTACTGGGAGTCCTGTGCACCCACCCCTCTTATGTCTGGGCACTGCTGGGAGTCCTGTGCACCCACCCCATACTGTTGAGCCCTGTCGGGAGTCCTGTGCACCCACCCCTCTTATGCCTGGGCACTGCTGGGAGTCCTGTGCACCCACCCCTCTTATGTCTGGGCACTGCTGGGAGTCATATCCACCCACCCCTAATATGTCTGGGCACTGCTGGGAGTCATATCCACCCACCCCCATACTGTTGGGCACTGCTGGGAGTCCTGTGCACCCGCCCTATGCTGTTGGGCACTGCTGGGAGTCCTGTGCACCCACCCCTCTTATGCCTGGGAACTGCTGGGAGTCCTGTGCACCCACCCCCATACTGTTGGGCACTGCTGGGAGTCCTGTGCACCCCCCTCCCCTCTTACGTCTGGGCACTGCTGTGAGTCATATCCACCCACCCCCATAATATTAAGCACTACTGGGAGTCATAACCACCCACGCCTCTTATGTCTGGGCACTGCTGGGAGTCATATACACCCACCCCCATACTGTTGGGCACTGCTGGGAGTCATATCCACCCACCCCTCTTATGTCTGGGCACTGCTGGAAGTCCTGTGCACCCACCCCCATACTATTAGGCACTGCTGGGAGTCCTGTGCACCCACCCCTCTTATGTCTAGGCACTGCTGGGAGTCCTCTGCACCGACCCCTCTTATGTCAGGGCACTGCTGGGAGTCATATCCACACACCCCCATACTGTTGGGCACTGCTGGGAGTCCTGTGCACCCACCCCATACTGTTGAGCCCTGCTGGGAGTCCTGTGCACCCACCCCTCTTATGCCTGGGCACTGCTGGGAGTCCTCTGCACCCACCCCTGTTATGCTGGGAGTCAAATCCACCCACCCCTCATATGTCTGGGCGCTGCTGGGAGTCATATCCACCCACCCCCATACTGTTGGGCACTGCTGGGATTCCTATGCACCCACCCCATGCTGTTGGGCACTGCTAGGAGTCCTGTGCACCCACCCCTCTTATGCCTGGGCACTGCTGGGAGTCCTGTGCCGTTGTTTCGGTGGTCTCAATGCTTTTGTTTTGGGGTGGGGGCGCTCCAGTCTCCACCCAAGACTCCAAGGCATGCTTGAGGTCATCTTTGGTGCTCAGTCCCGTGGTAGCGATGCCCATGTCTATGCAAAATTGCTTCAATTCCTTGTGGCTGTATTCTTCCAGTCGTTCCATCTGGAATTTTGTGGTTGTTCCAATCTCTTTTGTCGACATTATTGCTGTGTGTCGTGGGGCGAGTTACTCTCCGTACGATTATGCGTCGGCTCGGATCGCTTTCGAAGATGGTTCACAAGAATGGGTCGCGGCAGCGCCAGCAGGCTTACGAAGATGGTTCACGAAGAGGATGAGCCGCTGCAGCGCCAGCAGGCTTTCAAAGATGGTTCACGAAGAGGATGAGCCGCAGCAGCGCCAGCAGGCTTTCAAAGATGGTTCACGAAGAGGATGAGCCGCGGCAGCGCCAGCAGGCTTTCAAGGACAGTTCACAAAGAGGGGCCGTGGCAGCGCCAGCAGGCCTCCAAGGATGAGTTCGTCTCGGTGTCTCTCGACTCCAGGATACAACTGCCTTCCTGCTCTGGAGCTGCCCCAGTTATAGGTCTGGCGCCCTTTGATGTCCGGACCCTCGCACTTGGAGGTCGGGGGGTCCGGGATGAGGGAGTCCAGACACCCAGCAGGGGGGTGGAGCCAGCGCCCAGGGAGGCTGGGGGCGATCGAAACCAGGCGGAGGGGAGCCATCAACACTCATTCTCCCATTGACTCGCCAAGTGGTCTCTTTACCCCCTGGGTGGATGGTGGTGCCTCAATGTCGGGGCTTGGCTGGGACGGAGGTGGAGGTCGACCCGTGGCCACGAGGCCTGGTCGTGGCGGCTCCAAGATGGTTGCTGGGCCGGGGACGTGGTTCGGGAAGGAACCCGGACCAGCCGAGAATGTTGTTGTGATGGGCCGGGGCCCCGTGGAGGGAGAGCCGGGGGTTGGCCCGGCGGCTGCAGGGGTGGGTCTGGTCCGGGGGACAGGTGTAGCAGGGATCCGTGACCCGCCATGCGGGGAGGGGTCTGAACTACCACAAGGCCTGTCCAACACATATCCACACACCCCCATACTGTTGGGCACTTCTGGGAGTCCTGTTCACCCACCCCTCTTATGCCTGGGCACTGCTGGGAGTCCTGTGCACCCACCCCTGTTATGTCTGGGCACTGCTGGGAGTCATATCCACCCACCCCCATACTGTTGGGCACTGCTGGGATTCCTATGCACCCACCCCATGCTGCTGGGCACTGCTGGGTGTCCTGTGCACCCACCCCTCTTATGCCTGGGCACTGCTGGGAGTCCTGTGCACCCACCCCTCTTATGTCTGGGCACTCCTGGGAGTCATATCCACCCACCCCCATACTGTTGGGCACTGCTGTGAGTCCTGTGCACCCCCATACTGTTGGGCACTGCTGGGAGTCATATCCACCCACCCTCTTATGTCTGGGCACTGCTGGGAGTCCTGTGCACCCACCCCCATACTGTTAGGCACTGATGGGAGTCCTGTGCACCCACCCCTCTTATGTCTGGGCACTGCTGGGAGTCCTGTGCACCGACCCCTCTTATGTCAGGGCACTACTGGGAGTCATAGCCACACACCCCCATACTATTGGGCACTGCTGGGAGTCATAACCACCCACGCCTCTTATGTCTGGGCACCGCTGGGAGTCATGTCCACACACCCCCATACTGTTGGGCACTGCTGGGAGTCCTGTGCACCCACCCCATACTATTGAGCCCTGCTGGGAGTCCTGTGCACCCACCCCTCTTATGCCTGGGCACTGCTGGGAGTCCTGTGCACCCACCCCGGTTATGTCTGGGCACTGCTGGGAGTCATATCCACCCACCCCTCATATGTCTGGGCACTGCTGGGAGTCATATCCACCCACCCCCATACAGTTGGGCACTGCTGGGATTCCTATGCACCCACCCCATGCTGTTGGGCACTGCTGGGAGTCCTTTGCACCCACCCCTCTTATGGCTGGGCACTGCTGGGAGTCCTGTGCACCCACCCCTCTTATGTCTGGGCACTCCTGGGAGTCATATCCACCCACCCCCATACTGTTGGGCACTGCTGTGAGTCCTGTGCACCCACCCCTCTTATGTCTGGGCACTGCTGGGAGTCATATCCACCCACCCCCATACTGTTGGGCACTGCTGGGATTCCTATGCACCCACCCCATGCTGTTGGGCACTGCTGGGAGTCCTTTGCACCCACCCCTCTTATGGCTGGGCACTGCTGGGAGTCCTGTGCACCCACCCCTCTTATGTCTCGGCACTCCTGGGAGTCATATCCACCCACCCCCATACTGTTGGGCACTGCTGTGAGTCCTGTGCACCCACCCCTCTTATGTCTGGGAACTGCTGGGAGTCATATCCACCCACCCCCATACTGTTGGGCGCTGCTGGGAGTCATATCCACCCACCATCATACTGTTGAGCACTGCTGGGTGTCCTCTGCACCCACCCCCATACTGTTGGGCACTGCTGGGAGTCCTCTGCACCCACCCCATACTGTTGGGCACTGCTGGGAGTCCTGTGCACCCACCCCTGTTATGTCTGGGCACTGCTGGTAGTCATATCCACCCACCCCCATACTGTTGGGCACTGCTGGGATTCCTATGCACCCACCCCATGCTGCTGGGCACTGCTGGGTGTCCTGTGCACCCACCCCTCTTATGCCTGGGCACTGCTGGGAGTCCTGTGCACCCACCCCTCTTATGTCTGGGCACTCCTGGGAGTCATATCCACCCACCCCCATACTGTTGGGCACTGCTGGGAGTCATATACACCCACCTCCATACTGTTGGGCACTGCTGGAGTCATATCCACCCACCCCTCTTATGTCTGGACACTGCTGGGAGTCATATCCACCCACCCCCATACTATTGGGCACTGCTGGGAGTCGTTGCCACCCATCACCATACTGTTGGGACTGCTGGGAGTCATATTCACCCACCCCCATACTGTTGGGCACTGCTGGGAGTCCTCTGCACCCACTCCATACTGTTGGGCACTGCTGGGAGTCCTGTGCACCCACCCCTCTTATGTCTGGGCACTGCCGGGAGTCATATCCACCCACCCCCATACTGTTGGCCTATGCTGGAAATCCTGTACACCCACCCCTCATATGTCTGGACACTGCTGGGAGTCATTTCTATCCACCCCTCAGATGTCACACACCGTACCCCAACATTCATGGCGTGTGTGCGGCTCGTATCACTATTGCAATGGTGCCATATGCGATCGTGTCTGACGCACCGTACCCCAACATTCACGGCGTGTGTGTGGCTCGTATCACTATTGCAATGGTGCCATGAGCGAGCGCGTGTGACGCACCGTACCGTAACATTCACGGCGTGTGTGCGGCTAGTATCACTATTGCAATGGTGCCATACACGATCGCGTGTGATGCACCGTACCCCAACATTCATGGCGTGTGTGCGGCTCATATCACTATTGCAATGGTGGTATACGCGAGCGTGTATGACCCACCGTACATGTACACTCCGGTTGTTGTGGTACGTTGTTCTCACCGTCTGCGCCGTCGTCTGTTTCTATGCACCAGGTCGTAGGCGTACAGGACTGGGTTGACACCGATGATGGGGTTCATGGCGTGTATGTCGCGTATCGGGGTGCGGTTCGAGCCGGACTCTGCTTTTACGGCTGTTTTCGGGTCCCGTAGAAAAAAGATCGTACGGAGTGTGGCAGAGCCAAATCGAATTTGCTTGGCCGGAAACTGCTGCTTGTTTACGTACGGACGTAGCATACTGCGTGACCCGGATACAAATCGTATGTATTTTTGTGTCTTACGGTGTTTGTTACGAATCGTACGGGGATCTGCTTTGGGTTTGGATCGTACTTGATCGTACATACAGGGAACGTGAAGGTGTACGATAATACGTGAAATACGCTCTGTACAGCTATTCGGAGCGCATTTTCCCGAATCGGAATCGACCCCTAATGTATATCTAAAAAAGATATTTACTATACAAGTTAAATAACTAATCAATTAAATAATTATTACCAAATTAATTAATAATTGTTAATTATTTCTTAATTAAATTCCTACCTTATACCCCTACAAACCTAACAACCCGCTACAACACTACAAATCATTATTAGCAGTTAAATTATAAATCACTTAAAATTACAAACAATATTTAAAAATTATACAAACAATAGCATAAAATGAAAATATTAACTAGAACACATTAAAATGATTAAAAAACAAATATATTTACAACTATATTAGTGAAAACGGTATTAGGAACAGTGTCACCTGAAAAAAAAGAGAAATTGATAATCTTGACAATTATATTTCTTCATCATATTTCTGTATCATATTTTATTTACGATTTATCTGTATCCAGATATTATAAATTCGATATTTTGTTGAAATGCCGTTGAAAGAATCTGCCTTCACTTATTTTGGCTATGGGAACATGGCCTGTATTGTTCTGTGTTCGTCTGGAGACTGCAAAAACATGCATCGTCTGGGTAGCATGTACTGGGATAATAATGGTTGGGTAGGTAGGAATGTGCGTGTTCCTGAAGCACAGTTGCTCCAAGGATGAATGTGTGACAGAAAGTAGCCACTCTGGCCTCTTCACTAGCCGCTCCAGTAACCAGATCAAATTTCAGCCGAACACAAGGAGTTATATACTTTTTCTCACCCCGGCCCATGAGATCAGTCAAAGAAATAACTGGGGGAACCACTATCCTTTCTTCTGTTTCCTTTCTACCCCCAGCCACTGGAAGAGCTGTAGGCAGAAGCCCAGCAGACCCTTTTCCTTGTTACCTGTGTGTGTGCAAATATTTCAAAGAATGGGAGGGACTCATTAAAGAGGATGAGTAGTAGTCCTTTACAGATTACTGTAGATTTGCTATAGAAACATTAGAGAATTTACAGACGAAACTGAAGGGCCCTAAAAACAAGATAGATGCTAAACAGTGGCAGCTCTGGGACTCCCAGCATGGCAGAGAGAAGTATTAGGGTCGATGTTCCCTGTACCTCGGAGTTAATGAGTATTAAGAAGCAGTTCCCTAGCATTAGGGGAAACCAAACCCAGTTCTGAGAGGAGCTACAAAGCGTTTTTGAAGTATACAGACCCAATTTGGCCTTTATAAATCAATGACTCTGATTGGTGGTGCAGAGTGAATTGAGAGACTGGCTGGTGGAAAACGTATTCTGTGACTGACAATTGATCAAGGCAATGAAGAGGCACTGAATGCTGCAAAGGATGCATTATTGAATGTGGTCACAGATGTGTGCTGTTAGAACTGGCTATTTCTGGTTGGCTAAGGCCTACGCCAAAGCCAGGCAGAAACCACCATTCTAGTCAGGGCAAGGGAGTCACACGCGAAGATAACCCCTGCTCACCCCCTTGGTAGCTTGGCACGAGCAAACAGGCTTATCCCAGAGGCAATGTGTAAAGCATTTGCGCACGCACACAACAGCAACAACATCCTAGGTACACCACAAAAGGAACTCCACACACGGTTATATAAAAATAACTTTTGTAGTGTCAAAACACATCAGATAGTAATCACACAATATACATTGTGCCAACTGGCACGGGCAATATTCACAAGGGATTATTTACACCAGGACAGGGCCACATGGGCCACTGTCAGAATCAGCACTTAGTAGAAATAGCACTTCTAGAACTTAGAATAAGTATAGCACAAAATAACAATTATAGATCATCACCAGTAACCACTGGTAACAGGTAGGTAACACCTACGCAACCCTAACCACCTTAGGAAAATGTCACGCAGGGAACCAGGACCTCACTAGCAACACCTGTACTAGCAAGAACAACCACCTAAGTATCACAATACATTTAGGGGTATAAGCAAGAACACATTACACATGATGCATGACAACATTCAGAGGTGTGGGGAAGGAAAACACATGATGCATAAACATACATTTAGTGGTGTAAGAACAAGGCACATGATGCATCAAATCACATTCAGAGGTGCAGGGAAGGAAAACACATGATGCCTAAAAACATTCAGAGGTGCAACACAGGAAAAACATATGATGTATAACCAACACATTCAGAGGTGTCACCGGAATAATGGCATAGCACATTACGCATAACTCACATTTGGGCCTAACCGGTAAAAATACAGTAGGCAATCTCCTCACTAGTCTAAACACATTAGACTCTTTCTCCTAAGAATGAATCATATTTAGGGGCGTAACTCACATAGTGAAAACATCTCACTAGCATAAACCTACATAGGTAAAATAACCTCATAATCACTGTAACCTCGCATTGCGCAAAAATCACATTAGGCAATTACCATTATAAACATAGTAAAATCACATTGCGCAAAATCATCTTAGGGCCTTGCGCCCTATTCACCTATCAGCCCCCCAGGCCAACTGGCCCTACAATAAAGGGACTAAAGAGCCATGTGTCCAGAATGTCAGGGCGTGCTGCCAATGCAGCGCCAGTCAGGGGGGTGCCACCGGCGCAAAAACCTAAACGGTGCAGCTGCCCACTAATTGCTGGGCAGCTGGGAAATAACAAAACTGCGGCATGGGCGCTCAGTAGCCCTTCAAGCAAATTGCGCCACATGTTGGAGCCACACAGGCTCTGGCATCAACTAGGCCCCTCAGGAGCCATCTGGCTCTGAAACAAATACTGCGTCCAAATGCTGGAGCCACACAGGCTCTTGAGACAATAATGTCCCCGTGGTCGTGGGAGCCTCGAGGCTCTAAACGCAAATGCCCCCAGGGAGCCTTGTGAGCTCTAGCCAACATTGGGGCTACCCACTGCCATCCGGGGCCGCCCTTAATGCACCACCAGGAACACGCCCCTAGCTGAGCACATCACGGGCCTTCTAGCCCAGAACACAATTCTCCACGTTGGAGCTGCCCTCTGACACACGGGGCTGCTCTGATGTAGTGCCTCGCACCGGCACCATAATAATCCAGTGGCTCCCTCGTGGAGCGGGAACCAAACTTACCCCGCATTACGCGGCCCAGCCCTCACTCACCGGACCTCGGGCGGTGGCTTCTCCTCATCGCAGGGTTTCTCTGCCGGGGCTCCTTCCAGGACACAGGAGCCCCGCAACGCCTCCGCTCTTCCACCATGCGGCAGCGTCATCTTCAGCAAGGGGTGAGGGCTGAGCCAATCCCAGTGCGGCTCTCTGGATGAGCCCCTCCTGACGCGGCACTGCTCCCGGCTGGGCCAATCCCAGCGCGAGCCTCCCACAGTCCGCCAATGACTGCGCTGCTTCTTCGTCGAGCCCCCCACAGAGCGAGCCAATCACAGTGCAGCCGCTCTGAGGCTGATCGCGGCCCGGACTGATGGCGGTGACTCTTCGAGGTGCAAAACGAGGGGTGGGCACCCTCGAGAATAAAAATAAAAGTGCTAGTAAGCGCTTGGGGGCAAAATAAAGCGCTCCCAGTGCTATAAGTAAAATACAGCGCTCTCAAGCGCTATAGGGGCACAGGCAGCACATGAAGCGATCCCAAGCGCTAGAAGTATAAATAAAGCGCTTGCAAGCGCTGTGGCATCAGGCAGACCCTCAAGAAGCGCTCCCAGCGCTAGGGCAACAAAGGTCCAGCAAAAAGTCCTTCAGGGGTCCAGGACAAGTCCATCAGGTATCCAGGGGCTGGGCAGGGCCCAGGGAGGCAAGCCTTCCCCTGGGCACAAGCAGCAGCAAAACCCTGGCAGGATTTAAGTCAGAAACAAGAACATTTTGGAAGGGGACACAGCCCCTTTTTATACAGTGAATTCCTTTGTCTAAAGGTGCAGAGTGGGGGAAAAATCAGGCGCAGCTGGTTTGGAAGCCCCCTTGATGAGCTCAGCCACCCCTCCCATTCACTTGTCAGGCTAGGGTCATCAGTCGCACCACAGGGGGCGGAGCCAGCATTGTGTGGGGAAAACCCAGCCCCATTCAGGACCCAGGTGCACTCCTCACCTCACATCAGCATGCTAATCTCAACACTCACCACTGGGCAGACCCATCCAGACATCCAGGAGCCAGGCTCCAGCCAATCACGTGTCAGCACACTCACTACACACGCACATCCATGTCTAGAAGTGGCTCTTCCACACTAGACACATTCATGCCACATACATCATTACGCAGCATTCAATCTCACGAGTTCACACATACCAAACTCGACCCTGCACTCCCCACACATCAGGAACTACCATGGTCATACATATTCCCCATGCATTCCTATGGGAGGGCAGGTCACTCTCACCACACACACAAAGAGCTCACGCACTTTACACTGTACCACAGTGAAAAAGTGCGCAGAGGCCTAAAACCACCCACACCAGGTCACAGAAACAGGGTAGGAAAAAGCAAAACGTTTCGGGGTGAACCTGCCAAAAAGGGCCAGGTCCAACATGCGCCAAGAACAAAACGATTGGGCTAAGATCTCAAATAGTAAGCAGAATAAGGTTGAAGTACCCAAAAATAACCAAGCCAGTCTGAAGAATGTGTTTGAAAGATATTCAGGAATAGCTTGAGAATAAAGTTGGCTGAGGAAGGAGTAGATGCAGCTTTTGTGCAGAGATTGTTGCCAAATGTAAGAAGCCAATAGATGATAATATGTATTGGATGGGAAACAAATAAGTTATTAGAATTAGTAACCACTGCACATCATTGTGTGCTTTTCCAAGAAACAAAGAATTTCGAATAAAGACTAATGTGATTGAAGCTATTCAGCAGATGATAAAGGAAAAAGGCAGGAGATCCTATCAAAAGGGGTAAGTAAAGAGGACAGGGCAGTGAAAGAGCTGGGTGAGGGAAAGATAGAGGCACAGTGCAAATCCAAAGAACTAAAGGATGTTGTTTTGCTTGTGGTCATCTAGGATACAAGAGGAAGACTGCTCTAATATGGTGTCTAATATGCCATCTCTTACTGACCAACCTGAGTATCTTCAAGTTACTAAAAATTCTTACCCAGAATTTTAAGACCGCCTCAGAGGTTCCAGTTGTGTAATAAATACCCTAATCCCCGTAGTCGAGAAAGGCCCACGTGTACATGGACTTCTAATGATAAATGCACCACTTTTCTCATTGACGCTGGTGGGAGTCGCACTGAGTTTCCATCATTACCTCTCTCGGGCTTGTCCATAGACATGGTTGGCATTTCTTTCCAAACTGTTGCCCATCATATTTTGGTGACTGTCTCTAAATCCTTGTACCCATCAATGAAAAACATTCCTTTTAACTTAGCCTGACTTCATCTACTAATCTGTTTGGGCGAGATATATTCTGCAAACTAAATTGCACTGTGTTTTATACCCAAGATGGACCAAATTAATGTGAGAATGAGTTCCTTGCCCTCTGATGCAAGAATGCCATTTGTCAAGCTAATGCGAAAAAAATGAAATGTCTCTAGTTTGATCCGACTTGCTTTTCTATGTACTGTCTTCATTTTGTTCCACAATGGCCAATGATGTGGACTACATATGATGATGGGACAGGTGAAAATCAAGAATGACCTACAGAACAAGTGATTGAGGATACTTCTGTACCGACTAAAGCCTGAAGTAGAGGCAAGGATCCATCCCATAATTGCTGATTTGCTTATGCAAGGGGTTCTAGTGCCTATTGTTCGCATTTTGTAACACCCTGATTTTGCTGAAATGCAAAACTAGTAAGAAGCAAAGAACACAGATTTGTCCTAGGCCCAAAAGAGATAAATAATGGGTTCATCCCAGGTTTCCCTGTGGTCTCCAATCCCGATACCATCCTTTCTAGTATCCTTATGAACACCAAATGGTTCACACCAATTGACCTCTGTTCTGCCTTCTTCTCCATACCCATATCAGAAGAAAGCCAGTTTCTGTTCACATAATCATTCTGAGGGCCTCGATTGTCTTGGCTGGGACTCCCGGAAGTGTTTATGGAGTCTCAGTCAATCTTTTCCCAAACTTCAAAGATTGATCTAGGAATTGGTTTTCCTATGGGGATCTTCTTTGGATCAATACACACCTTTCTCCCCTATCTCTCATACCCTCACCGCTGGCCCCGCCAGAGTGTGAGTGAATATGAAGTGACAGTGTAAAGAGTTTCGCCTTTGTGAGAAGTGCCTGTAAGAGCTTTGGTGCACGTCCCCTGGAACTGCAATGACCTTAGGACTCTTAAAGGATTTTCTGAAGCTTTGAGAGGACCAGAAGTGGTATACTTAGGTACTGTGCCCATTTCAAATGTATGGATGGGTTGTTTTCCATTATTGTACCTAAAGATGTATACATTAAGTGCAAGACAATGGCAAAATGGCCTGATTAAAAAAAACATCAGAGAAGGGCCCAAATGTTAAGTCTTCACTGATTGTCCTGCAAAAGTATACTCAGGTTGTTGAGCATTTAAAAGGTAAGGTTTCATAGAAACAGGTTTACTGGTCAAAAACCATCAGAGCAACCGCAAATGCAGATGAGTCAGTTCATGCACATTACGGGAGATTGAAGCAGGTTTACAGGCAGTATAGTGGAGTTGAGGATCCTGCAAAAGCATGGTGGGATTTCTTTCTGCTTACTTGTTGGATTTGCATACAGAAATCAGTACACACTTTCAGTAGAGTGCGATGCAATGGGAAGCACTAAATCATTCTATGAGATCCTTTTCTATGTGAAGTATTGTAGTGATTATTGTGATGCAAAACAAACAACAAATAAAATGTGGATGGTGGCACAGGTTTGGGCCATTTAGAAAGGGGTCAAGGTGGTGCGTGAATTTGAAATGGTGTTTTTAGAGGTTGAGATTTTACCAATGTTAATAATGCTAATAATAGTCCAATGGAATCAGGAGCATGTCAAATTTGCAGTAGATAAGAGTATTGGAAAAATGAGTGTAAACTTAATGTGATCAGATTTAAAAATGAGACACCAGTAGTCCCACAAACAAATCATATGCAGCAGAATAGAAATTAGACCACACAAAACTAGTTTACTCTTGTCTCAAAATTAGGAACAGCATATCTTTTTTTATCTTCATTATTGATAGGGCATGTATGCTGGAACTGTCTAAAAAGCCCTTAGTCCCTACTTTGTGATTGCCTAAAAATATTTGTTCAACTACAAATAATCATGAGTTTATACTTAGTGAGACAAGTTCAATAGATTTACTAGGTCGCGATCTTTTGTAGAAATTAATTGCATTCATTATTGCGCACCAGAAGTTGCTTGTAGGCAGAGTGCAGACAAAAAAAAGATGATATTGGCTTCAAATTAAAATAATGGGAAACAATAGATTCTTGTGTTTCCAGTTCTGAGAATGAGTACTTACCTCCAGATTTAAGAAACACTGTAAATAGAGAGGTTTGTGATGTCACAGGAAGCAAATTGGGCTGAGTATAAGTGCTAGACCAGTCCTAGAGAGTCCTTCTAACTTACCCATAATGGGCTTAAGCAATCTGAATAGGAAAGGGAGAGTAGCAAAAAATCTGTACAAAATAAATGACCGTGATCTCATGTTTCCAGTGTTACTAAATATTACTTGAGTTGGCTGATCTTATTTTATTTGTGGATGGTTCACATTTGTGAGACCATCATGGAACCCTTCGAGCAGCATATGCATATGCAATTTGCACATTGATACACATAGTAGAAGCATCATATTTGCGTAAGCAATCTCAGAACAAGTAGCTGAATTAATTTCCAGCACAAGAGCACTCTGCATAACAAATTAATTGAATGTTACAATATGGTTTGGGTGTGGTCCATGATTTTGGTCAATTGTGGTCCCAGCGTGGATTCACATCGGTTGGCACACCAAATAAGAATGGCCTACACACTTTGAACTTTCTAAATGCTCTAAAGTTGCCAAAAAGACTGCTGTTATGAAATTTACTGCACATAGTAATGGTAGTGATGTTTACATTACGTAATCCTGGAGTGGAGGTGAAGGAGTGTGGCTCAATGGTTAGAGCGGAAGACCATGATGCAGAGTTCTGGCCAGGGACCAGGGTTTGATTCCCGCCTCGGCGGGGTCTCAGGCTCAATTTCCTCAGACCTGTTAATTCTTGCCTCGGTGCCTATTCTAATCAAGAGCCCCACGCTGCAACTCTGGGCAATAGCTTGCTTAGCCTCCACACCGGCCCCAACAGCGCTAAGGGTGCAGAGGAGTGGACACTTCTCAGGGAAAGCCAGGAGGGGTTCCACAGCGGTATGAGTATCAGCGCCAGGAAGCTGAATAGGAGACACCGCAAGGTGACCGTCTGGTGACAGTGCGCTCTATAAGTACCATGACATTTACATTTACATTTAATCCATTTTCTGAAGAGACGGCTACATACCCTATTCTATGTCTACCACATTATCAATTCCACATGACAATTTAGAAGCGGATGATTTAGATGTAGAAACTGGAAACACTTTTTGTAAGAAATAGGGTTGTGGGTTGACTAGGGTGTGAACTCTAGTCAAGCAGCAACCACAATCCTGTTTAGGGTGAGGTAGAAGTCAACCCCAAATTAACCTGTGCCTAATGCTCTGGTAGCTTGACAGGGAGCAGTCAGTCTTAAATTAAAGGCAATGTATAAAGTATTGGTGAAACACTTCAAACAGTAATAAAGTAGAAATGCCACACAAAAAGGATCCCACACCAGGTTAGAAGAACAGAGTAATATTGAATAAATAGAACAAGACCAAACCAAAACATCAAAATTCCAGTCAGTAGAAGTGGAGATATGCGGTTTTAAAGGTTTTTGTAAAAATAGCTCCCAAAAGCACAAAGCACTAACTGTTGATATTAGGTTGCAATGGAACCAGGACAAGGTCACAAGCTCAGGCCGACCACGATGGATCACAGGCCGGCTACAGGGATCCAGTTATGGCCCACTGAAAAAAAAGTACTGTAAATCCTGGTTTGCAGAGTGTTGCGAGGATCCGCACAAACATGCATCACACAGCTGAAAGCGATGCAGCGATGCAGTAATGAAAGGCCTTGCGTAGTCATGAAGGATCTATCGATGGGGCTTGTGATACAAAGTCTGGCATTAGGGATGTGGGCCGCGGCAGGGTGATGCATCAGTTCCGAGGAGCTGTAAGTCTGGCATCATTTTCGAGGCTGCAGTCTATGAGAGATGTGAGGGCCTGCGCCGAGAATGCGATACACAATGGTGGTTACGATGAGGCTGAGGAGGTGATTTGGGTGTTTGTGATGGGCCTAACCCACGCAGCAGTGGTGCTGAATAGGTTCTGCTCAGGTTAGCACCGCACAGCAGAGGAAATGCTTTGGTTCCGCTGGATCCACAGGGGCTGGTAGAAAATCTTAGGCCCACTTCCAAGTGTCCAGGACTAGGGTGGGACTACTTGGCAGGGTAGACTAACCGACAGAAGAGCCCAGGTGATGGTGCAAGGTTGTTGGAAGCCTGTTGTGTCTGTGAGTTTTCAGATGAGGAGGCCAGCCAGTTAGACCTTGAAGTCACTCTTGGTTCTGGGCTTAAGAGATGCTGGTTCAGACCTTTTCACCCAGGCAAGAAGGCAGCAGGGCAGCAGTCCTTCAAGGCAGCACTCTGCCAGAGTGGCAGTCCTTTAAGCAGCAGAACAGTTCTTCTTCATGACAGAGTATCAACAGGTCCAGAAATGTACTTAAGTGGTGGTGTGTGGGCTAGAGTATATATACCCAGTTGTGCCTTTGAAGTGGGGAGATGCTTTTAGAGGCAGGCCTTTGAAGTGCAGATGCCCTGCCTTCCTGGCCCTTGCTTCCGACTAACTACAGGGGGTATGCAGCCCTTTGTGTGGAGACAGGACACAGCCTACTCAAGTGTAAGTAGGCCTGTGTCCAGCTCCTCTCTGCAATCCTGTCCGTTATGACTCATCCAGTCACACCTAAGCTACCCATTGTGTGTGGCTGTCTAGGAGGGATACACGAAGCCCAGCTGTCAACTGAACCCAGCCATGTGAACCAGAGACAAGCTGCAGGTACCAAATGGCTAAGGCAAGAACAAGCCAACTTTCTAAAAGTGGCACTTTCAGAACTGTGAAAATCGGACTTCACCTTAAGTTAGGATTTTCATTGCCATTCCAAAGACACCAAACATGAACTAAATACCTGTTCCCATTTCGGAAATGACAGCTTATTAAATGTAATAAGGTAACTCCAATGGTGTCCTGTGGGAGAGGTATGCCTTGCAGTAGTGAAAAACAAATTGAAGGGCTTTTAAACTACCAGGACATGTAAAACAAACGTACATGCCCAACTTTTTATTAACACTGCACCCTGCCCTCTGGACTGTCCAAGGCCTACCCTAGGGGTGACAAATATTAACAAGCATTTGCAATGCAATGGTCTCGGCATCATTAAAGGTAGAGCTATTGGCATTGCTCATGACATTTTTTTTCTTTAAATCAAAAATAAAACTCTGCCCTCACCACTCTGCACTCACCACTCTGCACTCACCACCACTCTGCACTCACCACCACTCTGCACTCACCACCACTCTGCACTCACCACCACTCTGCACTCTGCACTCACCACTCTGCACTCACCACCACTCTGCACTCACCACTCTGCACCACTCACCACTCTGCACCACTCACCACTCTGCACCACTCACCACTCTGCACCACTCACCACTCTGCACCACTCACCACTCTGCACCACTCACCACTCTGCTGCACTCACCACTCTGCCCTCACCACTCTGCCCTCACCACTCTGCCCTCACCACTCTGCCCTCACCACTCTGCCCTCACCACTCTGCACTTACCACCACTCTGCACTCACCACTCTGCACTCACCACTCTGCACTCACCACTCTGCACTCACCACTCTGCACTCACCACCACTCTGCACTCACCACCACTCTGCACTCACCACTCTGCACCACTCACCACTCTGCACCACTCACCACTCTGCACCACTCACCACTCTGCACCACTCACCACTCTCCACTCTGCCCTCACCACTCTGCCCTCACCACTCTGCCCTCACCACTCTGCCCTCACCACTCTGCACTCACCACTCTGCACTCACCACTCTGCACTCACCACCACTCTGCACTTACCACTCTGCACTCACCACTCTGCACTCACCACTCTGCACTCACCACTCTGCACTCACCACTCACCACTCTGCCCTCACCACTCTGCCCTCACCACTCTGCCCTCACCACTCTGCCCTCACCACTCTGCCCTCACCACTCTGCACTCACCACCACTCTGCACTCACCACCACTCTGCACTCACCACCACTCTGCACTCACCACTCTGCACTCACCACTCTGCACTCACCACTCTGCACTCACCACCACTCTGCACTCACCACCACTCTGCACTCACCACCACTCTGCACTCACCACCACTCTGCACTCACCACCACTCTGCACTCAACCACTCTGAACGGTTTTAGGGAAATCGCAGGTAAACGTACAGGACGGCATGCGTGTAAGAACAACTTGAGTTTGAAACTTATAGCCAGATTTTCAGATGTCGTTTCTTCAAAGCGCTACAAATGCAGGGAGATTAGCGACCGAATGGGTCTGCCATGGTTGACACAATTTGGTGAAGTGTGGACGTTTTGCTTGAATTTATGTTTCGCATCTTAACCTACTCATCCCATTTTTTCGTGAGCCCCAACGACAACTCCCCAGATCTATTTCCATGCCTGCCAAAAAGAAAAAGTTTAGGGTACATTGGGATGAGCACGCTACTTAACTGTATGCAAACAGAATTGGTTTCAAAAGCTATCCCCGGCCTTCGTGTCCTCAGAAGGCTGCTTGCCCGGGCAGTTCTTCCTCGGTACATTATATCGTAATAAGGGAAAACGGGGTTCCAATTATCTAATTTCACGGCTAGGGGGCCCCCGCGCTACAAGTTAGTGCTAATACAGTAATCTGCCTGAGAGAGAATCATAGTAGGGGGGGGAAAGTGAAAAACAAAAAGACAAAAAAAAGGAAATAATGGCAGAGAAACGCCTGCTCCAGAAACTGCTGACAAGCTGGTCTACGTTTTAAGTGAAACAAGAACTTTGTTTGATTGACCCTGTGTGCTTTTAGGTCACACTCGGGTATATAGTATTTTGCTTTATTATGGAATTCGGACTTTGGAACTGGGGGGTCGTTTCACATCCCAGCGGCATATTGGGCGACAGTCGGCATATTGCTCAGCTCGGTGTAAAACTGTGTAGCGCACAGAAACCCGCCACTGACCCCCTTCGCAGCGCTGCCTCTACCTATCCCCTGCCTCGTTCACTGCAGAGCTCTTGTTTACTGACCTCCGCTTCTTTCAAAAGGGGGCTGCCGCTTGCACCCGTCGCATCTTGGCCTCTGTCACCCCTCACGATTTCATTGAACTCGCGGCCGCCCCGGAAGTCAGGCACGGTCGCCTGTGACGGGGGCGGGGCCACGTTCACGCCGGAAAAGGAGGCAGGCGGAGTCGTAGCGTCTCGCGGCCCGGGGCTCCTGTGAGCGGTGTAGAGCCCCGGGGCCGCGCCAGCAGGAGGTTGGGCGCCGCGTGTTGAGGTAAGGTAAGTTCCAAACGGCTGGAGCGCGATTGGTGCACTTGTGTGTGCGTATGCTCGTGTGTGTGTGTATGTGTGTGTGTGTATGTATGTGTGCGACTGTGACGGCGGGGGAGGGGGAGGGGGTGCCTCGGTGCACTTGTGTGTGTGCGCGCGTGTGTGTATGAGTCAGGGGTGGTGTCTCTGTATGTATGTATGTATGTATGTGCGTGCGTGCATGGGCGCGTGTGTGTGTGTATGCGCATGCGTGTGTGGTGCTTGCGCTTCCCAGGAGACAGCGCCTGGCCACAGCGCGCGTTCCAGTTACAAATCGCCTGGAAGGATGCGCGTGGCCAGGACTGTCTCCTGGGACTGCTACTCGCTGACATAAGATCTCGGCGGAGACGCGCTTACGCGCGTCTTTTAGCCGAGACCTAAAAAGGAAGGTTTTGGTCGGCAAAAGGTTTATTTTGCCAGGTTGGAATGGCAGTTTAAAACTGAAAATACACAGACAACAATGGCAGACCTGAAACATGTTTGTAAAACATCTCTCTATTGAACGTTTGTGGTGAAATGACAATAACAAACCCCATGATGCTTTGGAGGCAGCAGGGCCACAATGACTCAGTAATTTAGGTACACAGGCATCACCGCAGATAGGGAAGGCAGATGTACAATTCACAGCTAGTAAGACGGTAGGTGATGTGCATGTATAGCAATAAAATACTAGCGCCTCATTGTTGAGACACCACCTCCCAACAATTGAAGAAGGGGTAAAAAGGGGGAACTACCAGTAATTGCGCACAGTACAAGAAGCATATTGTTTCTAGAACAAGAGAAACTTGCAATAGAGCCTCACATTCCAGGATGGGTCATGGGGACTGGGGAAGGAGCTAGAAGACCCGAATTGCATTAAGGGCAGAGGATCAGTTAAAAAGCGGGACATCTTTAAGTCTTGGTGGTGTAAGACGAGTATATTTCAAATGTGAGAAATACTGTAGGAGAGGTCTCCAAATGAGATTAAATTTTCCCTCTGTGTGGGATATTCTGTGGGAAACTAAGTGCATAGCCAGTACTTACCACAGGCGTGTAAACCATAGGATTGTATGGGGGGGGCAGTCAGCAGGCCGTTTCTAATGTAATACAATAATTTGCTTTGCTGCTCTCAATATCTGAAAGATTAAATGCCACTCCACATGTGTCATGGTCTGCAAATCTGAGGATGAATACCAAGCAGATTTCTACTGTGGTTCCCTATTTCAAATTTAAAAAATTGGATGGGACATGTATGGCACACCTCAGTAAATATTGTAAACTGCAGTATCAGTAGTGGATAGTAGTTTACTGATGCACTGTTCCAGCACCTCAATTAGCATATGGTTAGAGAACAATCTGGATACAGAACAATCCTATGAGCAACTGAGGAGCTAAGGGAGGCATTAATAAACAGGCAGATGGATGTAGACTCTTGCATAAGACTAGAGCCGTTAGGGCAAAGAGGATTTCTAGGGTGAGCAGTCCCCAGAGTTTTTTTAAAGCTCCATTGAACACTGTATTCTCAATCTTTTGAAAAAAGTGGGCCCCTATATATCGACTAACCAAGCTATACATAGGGAAAGAAAATAATGGGTACAGGTCTATAGCTTGTTACCATGAAATAATCGAAGAGATACATTGTGATCTAGATCTCTCTATAGACAGTAACCACTAGTACAGAAAAATGTACAATAGTATATCTCCCAAAAATATATTTTCTTTTTATTCTTCAGTACAAATTGTTATATAGATGACATCTTTCTTATTTGGGTGGGTCTACCGACGATTTCCCGGGACTTCTGCATTGGCTCAACAATAATTGTAACGGCCTCACTTTCACCTTAACTCACAGTAAGACCAGTATTCCCTTTCTTGACCTCATAATTCAACATCATGAGGGCCTACTATACAAATCCCTCTTCCGTAAACCAACTGAAAGGAACACTCTGCTGAGCTATGATAGCTGTCAACCTAGGGCCTTAAGGGATAGTTTACCCTATTCGCAATTCCTGAGGCTTAGAAGGAATTGCTTTAGAAAAGAGGACTATTTTAGTGAAGCTAATATGCTACTCAACAAACTCAAAACCAGGGGCTACCCAAGGCGTCTTATTAAGAACGCAATGAAAAGGGCCTGGTACTGCCCGCGGGAGACACTTCTTGAGCCCAAGCAGAAGCAAACCTCGGAAGCTACAGTGTGTGTTACCACCTTCTCCACTGTTTCTAACCGAGTTAAAAAGAGCATTAAAAAAACTGGCACATTGTGAACTCGGGCCCCTTTGAATGGAAACCCCCCTATTTGCATTTAAGAAAAATAAAAATCTGAGAAATCATCTAGTCAGAGCTGCCTTACCAACTAAGAACTTAAAGAATACCACCCTTCACGATCTTTGGTCACTGCCCCATCTCACTGGTCATTCCAGATGTGGTTCATGTGTGGTATGTGATTTCTCAATTGACTCCAAAGAATTTGTATATAAGGATGTAAAACATGAATTGCGAACGTTTACCAACTGTAATAGCTGCAATATCATTTATGCAATTTTTTGTCCGTGCAACCTAATTTATGTTGGCCAGACCAAGCAGAAAATAAAGCTCCGAATTTCCCAACATCTAAGCCGGATAAGGTGAAAAACACCCAATGCCCCTTTGGTGGAACATTTTGCGAATAAAGGACACATGGAAAATGACATTCGGTGGACTGTAATTACACAAGTGATCATTCCATCCAGGGGTGGTGGCCTCTCCAGAATGCTTGACAGAGAAGAGCTACGTTGGATACTGAAAACAGACAGTTTGAACTCTGGCCTGAACGTCCAAGAGGAATGGACTGCCCTTATCTAAACCCCTAATTGTCTGTTCTCATTTACTTCTGTAATAATTTTTTAATGTTCTGTTTTTAACTGTTCCTTATATTCAGCTGATTTTTCCCGTATTGGCTGTTTTATGAATGTACTCCTCAAATGAACTGCTGCACCTTTCCAGGCTTCCTTACTGTCACCGTCACTACTCACTTTGCCCTGCACAATTCTTAATGTGAATACCTCTTCCAACATGGCCCCCGTGTCTGTTGTCCTTCATTTATGTTGAGGACTGTGGCACGCCACCCAACTAATCGGCATCACTTTTATTGCTGCATGCCCCATCGCCGAGCACGCCAGGCAGACCCTGTACTCCGACTCAACCGGTAAGCATTGCACAGCCCGGTGCTCTTCCTTATTATTTCCACAATTCTGAGCCCATGATTCTTATGGTGCGTACTTCTCCACAGGCAGATTCCTGGCGTCGTCGAAATTGGTTATCAACCACGACCCGCCTAGCAACTCATCCCGGTAAGAGCTGGCTCATCCTGTGGCCCCTTCACTAGTTACGTCTGCGCTCCTTCCCTCCTAACCACCCTTGTTCTTCCCTAGGGATGCGGCATTCTCATCCGGTTGCCTCCTCCTCTTGCGGGCATAATCGCATTGCCCTGGTAAGACTTATTGGTATTTGCGTCATTCACAGGCATGCCCCGACTCCGCCGTGCCCCATTTTGATTAGCTGACCACACTAGCTTCATACGGTAACTTGCACTTACCAGGCACCCGCGTATCAATTCATGTACCACTATTGTTTCTAGCCTTACTTCGGCATGCCTCCATTGCTACGTGCACCTTGTTTGGCACCTCGGCTAGCAGCAGTTGCCTCCACGAGCCGCATTTGGCAACATGCACCAGACAGGCACCTGCGCAATGTCCCACGCATGTTCTGGTTTCAGCACACGAGCGGCCGGTTCATCCTTACAGTGCGAATTCGTTTCAACACAGTCGCAATTGATCTCATGCACCCGCTAGGCACTCGGTGAGTGTCACATGCATGGTTAGTGCCCGTGCTACGACTTCACCCATAGCATGAATTCATGCTTGATAGGCACCACCGCATTACCGCCTTCCATGTTAATTTTCACTTTACCACCTTTTCCCTGCCAGCATGCAGACGCTTGCTAACCTTGTACTAGCATAGTACCAATCTTGATCAGCCTATAATCAGTTCGTCACCAGTCAGATCCCACTACTTGGGTCACCACTATCCCCACGCCAGTCACCCTCACAACCATGACCGATGGAATCAATGCGTTACTCACAATAGTGGCACACTTTCACCTAGTCACCCACCCTTGAATATGTAAGCCCTACCTTAAATAAATGTTACTCCTTCTCCTATCTCTTTCCTAGGTAATTAGAGGCAAACAAAGTTAAGGCATTATTCCAATGTCCTGATGATGGTCCCCATAACTAATGGGGGGACCGAAACGCCGTCAACCTCTGTGACACCATATGCAAAACGTGATTACTATGTAATGTAATGGTGTTCATGTGATTTCTCTGTACAACTGCATTTACTACACAGAAAACGTTTGTTTGCCTTAAAAAGCCTTTCCTTGTTTGTAAATCTACCTTCTGTATTAAGACCGGTTAGTGTTGGGCACAGGCTTGTGTACCACACAGGTGATCAGTAGAAGGTATTTTGTTGGATTTGAAGTGTATACTCAGTAAAATTATAGACCTCTGTCCGGCTGGACATGTCCTTCAGAATATAGAACGGATTCTCTCTATATTTATTACTTGTTTCTTTATCTTTGAATGCATGGGACCACTTTTTGAAATATTTAAGCTCCCAGAGGTCCCCTGTTGACTTAATTGGGGCCCCTTGTTGTTATAAATATATGTGGAAGTTTTCTTGGCTTAGCAGTTTAAGGCAGTTTTATTTGTGCGCTTAGTTGTCAGTTCCTGAGTAATGAATCAGGATCTTTGCTTATCCTTGCCCAATAACTATTCAGCGTGGAGCATGCTTCATCCAACACAGTCATGAGTCACTTTACAGTTTGCAAGCCTGTACAGCAAAAGCATAACTAATTGATAGATACTCAGAAATGGCTAGAGGTCCACCAAACAATCTGGTTTGCTTAATATTACTTGAATAGGCTTCAACTTAAATGATTTGTTTTGAGCTCTTGAGTGCTACAGCAGTGGCTCAGCTCTGTTAGATGGAATACAAATAAGAGGATGCTTGGAGGGGGAAATCAATAAAAGAGAGTAAAGGAGAAGCAGGAAGAAAAGGAGGAAGATAAAACAATTCCTCGTATGCACGGACCTAGAAATTGCCCTCACAAGGATGGCTCTTTGTGGTATTTAAGGAGAGTGTAGGATAAGCTTGGTGCACCTCAACACTTATGGGTCAGAGTTGCGGCTCCTGAATGGATGCTGTTCATGTACTGTGAGCCACCCTCCTGCTACATTCACTTTTGGTGTGCTCTCCCTCTAGTGTTTCCCCTTAATACCTCACCTGCAATCACTCTTTCAGACGAAGTCACTATTGTCTCTATGTAAGCACTACTTCCCCTGGAAGCAGCCTTCCTTCGGCTACCTTTGCAATCAGCCTCCCACTTTGCTGCCAGTCTTATTTTTTAAGCAATGTGTTGTTGGAGCCACCCATATCATTACGGATTGACCGAATTCCCATTATTTCCTTTCATGATTCTTTCGCTGGTGTGCAGGCTTATTTATTTATTTTATTTAAAGAGTTTTATATAGCGCGAACGTGACCCTTGAGTATCAGAGTACTTCACATTTACATGAAGTATGTTAGAGATACATCTTGTATAGCAGAATGCTTCACAATGATATGAGGTAGGTTAGATATACAGCTTGTATAGCAGTATTAGCATAAATATATAGTGACATGAGGTAGGTTTGAGATACAGCTTGAATATCAGTATTAACATATATTTATATTGTTACTGTACATGTCTATCTTCATGGTTGAAAATAAACGTTTTTGGAACCGATTAGTGTACAAGGTGTAAGAGTATTCCAATACAAATAGTTCCGATGTGTCTTTTTCTGTGCATTCTACATCACCACGAGTCTCGAGTAGTACAGTACCGTAAGAAATTATTCCCAGCATAACTGGTGACTTTATCTTTACATACATTGTTGTTCTGTTTTGGAAACACCTATATCACTGCGCTAGTGATGAGCAGTCCTGCCTACGGAAGGAACTTGCTCATTAGGAAGATCTTCACTTCCCTCTTGCATGTTGCAGTGTTTGGAATTTTCCTAATGATTGGTGGTAGTGAATACCAGATTCTGGGGGCTGCTCCGGAGAAAGCTCAGTCCTAAGTTTTCTTCTTCCGAAAGATGGTTGGTTTCAGCAGCAGCTCCCTGGCACTCTTGGCTGGTCTGCTTCCCTCGGACAGCTCAATTTTCTGGGCTAAGTATCTTGGTGTTTTGTAGTGGAGCGCTTTGTCTGTAACACATGTCAGTTTAAGTTGAATTCTGGCTTTGTATGGTAACCAGTTTAATGCTTTCAGGTGTGGGGAGATTTGGTTAAATTTCCTATTTCCTGCAATGAGTCTTGCGGCCGCATTCAGATATTCTTTTAGTGGTGCTGTGGAAATTTTAGACAGATCTGCTAAAGTTGTACATCCATATTCAATCCTTGGGATAACTAAAGATTGGACTGCCAATTTGAGGTCCGCCGTAGAAATGAATGGTTTCATTTTTCAAATGTAGTTCAAGTGAAATCAGGCACGTCTTGCCATTGATTTGATGTGGGCTTTCATGTCTAGGTTCTTATCCAGCGTGATTCCTAGCGATTTCACAGAGTCTACTAGAATAGGGGTGCAGTTTAGTGCTGTGATCAGATTGGTCCATTCCTTCACTTCTGTGTGGTTCTTTGGTGGTGAAATTAATAGGAATTCAGTTTTTTGCGCATTTTGCTTCAGATGATTGCTAGTTATCCAGTGTAATGATACTTTAACTGCTGGTGACAATCTAGTTTACATGGTGGGAACCCATTCTATATGCCTCTAATCGGGGCTTAATGCCATGCAAGGACTACATAACATAAGGTCTTTTTGTAAAGTGCACATTCACCCAAGGGTATCTTGCCGCTGAATAACAGAGGTTTATTGTTACCCAACTCGATGGTATTCATTTTAGTGACCTCAGAAGGATGATAGGCTGAGTGGATCCACCATAATGTGAACCTGTGACCAAGAGCTCAAACACAGGACACTAGAGTGGACACATTAGTCTACTAAGCCACGAGACCCAGCCAAGTGGTCACTATTAAATAAAACATTTTCCTCTACCACAATTTCAGAAATTAGTGTAATAGGCAAGTTGTCTTACAAATGACAAAAGAGTGAAGAGTACAGAGGTTGTTTGATTTGTCTTTTTTTTCATTTAAAAAGAACATCTGAAGGTTTCCATACAACGTTTTAGAAACGTAGCCTTTAAGAAATAATGATCAACTTGTGTTTCCATAGTAAAACTGTTTTACGGTCTGCCCATTTTCAGTAAACATAAGTTACCAGACTCTACATGAATAGCTTGTTTTCTCCTAATGTATGTGATCTTTCAGTTGAATTCGGATTTAAAAAATCCACACCTACAGAACACTGCCAAAGAATGCCAATTGGAAAGGTCGTTCTATAGCACTGATCTATTACAGTCATATTTTGTGTGCAAGTATCCCACCGAGTCATCAACTGCAACAACTGTTAACAAGCATTTGCAATGCAATAGGTCTCGCAGCATTAAAGTTTGAGATATTGGCATTGTGTATGACAATGCGTTACATAAAGTTTTTTAGCAAACTTTGAATTGATGAGCAGTGAGAGTGTGTGCAAGAGTATGCGGTTTCTCACAGCCGTTATTCTTCATACAGCTCTGATGATGCACCTCACGCACGGGGCTGACGCACTTATTATTCACACAGCTCTGATGATGCACCTCAGGCACAGGCTCACAGCTGTTATTATTCACACAGCTCTGATGATGCACCTCACGCATGGGGCTGACGCTGTTATTATTCACACAGCTCTGATGATGCACCTCAGCACGGGGCTGACGCAGTTATTATTCACACAGCTCTAATGATGCACCTAACGCACGGGCTCACAGCTGTTATTATTCACACAGCTCTGACATTGGGCTGACGCAGTTATTATTCACACAGCTCTGATGATGCACCTCAGGCACGGGCTCACAGCTGTTAATATTCATACAGCTCTGATGATGTACCTCACGCACGGGACTGACGCAGTTATTATTCACACAGCTCTGATGATGCACCTCACGGTGCACTGTCCCTTTGTACAGAGTTGAAATACACCTCTCCTGCTCTACTAACAAAGGGCCCCAAATGACTCGTACGTCACCGCTTTCGGCATCTTATCGAGTTTATCAATCATGGATATATCGGCCCGCCACTCCACATATGCATGTTACGAGCAGTCACTCCACACTGATCTCCGACGCAGTCTGCGAGGGGCAGCAGTGCACACTGTTTCAGTAAGTGCGAACTGGAAGGATGCGGTTTGAAAGTGCGTGCACTGAATGTATTGTTTGGTACATGCCTGCGTTCTGTCGAATCAGCCGTAAAGTGTGACGTTGTGCGGGGGAGGGGGGCTGCGCGCAGCTGTGCTACTATTGAGGCTTGCATAAAGAAGATGGGGCCACTTGGAAATACTGGGGGGAGGAGGGGGCTGTGTGAGTTTGTTGCACAGGTTAGGGATGTTGCTGTAAACACGTGTACAATATTGCCCTGTGGTGTTGTCGTATTTTGACGATGGCTGGGTTAGCGCTTAGCTTTGCTACACGATTCCCGCTTAAATTAGCTATACATAGAAACGCCATTTTGTACATGTTGGCGGCCATCTTAGATCATGAACGGCCTCGTGGCCGGCGTGCCCTTTAGTCCGTTGTCCGTTCCACTGACCACTCCAGTCTGCCCAGCAACAGGCTATTTTTAGTACTGGTCAAGCCACACATGCGCAGTCCACACTGACCAGTCGTTCCTCAGGAATGTGCCGCAAACTGACCAGTGGGTTTGAAACCCTCCAATGAGCTGGCAGTATTCCAAAATATGCCCTTATATGTACATAGTGTTCTGTAACTTTGTGCCGCGTGTACGTTTTATTACCTGTAGAAGCATATAAAAGAAGGGTCACGCCGATGTTCGGTGTGATACCTCTTGCATTACCGAAGGGTGCTGTTTGAGTGTTCGGTAAGGTAGTCTTCGGACGCTTACTGAAAATCTGTGCTTTGTGATCGGTAAGGTAGTCCTCGGACGCTTGCCGAAGTCCTATGATCTTTGATTTGAGTTAGCTAACATTGTGAATTTGTGATCTTTGAACTTATATGTGTAGTGCACTTCACATAGGCAGGCATGTTGTTGTTTGTTTTTTTCCTTTGAGCGGCACATTTGTGTGAAGTACCGTAAGTGCCTTTTTATACGGTGTCACGCTTTCGTGATACCTTTTGAACATGCCTGTTTTCAGCACACTTCGAGGGATGTGCTGTCTTGGAGAGGGTACCTCAATTAGGTTAGCGGAAGCACAGCCGGCTCCCCCAGAGGGAACACCAAATCGTGAGATGTATATTAAGCATGGCCTTCCCCCTATTATGTACAGTAAATTATGGCATAAGTACACCAAGGCCGATCCTGAAATGCAATGGCCTCTACACGGGTCGTTTGATTTAAGTAAAATACAATTTGTAGAGCAATGTTTGTTTCAACGCAGGTCTAGACAAAATATGTTTGATTGTGTGCGAATGTGGGAGAAAGCGGCGCGTGAGCGAATGAAGCGTGAAGTTGCCTTGGCGGACAAAGAGCAGCGTAAGGCTGCTCGGGATAAGGCTTTACAGCTTGAGGAAAAGGAGGCGCAGGAGAAGAAAGAAAGGGAGGAACGGGAACGTAAATTGCAAACGACTGGTCAATTTCCTATTCGTCGACCACTCTATCCTGTCCTTAATAATGACATAGATGATTTTTCTTTGCTAGAACGGTCACCGCCTCCGTATGTTTCGCCGACGGCTCCGGATGAGGATTCAGGGGACGATGGACGGGATAAGTCGGACAAGAAGGGTATATCCGCTCTCAGGTTCACTGCGGAGAGGTCCGCTCACCTACGCAGTTGGGCTCGTAAAGTGAATAAGCGTAGTATTACTCAGGAACAATTGTTAACAGAAAAGAAAGGGTGGTCGGATCTTGAATTGCTGTACTTTTTGTCTAGTCTGGCGGATGAAGTTGTAGGCGCATATCGTGACCTTTCTGATACGTTTGAGCCCAAAGCATTGTCAGTGTATCGTGAAAATTTGACTAAAGGTGATTTTGATTTTCAGATGTTGATGACCTGTTTGCGCAATTGATCAAGCTGCGGGATGAGACAACCCGATTGCGGGAGGAGCGGAAAAAGAGGCAAAAGGAGTCCGAATTGGAGAATAATGGGCAGGCCAAAGAGTGTTCTCTCCGTGGTTCAGATAAGAGTTCTGCGTTGCATGTTATGCCTATGCGTGAAGCCGCACCTTTGTATGTTCCGCCAAAAGGGGAAGGTACGGATGATGATAAATTGTCGAAGGATGCGAAAGGGTATTTTTTGTATAATTGGGTATATACGCCGTGGAATAGAGCGGATGTTATGGCACTGAAAAATTCCTTACCTGATCTTCGGAAGATTATGAGGGGGTGGAAGGGGCTATATCGTCTTGTGTGATGACTCTGGTAGACATAGATTTGTTTTTTGGGCTAATATTACCACCTGATATGTGGAGGCAGATTCGTAAAAATAATGACGAAACGATATTGGGGGGAACATGGAAGGAAATAAATGCCGCAGATTTAGACAGAGAACCAGCCTGTAAGCCTTGCCAGTTAATTCTAGATCTGCCGGCAGCTATCTTGAATAAATTAAAAACGCTTGTTCCCTCCAAAAAGATTGATTGGACTATGCTAACGTCGTGCAAGCAGAAACCCGATGAAATGGTTTCAGATTTCTTTACACACTTCGAGGAAGCTTTTCATGATTACAGTGGTCAATCTTTAACAGATGATACGGGTCGGCATTTGTTTGTAGATAAGTATGTAGCTAATCTCCTACCAGAGATTGCAAAGCGATTGAAGTCGAGTGAAAGTTCCTGGGCCACGGCGACCCCTGCGTCTTTGTTAACTATGGCTCAGTATTATGAGCGGCAGGAAGTGGAGGCTAAAGAAAGTGTAGAGAAAAAGACGAAGGAATTGAAAACGAAGGTGATGTTGGCGCAGGTTCGGGGAACACAGGGCAGAGGGTACAATAGCGGTAGACGAGGTGGAGGAAACGCGTCGTATGGTCGTACGGACATTGCGGAGGATCAGTGTGATTATTGTAAGGAGTTTGGGCATTGGGCCGAAGATTGTCCGGTACTTCGCGAACAGCGTAGTCGAGGAAGTGGAAGGTCGAGAGGAGGTTATACGGGAGCGAGAGGTGGGGGAGGTGAACGTAGACAGGTTGAGGAGAGGGGCCGTGGCCAGGACGAACGAAATACGTTTGACAGACGGAATCAATATCAGATTTTGGAAGGGGAGAATGTGGAACACCAGGATTATGTGCATGCATAGGATTGCGTAGGATGGGGTAAGGAATCAGTTGAAGTGCCGGTAGATCAGCAAGGTCCATATGTAACAGCGGGTATTTTGGGTTCTACTGATCAATTTCTAGTCGACACAGGAGCTACTCGTAGCGCTCTGTCGAAAAACTTGGTTCCGAGGGCTCCCCTGTCTGGCGAAATGATTACGTGTGTAGGGTTTGATGGCACACCCTCCCCCAGCCCATTGTCCAAGCCCCTTGCACTATGCATTGACAAATATTTCAGTTTTGGCCAATTTTTGTTATCACCCCATACCCCAGACAATATCCTGGGCATTGATTTACTTAAATATTTTCGAGCGACAATACGGTGCGCTCCAGAGGGAGTGCGGGTTATTCTGAATGACAATTACCCTGACCCTGATGATTGCCCTGACAGATTTTATGCCATTTTAGACATTCCTGCTTTGGCCTCTCTGCCGCACACGTTGTGGGCGACCTCAGATACGGATGTGGGAGAGATGCGTATTCCACCGATACATATTACTGTTAAGGAGGGGGCCCCTCTACCACGAGTGCCACAGTATAAGATTTTGAAAGAAGGTGAAATTGCATTGACACATATTGTTCAGGATTTGATTTCTGCAGGGGTGGTGGAGGAGGTCCCTTATAATGTTTCTAACAGCCCTATTCTACCGATTCTTAAGAGAGACACTGATGGCAAGATCTATCGATGTATTATTGATTTGCGAGAGATTAATAAAATTGTCATTCCCCAATACCCGGTGGTGTCTGATATTACGACCTTGCTTACCTTAGTTCCACCGACAGCCACCACTTTTAGTGTTATTGACTTAAAGAATGCGTTCTTTTCCATCCCTGTTCATCCTGATAGCAGATATCTGTTTGGTTTTACGCTCAATAATAAATCGTATAGATTTTGTCGTGTTCCCCAAGGATATACTGAAAGTCCTAGCATCTATAGCCAGGCTTTGAAAAGGCAGCTAGATTCGTTTAAATTGCAGTCCGGCGTAGCGCTCATCCAGTACGTGGATGACCTTCTGCTTGCCGCTGACTCCTATGCACAATGTGAACAGAGTACACTTGCGTTGCTTTCCTTTTTGGCGCAAAACAATCACAAGGTTTCGAAGAAGAAGCTTCAATACTGTAGACCCCAGGTGACGTACCTTGGTCATCTGTTGTCTAAGGAGGGGCGTGCATTAACATCTGATCGAATTCAAGCAATCTTAGACACACCAGTCCCCCGCACGCAGAGAGATGTACGTGCCTTTATAGGGTTGACGTCTTTTTGTAGGCAATGGATCATGGGTTTTTCGCATATCATAAAACCTTTGTTAGCATTACTGTCCAAAGCCACACCAATGCCTCTTGAGTGGACAGATGAATGTCAGAAAGCTTTTGAGCAGTTGAGGCAGGCTCTTTGTTCCGCACCCGTGTTAGGTACACCAGACTATACGAAACTTTTCACATTGTACGTGCACGAGAATGATGGGTGCGCGTTGTCAGTGTTAGTGCAATTACACGGGGATAAGCAGAGACCATGTGCATACTTCTCTGCAATTTTGGATCCTGTAGCACGAGGGTTGCCAGGGTGTTTTCGAGCGGTAGCAGCAACTGCAGTAGCCATACGACAGAGTGAGGGAATAGTGTTATCACACAAATTGTTGGTGTTAGTTCCTCACGCAGTAGATGCCCTGTTAAACCAAACCAAGACCCAATATCTCACGAGTGCGCGGCTAACAGGATACGAGCTGACACTCTTAGCGCCACATATTACATTGAAAAGATGCGCTACTTTGAACCCTGCCACTTTATTGCCCTATCCGGCCGAGGAGGGTCAGGAAGAAAAACATCACAACTGTGTTTTCCTGACCGAGGAACAGACAAAGGGTCGTGTTGACTTACAGGATGTGCCACTTCCAGATGTGGATGGGGAACTGTGGGTTGATGGATCGTGCTTAAGGCTGCCAGATGGCACGACGTCCGCAGCATATGCGATCACGACACTTAAGACAGTGGTAGAAACAGCTAGGATACCACAAAAATCAGCTCAGGCAGCAGAGCTGATAGCTTTAACAAGAGCCTGTGAATTGAGTGCCGGATTATGTGTGAACATATACACGGATAGCCGGTATGCCTTTGGAGTGGCCCACGACTTCGGGCTTCTTTGGAGAGAACGCGGGTTTCTGACATCACACGGAGAGCACATTATGCACGGAGAGCTAGTGCGTGATCTCCTAAATGCGTTGCTTGGCCCTAAGAAAGTAGCGATAGTAAAGTGCAGTGCCCATAAAAAGATTACGGATAGAGTGGGTCAAGGAAATGCCTTTGCAGACAGTATAGCAAGGCAAACGGCTATGTCCCGAACTAGCTCCCCCATGTACGTGGTACAATCACAGGCTGAGCGATGGAGTGATGCTAGAGCAGAGATACGGGATATCCAAAAATCAGCCACAGAATCTGAACTTGCGGCTTGGGCAGCAGATGGGGTACTAGATGACGAGGGTTGTTGGAGAAGCAAAGACATGGAGAAGTGGAAATTGCCTGCGGCTTACTTGCAGGCGATGGTCCAGATGACACATGGACTGGCTCATGTCGGAGCTCTTGCAATAACTCGGCTTTTAACACGAGTTTGGGAACATCCCGAGATTGCTAATACTGCAACGAGAGTAGTGCAGACCTGCCTGGTGTGTTTGCAACACAATCCTGGAAAGGGGACCCATACTCCGAAAGGAGGTTTCGTTCCACCTTCGGCACCATTTGAAGTGCTTCAAATGGACTACATCCAACTCGAGCGCTGCAACAACCTGAAGTATGTCCTAGTGGTGGTGTGTGCTTTTAGCAAATGGGTTGAGGCCTACCCCACGAAAGACAATACAGCTTTGACAACAGCTAAGGTGTTGCTTAAGGAATTCTTTCCTCGCTTTGGAGTTTGCAAATTTTTGTGGAGCGATAATGGGCCCCATTTTGTTGGAAAGATTGTGGAATATGTACTGAAGGGGTTAGGGATTCAGCAAAAGTTCCACGCTGTATTCCACCCTCAGTCAGCAGGTTTGGTCGAGCGGTACAATGCCACGTTGAAGCTTAAGCTGGCCAAAATTGTGGCGTCTACATCATTGAAGTGGCCAGACGCGTTGCCGCTAGCACTACTATCTCTTAGATCAGTACCCCACTCACGAACCGGCCTTACGCCCTATGAGGTGGTGTTTGGCCGCCCTATGAATATTTGGGGGGTGCCCAAGCCGCGATTAATACATGATGTGCCTTGTGTTATGATGAATGATTATTTGGCACGATTAACAAATGATTTGCTCTCTATTCATCAACAGGTTCGAGAAGCGCTCCCTGACAACTCTACTGGAGAAGGCCATGATCTTCGTCCTGGTGATCATGTAATGGTTCGCTCGTTTGAGAGAGCAAGCAGTTTGGAGCCCAGGTGGAAGGGTCCCGAGCAGGTCCTCCTGGCGACCCGCACCGCAGTACGAGTGACAAACAGGAAGCGGTGGGTGCATTCGACACATTGTCGCCGTGTCTCTCCGGATCTGGTGACTCCTGCTGTGTTGACTGATTACAAGGAGATTCTGGAGAAAGAAAAGAGCCCAGCTGTGACGTCGGCCGAAGTGGAGGGAGCCTTCCCGGACCAAACTGCGATTGGGAGAGAGCGCTACAACCTACGCCCACGATAAGAAGATTTTTGTGTCCTTTTTAAATGACTGGTTGGTTACCGCTCCAGGTTTGTGAAACGGAAACCGGGAATTCCAAGGGGGGGGGGATCAGTTCTGCCAGAGTAGCGACACCCGTCTTGGCCCGGAGAAGAAAACAACGGCTACCTCGGAGTTCAGCACCGCATTTTTCTTTTTTTTATTAGGTATACACGTACGTGTATCTGAGACAATTTGTGGACAATTTGTGAACAATTGGTGCTATTTGAGATTTTGCACGAATATCCTTGAAATATGGCATCAACGGCATCTCGTGATAAGAAAATATTGGGTGCCTTCCTCTTTGTCTTGACTATCGTGGTGATAGCTGTTATAGCCTGGGTAGTCGAACTTGTGGTGCCTGTACGTGAACATTTGCTGCCGACTACCCCGGCACCGTCTGAACATTTCCATTTTACCCTGCCCTATCATGAAGAACGGCACCGACAGACTTATCTGAACAATAGTTTTATTCAGATCCTACATCACACACACAATATGACAAACACTTCAAATTGCTGGGTGTGTGGGATGTTGCCTGGACATCAGAAGAAAGGGGGTACTCCACTCATCCCTCTACCGTTTTCTCATAATGGGTCTTGTAATGCATTTTATACTCTCCTCTTTACGTTGAGATGGCCCACAAAAGGGGGAGTGCTTTTTCGTTTAAATAAATTGTGCCATCATGATCGGGATGGGTATCCGCAAGCTGAGGGTACTCGATTTGAATATGAGGAGTACCGCCCTGACAATGAGTCTGCTTCACAAATGTATAGCAACCAGCGAAATGTCAACGTATCGAATGCACATGTTATCAACGTTATTGCTACCAAAGCAGACCTATGTATACGTAATAAAGGTGTGATTTCTGTTGGGAGAAGTGAATGTAACACTACACTTACGTTTGACAGTCCTACTGGTATATCGTTTGTCACTTCCCGAAATACTTACTTTATCTGTGGAACGAAAGGCTATCATCAGCTTCCTTTGGGATGGTCAGGCACTTGCTATGTGTCTTTTGTATTGCCGCCTGTATTCATTGCCCCACCCATGTATCACAACAATTACGTCCTCTATCACGACTTTGTCTTGAATCGTGATAAACGCTCCCTTGTCTTGGATGATGTTGACCAAACGGACACTACCTTGCAACAATATGTGGACTTCAATTTGGGTTTGTTCTCTTTCGTTGGGGCAGCTTTGAACAGTCGAAAGATCCGACGACTAACTCGTGTTGTTGAGGCTGTGGCTAATGATACCGCAATTGCACTTGGAAATATCACTGAAGAAGTACAGATTCCTAGAATTGTTGCGCTTCAGAATAGGATGGTTTTGGATGTAGTGTTAGCTGATCGTGGGGGGGCATGTAGAATTATCGGAAGTACCTGTTGCGTTTACATACCTGATAATTCACCTTCTGTATATGATGCCATCACTAAACTACATAAGATAGCGGCTGAAATACATCCAGATAATGGTACTTGGACTCTGTCAGGATGGTTCTGGTCAATACTCACCACCTGGGGATGGAAACTGTTAACGATTCTATGTATTATTGTGGGAATTCTGTTTTCTATTTGTTTATGTATCCAGTGTGGCCCAGTTTTTTGTTCTATGTGCTTGTCAGTTTGTGTACCCTCGAGACGAGCTCTTGCCCATGATAAAATGATGCTTCATAAAGAAGTAACACAAATAATGCTAATTGACATAGAAGATGAACACCCTGACTATGTCCACTATGAGGTAGCTTCAGCTAAACGCTAAAAGGGTCGTCTGTCGTATTTTGACGATGGCTGGGTTAGCGCTTAGCTTTGCTACACGATTCCCGCTTAAATTAGCTATACATAGAAACGCCATTTTGTACATGTTGGCGGCCATCTTAGATCATGAACGGCCTCGTGGCCGGCGTGCCCTTTAGTCCGTTCCACTGACCACTCCAGTCTGCCCAGCAACAGGCTATTTTTAGTACTGGTCAAGCCACACATGCGCAGTCCACACTGACCAGTCGTTCCTCAGGAATGTGCCGCAAACTGACCAGTGGGTTTGAAACCCTCCAATGAGCTGGCAGTATTCCAAAATATGCCCTTATATGTACATAGTGTTCTGTAACTTTGTGCCGCGTGTACGTTTTATTACCTGTAGAAGCATATAAAAGAAGGGTCACACCGATGTTCGGTGTGATACCTCTTGCATTACCGAAGGGTGCTGTTTGAGTGTACCACCACCCCATGGGGTCTTAATAAACTTGTTCTTTGCCTTCTACAGCTTCCGTGCCAACAGTTCTTGAGTGTAAGTGGGTTATCTTTGGAGTGTGTAGGCCTTAGGAACCCCGAATTACTTCAGTGTTGCTTTTTTGCAGTAATAAAGAAAGACACTTTAGAATAACTTGGCTGTTGAAAACTTGAGACATGGCTGCTGGGTTTATTTTTTCACTCTTGTGCCATGCTCGTTTTTTCGTGTTTCATGAAGTAGGGAGGCATGGTGAGGCTGTCTTCCGGCGAGCATACTGATGGGTGGCAGGGTCACAGGTGACAGGGTGGTAGTCTGGGGAGACTGTCAGTGATAGGGAGGTGTGAAGGTGGGGTTTGTCGGTGTGCAGTGACAGGGTGTAGTGGCTCAGTGTGTGGAGAGTGCGAGGGGGAAGTGTGTTGCCTGGGCTGTTAGTGCTGGTTGGGTGAGGGATACTATGGCAATGGTGTAGAAGTGTGGCCAGTCAGTGCATCAGAGTCTGTCAGTGCTACTCTGTGTGTAGGATGTAGTCAGGGGGCGCCAGCGTGCAGGTTGCGGTGCCTGAGTGGAAGGGGGAAAGGTGCTTCCGTGTAGGTCGAGGTTATCGTTGAGAGTTGTGTAGGAGTGTCTGTGTGAAGGGTGGCATGATTTGAAAGACAGCGTGGGTGTCGGTGTGCGGGTTTGATGGCATCGGATTGTAACTGCAGACCGTGACAGCACTGTGGGTGCTCGTGTGTTTCCCCTGGACATTCGAAAAATAAAGGGAATTCGAAACAGCAAACTACAGTTTTTGTGTAGTGCTTCCTGACAGATTCTTAAGGATTCGTAGCACTACACATGGGATAATGTGGTGAGTTGTGGAAGGGTTAGAAGCCGAGTCAGCGCAGAGATTAAACGTGGGACCTGTGTCTTGCACAACGGTCAATGTAGCAGGGGCAGCAACCCACTCAGATAACTCGGCTGCCTCGTGAACGGCATTACAATGGCGAACGCGCAGATTGCAGCCCCCTCACCTTACAGGTTCCAGACCCCAGCCCACCCCACCCCCGTCTCCATTAACGGCACTTACTTTCCTTGAGGGGGTCCAGTCCTCTCTCTCCCTGTCAGTTTGGGGGGTCTTGAGGTGCCTGTGGGGGGGCGGGGTCCTCCGTTACTTGTTGGACGGGTGGGAGTGCTCTGATCCGGCACGTCCAGAGCGGGTGTGGTGAGTCCGGTGCCCGTCAGGTGTGCACAGGTGCGGGGCTGCAGCTCTCTGCTGCCTCCTCCCAGGTCACCTGCAGCCTATTGGGGGGGAGGGGAGGGGCGGCACCTGTGCTGCCCCCCCTCCCTCAAGAGGCGCCCGGTGCGCCCAAGACGGAAGCATCTCTCATCACATCATACGGCGACTCCTGGTCCAGCCCCTCCCACCGCCAACACCATCAAACGCAGCGCTCCTTAATGCTTCTGGAAAGCAAGGGGTTAAACCGCCACAGGAGGCTGGACCTTCAGTAGCAGAGCACCGCTACTACTAGCTGAGAACCAGCACCTTCGATAGCAGAGTATCTGCACTTTTAACAGCAGAGTATCTGCACTTTTAATAGCAGAGTATCTCAAGTCAAGTCAAGTCAGAATTTATATAGCGCGCTACATACCCAGAGGGTCTCAAGGCGCTTGAGGAAGGGATGGGAATTACTTGTCGAATATCCAGGTTTTAAGTTGCTTTCTGAATGTTAGGTGGTTCTGAGTGAGGCGTAGGTGAGTGGGGAGTGAGTTCCAGGTTTTAGCTGCGAGGTAGGAGAAGGATCTACCTCCCATGGTGGTTTTATTGATGCGAGGAATGGTAGCAAGGGCTTGGTTGGAAGATCGTAGCTGGCGGGGGGGGGGTGTAGAAGGAAAGTCGTTTGTTGAGGCATTCGGGTCCAAGTTCGTAGAGTGCTTTGTGAGCGTGGGTTAGGAGGCGGAAAGTAATCCTCTTATTGACGGGGAGCCAGTGGAGGTTTTTCAGGTGGCTGGAGATATGGTCTTTGCGCGGGATGTCTAGTATGAGTCTGGCTGATGCGTTCTGGATGCGTTGGAGTTTTTTCTGGAGTTTTGCAGTGATACCGGCGTATAGGGTGTTTCCGTAGTCCAGGCGACTTGTGACCAGTGCATGGGTAACTGTTTTTCTGGTTTCGGTGGGGATCCAGCGAAATGTTTTTTTGAGCATGCGGAGGATGTTGAAGCATGAAGATGAGACTGCGTTGACTTGTCTGTTCATAGAGAGTGATGAGTCCAGAATGATGCCCAGGTTCCGTGCGTGGTCCGTCGGGATGGGAGCTTTTCCAAGGGCCTCTGGCCACCAAGAGTCGTCCCAGGTGGAGGGGGAGGTGCCTAAGATAAGGACTTCTGTTTTGTCTGAGTTCAGTTTCAGACGGCTGTGCTTCATCCATTCTGCTACTTCTTTCATACCTTCATGTAGGTTGGTTTTGGCGGTGTTGGGGTCTTTGGTGAGTGATAGGATCAGTTGGGTGTCATCTGCGTAGGAAATGATGTTGAGGTTGTGTTGGCGGGCGATGGTCGCGAGGGGGCTCATGTATACGTTGAAGAGGGTGGGGCTGAGTGAGGAACCTTGGGGTACGCCGCAGATGACTTCAGTGGCCTCGGACTTGAATGGTGGAAGGCGGACTCTCTGGGTTCTACCGGTGAGGAATGAGGTGATCCATTCCAGTGCTTTTCCTTGGATTCCGATGTTTTTGAGGCGCTGTAGAAGAGTTCTATGGCAGACTGTGTCAAAGGCTGCGGATAGGTCTAGGAGGATGAGGGCGACTGTGTCTCCATTGTCCAGTAGAGTTCGGATGTCGTCTGTTGCTGCGATGAGGGCAGTCTCCGTGCTGTGTTTGGCTCGGAAGCCGGACTGTGAGGAGTCGAGGGATTTGTTGCTTTCGAGGAAGGCGGCGAGCTGGTTATTGGCGGCTTTCTCAATGACTTTGGCCGGGAATGGAAGGAGCGAGATGGGGCGGTAGTTTTTGAGTTCGGTGGGGTCCGCTGTGGGTTTTTTCAGAAGGGCGTTGAGTTCGGCGTGTTTCCAGTTTTCCGGGAAGGTGGCGGAGTTGAGGGAGCAGTTGATGACGTCTCGGAGGTGTGGTGCTATGATGGAGTCTGCTTTGTTGAAGATGTGGTGAGGGCATGGGTCTGTGGGGGATCCTGAGTGGATGGAGTTCATCAGGCGGATGGTGTCCTCGGTGGAGATTGGGTTCCAGTCGTTAAGTATGTTCGAGGGGGGTGAAGGTCCTGCAGAAGGTAGGGTGGGTTGGTCTCCGGGTCGGTTGTCGAAGCTGTTGTGGATGTCTGCAATTTTGTTGTGGAAGAAGGAAGCTAGGGAGTCGCAGAGGGCTTGGGAAGGGGTGATGTCGTTGGAGTTGGCTGATGGGTTGGTGAATTCTTTGACGATGTTGAATAGTTCCTTGCTGTTGTGGGTGTTGTTGTCTAGTCGGTCTTTGAATGCGGCTTTCTTGGTAGTCGGGATCAGTTGGTGGTGTATGCGGGTGGCGTTTTTGAAGGCGTTTTTGAAGGCGTCCCTGGTGCTGGTGTTTGGGTCTTTTTTCCAGGCCTTCGAGGGAGCGGCAGAGTTTCTTCGATTTCTTAAGATCATCGTTGAACCAGGAGGCGTTTTTGCTGCCAAGTTTGATTTGGCGTTTTTTCGGCGGTGCTAGGATGTCGGCGCTGTTGGATAGCCATTGGGTGAGGTTAATCGCTGCTTGGTCGGGGTTTGAAGAGTGGGCAGGGGGGTTTTGAAGAAGCGATGAGGAGATCTGGTCGATGGTGATTTTGTTCCAGTTTCTTCGTAGAGTAGGTTGGGGTTGGTTGCGAGTGGTGGTTTTATTGTAAAAAAAGTGTACGCAGCTGTGGTCCGTCCACTGGAGGGTAGTGGCGTGACTGAAGGAGACATGTTTGCTGGAGGTAAAGATGGGGTCAAGTGTGTGACCTGCGATGTGGGTGGGCGTAGAGACAAGTTGTTTGAGTCCGAGGTTGGCGAGATTGTCCCGAAGGGAGGTGGTGTTGCTGTCGTTGCTCTTTTCCAAGTGAAAGTTGAGGTCTCCTAGTAGGATGTATTCCTCGGAGGGGAGAGCGTGTGGGGTGATGAAGTCAGTGATAACGTCGCTGAATTTTGCACGGGGTCCTGGTGGCCTGTATAGGAGGGTGCCTCTGAGTGTGGTCTTGGGGTCGGTGTGGATCTGGAAGTGAAGGTGTTCGGCGCTAGCGAGGTTGACGTCTGAGCTGGTTGAGATGCGGATGGAGTTCTTATGGACGATAGCGATGCCTCCTCCTGTTTGGTTGGTGCGATCCTTACGGATGATCTTGTATCCTTCCGGGATGGCAGTGGTGATGTCAGGGGCTGATGAGGCGTTCATCCATGTTTCTGTCAGGAAGGCGACGTTGGGAGAGATGGTGTCTAGTAGATGCCAAAGTTCGATGGCGTGTCTGTGGACTGAGCGGGTGTTGAGCAGGATGCATTTTAGGTGGTTGGAGTCAGATATCTCATTTGTGTCCGTGGATGAGGAGTTGACGTTGTTGCCGTTGAACTTGCAGGATTTGCAGGAGAAGGGACCATGGGTGTGTCCAGGAGTGGCTTGGACGCAGTGGGGGAGTCGGCCGGGGTTAAGGGCTAGGAGGGTGGTGGCATCGTAAGTAATGCGGGGGAGTTGGGTGGTGCGAGGACCAGGGGGTCTGGCGCTGGGCGCGGGCCAGGCGCGGACGGGCTAACCTTTGGCGCACCTTCGGTGCGAATTGGGCGCGGTCGCTGCGCGTGAACGCTGCGCGCAAAATCAGCTGTCATATGTGGATGGTGGAAGGGGAGGGGCGAGGGAGTGTCAGCTGGGAAGGCGGGAGCGGGGTGGAGACCGGGGCGTGGCGCAACAAACAACAACAAGGTTAACACCAAAATGGCCGGCAGCGCGGAACGGAGCAGGCAGCCACAGAGATACTCAAAGTGCGGGGAAAACTACACAAAAATGCGGTCAGGGCAACACAGGGACAGCACAGTGCTACAAGCGGTAAATGAGCAGGCGAGGTGGTAAGCGCTATCAGGTTACAGTAATATAACAGCAAAACGAACCTGCAATGTTATGCAAATAATTAAATAATAGCGATGTAGATGATTGCAGCGGTCTTGAAATGCGCGTTCTGAAATAAATATATATCAATGAGCACAATCAGCAGATGAGAGCAACGATACCAGGCTGTGAGGGGAGGCAGGTCGGGGAGCAGCGAGGAGGAGCGGCCGCGTCTGTGGAACACTTTTAATGGCAGAGTATTGGCACAGCTAACAAAGTACCTGCACGTTCCTTCCGGTCCGGCGCCGGTTGGTGACGTCACAACAATCCCAAAGCTCTAACGCGCCACGCCTTGCCGGACTCCGCCCCCAACCGATAGCCCCGCCCCAAAGTTATGACGTGGACTGTGGCGCGCGAGGAGCGGGGATGCATAAATTGGTGTCCAGGGCAGCTTGTGCACGAGATGAGAGGAAAGACCGGACTGGCGGTAAGTGGGACGGGGGGGGGGGCGGTGCGCTTGTGTATGCGAGCGTGTGTGTGTGCGACGGAGGAGCGTGTGTGTGTGTGCGCGCGACGGGGGTCTCTGTATGTGTGCGTGCGTGTATGTGCGCTCGTGTGTGTGTGTGCATGCGTGCAGGGGGAAGTGTGCCTGTGTATGTATGCGCTTCCCAGGAGACAGACACGACGAGCGCGTTCGTGCGCGCGTGGCCTGCGCCGATCGCCTTTTGCGAGATGCGCGTGGCCGGTGCTGTCTCCTGGGAAGCAGAGTCAGCAACAAAAGATCTCTGGCGAGACACAGCGCTTATGCGCTGTGTTTTCGCTACGAGAGATAAAAATGTTTCAAAGACCACTGGAGGTGTCGAATCAACGGCAATCCTACTCTCAATTACTCCCTTAACATTGAGAATAACTGCACAATGCCCCACAGTCAGCAACATAAGCCTCCTGAGAGAAGACTTTCAGTAGTAACTTACCTTGAAAACAGTGCTACAATCAATGAATGAAGATGAATCGAGAAACATTTTTTTCTTTTATCCGTTGCAAAAGGTGGTCTTATTTTTCGATAAATGGAGCATGATGGAAATCAAAACTGAAATGAAAAAGGTGCCAAGGTACTCACATCCATTTAGAGAAAGAGAGACATGAGAAGCGCAGGGTCCATTCGTAATCATACCAGAGGTTTATCCCAAAACAATGTGGTATGCGTGGCGGCAAAGGAATACTAATACTAGTGTCTCCGGACTAAGGGGAAGCCAACAACAAGCTTACTGATAAACTCAGAAGCAGATTCCGAAGTTGAAAGGTATCCCCAGAGACTTACACCTTGCCACTGCGAAAGTGTGTATGGGACATAAGGGTGGTGGGAGGTTTGAGGAAGAGATGAACACTGTAGTTCTTGACTACCATTGGTGGGGAAACTGGGAGGGCCGTTTGAACAGGACTATTTCTACTGGACCAGTACCAAGCTTGATTTGCATGAAGGACGGTATTGTCTGAAGTGGCACAGTGGGTAAAAAATGGACTGAAATGTGGCCCAGAGGAAATACCAGAGGCTGGGATTCATTCAAACATTCCATCCCTTGCCTTTATGTTTTTATCAATGCGAAGCTGTTGAATGGACATTTCACATTTACTGATGTAGTTTACGGGCCTCAAAATCGATCATCCACGGCTTTACAAAAACAAAAGGCAGTAATACATGCCATGTCCTTCTAAGCCAATATTTCAACACCATCGATAACAATAAACAATTAAGACTTACCATAGGAAGGCGACAGTAGTACATTTTTTGTTGAAAAGACTTGAAATGTCTCGGCTTTTGCTTGCTCATAAAGACAAGTAGAAGAAAGAAGCAGATATGAACCTCAGGTGCATTCATTCTCCACATTCCTAGCCTAGTCATGACACACACACTATGGTTTCAAACTTTATCCCGGATTGCTTGGCACAATTATAGAAGAGTCTATTTATAAATGTCCCATTCCCCCAAAAAATAGGAAACACACTAAGCTAAATGTTTGATAGTAAGGTTTTATGGTCCATGCTTCACATCAAATAGCTAAAGCTCATGTTTTCCTTAAGAGTTTCCTATATTTTGTATACATTGTAAAAATATCTGCTACGTTTTTTTGAGAAAGTGCATACAATACTGGCTAGCCTGGCCATTTTTTGCTTAAGAATAAAAAAATAAAAAACCAAAAAAACAACTGAATAATGAATTGTAAATCACTTTCCAAGTGCAGCAGTACTAACACCCCTTTGATTTCAATTTGCTCATTTTCTTTCACAAGGATAAAAAAGTTCTTGGAGGAAAATGCAAACACTAACAGAGGTCAGAGGTTGCCTTTTACTGGTTTTGTAGCATCCTTTATGGCACAGTTCAACCTCTGCTGACGTTGTCTCCATTGGTTACAGATCCAATATAAATGTATTGACTTCTGACAAATAGACTGGCTTTAAGTAATCCTGTAGTTCACTTTTGCTGACCCAAACAAAGTTTTCTTTTTGCACTGTAGTGGCCAAATCTCCATTCTGTAGGTATGCTTTAAAGAAGAACACTTTGGCACCAATTTTGTCCTCTGTTCGGGCGGCCTTGGGGAATTTGTACTTGTAGAAGCCACAAGGTGCATTCCCTAGAAATCGCACTTGAAGGTTGCCACCTGTGCAATTCAAATAAATGAAAATGATGAGAAACGTATTAAGAATAGTGGCACATTACATCCAACTGCTTAACAACCATATTATGCTTTATGCCTTCTTTTGCCCCGTCCAAGATATAAAACTCCCACTAGAAAACCGTGACACAGGGACTGATCTTGAAAAAACTCATATAACCATCTTACTTGACTGTACTTGTATCTCCTAGTATCTTAAAGATTTACTAACTCGCCTAACGCCCCTTGGTTGTTTTCCTCCCTTGTCCCCCTTCCCTCCACCCCCCCCCCCTTTTCAGCAGGTCTCCTACCCCGGTAATAGTCTACTAGGGTACCTTCCACCGCATTTAGGTCATCAACCGCATTTAGGAGTTCCAGACATTTTAGTTAGTGCACCACTCACCTTCAATTTTCCATGGTCCTGATGAAGTGCCACTTGACCTGCTAGGGACATTACAGGCACGAAACATGTCGACCCACTACACCTTGTCAGCCCTTTAGGTACATAATATCCATACAGGGATTTGTTACCTTTTATTTAAGCCTGAGCTACCACATTAATAAAGACATACAAGAATAGGACAGCTCAAGACTTATTTTAACCCACTACCTTGTGCACTACCCTGCCCTCACACCCGCACTCACCCTACAGCTTCTTCAAAAAATCTCTGCTAAAGAGCCCCGTTTCCGGGAGCCCATCAGGCATTGCAGCGCCGGCCGACGAGGAGATTGGCCCAATGATGAAGCATGACATGCTTCGGGGTGTGTGAGTGCATCACAAAGAAACCTCCCCTCCCCCTCTAGGAACTGCACACCCTTCTGTTATACAGTCCTACACTGGAGCTGTTTAAATACAGCTCCTGGTCCCCACCCTGATTTAAATATACTCAGCACTGCGGCTCAGCAGTGGGACCTTACCCAGCCCTCAACCCCTTAGAGGCCTGCCCCTGTAATATACAATGGAGCACAACCAAGGACTTTCGTTCTATGACCTGGTCTCTGAAATATTTGATACATCATATAAACTTGATCAGGATGGAGGAGCGGCTGCCAGCAGCTCAAATCATGACTGGACCACAATTATCAACATGAAACGCTAACTAATGAAGATCATCGTGCATGGCACCATCATGACGGAATATCTATGGCCCTAATGGCCTGATAAGTCCACAACACACCAACAATTCTTGGCCCAATGATGAAGCAGGACATCCTTCTGGGGGTGTGAGGGCATCACGAAGATGAAACCTCCCCTCCACCTCTAGGAACTGCACACCCTTCTGTTATATGGTCAATACATAGCCATGTCGCCCCAGGGATGAAAAATATAACAGAACTTCCACAATGTATGTTGCGGCCTTGTACTTGGTGTTCAAGGAGTCGTGATAATGTTAAGCAAAGAAGCAAAGAAGAATCTGTAAGCAAAGCAGTTTCAGAGAAACAAATCCAACATTATTATACACACAAATGTGTGTAAAAGGTTACGGTACGAAAGGGAAGGCAGCATATTAAATGTGTTCAAATTAAAAGATGGCAGCGTCTTTACATGGGTCCAACTAAGACGCATAACACCCACACCTCAGACAAAGGGACGACCAATAAGTTAGCTAAACAATCATTAAAAATAAAATAGGTCTCGCATTTGATGGGGTTAGAGCTATTGGCAATGTAAAGGGCAATGTTTTTTACATATATAATAGGTCTTGCATTATATCCCCCAGTCACTATGTGAATCTAAGTTATGTGCTTCACAATACATCTACCGGGCATCCAGTTACAGTGTTCCTGCTGTGTTTACATGCTGGAGTGGAGTTCACCCACTCTAGCTCGGTCACTAGGCACTGAACTATTAGAGAAAAATACAGCAACAATTCATACCTGACTTCCTAGGTTTAGGTACTAGCTACAGCGCTGAGAGGCGATATGGTGGGTGGACAAACAAAAGACCTTTTGTTTAATAAAAAAAATCCCAAAAAGTGTTCTTTTTAGGTCTGCCCTGCGTAGGCCGCGCGCGCGCAGTCTCGCTGGTGAGATACTATGTTTTTGAGGTAGCTTGAGTAGCGGGCTTTAAGCCCCGTCTTTCTTTCCCATTGGCCGGTGTCACCGTTTATGCTAAATGATGGTCAGCCATTGGGAAAGAGGTTAGTGTGACGTACACTTTTCTCTTTGTCTGACGGGCCAGATGGACGGGCTTGTCTGACTTCCTTCTGCTGTAAAAGGATTCTTATCTTTATGGGGCCATGTGTTTCAAACACATGGTCCCATAAAACAAGAGATTGAGGCTTGTTTTCCCGCTCAACCCCACTCCCACTGCTGTCCCTCCTCCCTCTCTTCCAAGTGCCAAGATTAAACTCATATACCCGCGGTGTTGGGCGGGAGCGTGTTTAAGTCAGCTCTTGGGGAAAAGTGCTGGTGTTTTGGAAAAGTAATGGCATTCTTCAGCCACTTCATACAGCCTTGGTGGATGCTTTCTGCGACTTAGCACCTCACCACACTCTTCAAAACTTAAACCAAGTTATTTTCCGTGCTCGGGTGTCCCTGTGGATCACACCCCCTCACCCTGTAGCGGGTGTCCGGGTGACACCGCCTTTGCCCCTCCTCTTCTCCCCTATACCTACCAATCGCCGCCCGCGAACCCTGTGCCTATGGCGTGTTGCCCTCCAAGGGAGTCGGCTGCCAGCGGGAATCTACCCCGCCCGCCTGCCCCAGTGCGGCATTCCAAGCCTGTACCGAGCGTGCAGGTGAGTGACACCCCGAGGGTAGTTTAGCGAAGTGTAGAGGGAAAGAGTTTGATGCAGCGGGTGAGCGTCGTGATTATCGGGTGCAGCCTGAGACTAGGGTGGGTTGCGGAGGGACCTGTGACGAGGCGGTGTTGGGGTCGGAGATGGAGGGAGGTTTATTTAATAGAGAGGTCTCCAGGGAGTGCGTCGTTGTGAGCCTCGGACAGGGTTCCTGGCAGGGGGTGCTATCGAGTGGGCTAGTCATTTGTTCCCGGCTCTCGGGCGTCTCTCAAGTGCGTGCAGACTGACAGCGAGCTCAGCCAATCAGAGGCCCGTCAGTCCAACCCCGCAGTTAAAAGCCAGCATCGCAAGACATAGTAGGGCAAAAGCACCTTCAAGGGATTTCACTAATAGTTTTTTATGCTTGTTTATAGAATTCAATTCAAGACCCAGATAAATGACGGTCTATATTCAAACATGTATATCCTTGTTGTTCATTCACATTAAATAGTGCTAACAGTCACAATATATGATCAAAAACAAAAAGAGCAGAAAAAAACGGGTGTATACAGAAAAATATATTTTTTATGTATTATTCAATAAGTAGAGTACTAAAAAGTATATCAACAATGTTACAAGAAGTCAATAATACAGAAACAAAACAACTCCACTGTAACAGTTGTATCCGCTTTTCTTCTTTGTTGTGATAGATACAAAGTAGTTAAAGAAAAAGCGTTGGTCGACGTTTCGGTCTCTAGAAATTGATTGCAGAGACCACCTTCAGGACTAAACGAAAGTATACAGGTTGACCCCCTTATAATGTGCAGAATGCTCATTATTTATAGCAGTCTGTCAATGGTGATTCCAACAGATGACAATGATTTCACAATTGGTCGTAAATATTTGGATAAGCGTGAAGCAGTGCTAAGGTGTGTAGAAATCACTTTCTTCAAAAGGTGAATAAATTAGAGCGTCTTTGTATTATTAGAAGCAGCTCGTCGTGTCTATAATGAATGTGGCAGACAGCCTATGAACCTCTATTAGTCAAGTGTGGAGTTCGTAACCTCTGGTTGTAAAAAATTGCAAAAGATGCACTGTATTTGCACTGTAAGAGTTTTGTAGCAGGCACATAAACCCAGGGAGCGATCTAAAAAGTTGCTGGTAACAGTGCTTGGATACCACCGATCTGAGGGCTGTACGTTAGAGGGCGTAATCACTTACCATGTGTCTGTACCCGTGGGGTGATGGGAGGGTTCTCAGTACTCGAGGGGTACCAGTTTAAAGTCTGACTAAACAATATTCGCTTTGGGCCTCTATGGACATCGTCCTTACCAGTATACGTAACAGACTTTTCCATAGGCACACAAAGAGTGCAGTTACAATCTTGTTGGAGAGTAGCTAAGGTAAACTTCTGTGTGTAACAAGTAAGCCCCTAAGAAAGAGGTGTTGGGAAGATGGCAGCGCTAAACAGTGGAACTTTGTATACAAGGTTGTTTACCAAGTAAAAAACATTGACAACATCTTCAGAACACACATGCAAGTCTGTCTGGTCTCATGCAGTGAGGAGGGAAGAGAGAGAAGGGGCCGTCCCACGTTCTAACAGAAAAAAGCCTTTGAATGGGGTAGATGGCCGACAAAAATGTTCTCTTCGTGAAATGGCCTGGGCATCAACCAAGCACCCAGGGGAGGGACTTTGGAAAGCAGTCCAACAATAGGGGGCCAGCATTTTTGATTGGCACAGTAGAGAGCGAGTGACGTTGATGGGCTTGGTTAAAGCCCATATTGCTGATATATAGTCTTGCAGAGCAGTGCATGCGCGCTGACTCCAAGCTCGACCTAAAAATGAATGAACCTTTAAGTCTCAGCATGTCTGAAGGTTACCATCATGACAGAAAGTGCATTGACAGCTAATCAAGGGAGTCCTTACGTGTCAGAGCCATGCCAGAGCGTCTGGATGACAGCGAACTATGCAATTTAATATGGATCTGGCAAGGTCAACATAGATCAAGATCCATTCCCGATTCTGATTATGTCCACATATTATAAATTAAAATATAACAATAGGAAATAATTTACATATTCAGTACTAATCTAAAAAAATCTTGCATGGCTACAGCTTAGCTAAATAAAAGAAAAAAGAAAATGTGCACCCCCTCTGCTAAAATCACAGGTTGTAAACTTTTCTCCAGAGTTCATATGGGTATACATGCTATGTAAACATGGTGGAAACTCTTATTCCAGAATATTGTCATATTCTGTGTGCACTATCACTTAAAGTATGGCTTTGCCAAATCAGTAGCACAGAACTTGCAAGGATGTTTAACAATCACAATTAAGGGTAACACTATTTACTGTGCATAACATTCTTAGGGAGAGGATTAGTTGAATACAAAGCACTGAAAATACAATAGGTCTTGCCTTTGTTTAATTTAAAGCCGTTTGCTTTGCTAATGGTATTGTAGAGCAAAGAAAATGGCTGTAACTTAATGAAAGCGAGACCTATTGCATTTGTAATGCTTGTTTATACTGCGGTACACAGAATGCAAAACCATACGGCCAGGCAGGGCTAATAAAAACATGTACATAGACTATACTTTTTTCCCCCCAAGATGCTCAAGAGGCTATGGAATAGGAACTGTACATATCTTAGAGGCGGTGTGTTTGGGGTGGTGGCAGCTCCCTGTTACTCCCGCTTTGCTTGTGGCCATATCAGTCTAAACAGCGGTGATGTTAAGACTGTTTGTTCGTTTTTAGGATAAAAATCGTATCTCTTTTATTTACATTTTTAAACCTGCCTAACCATCTTTTGTTGTACAGGTGCATCGCGGGCGAGCTCTGACTCACCCGTTTATCTTGGCAAGCCTCTCCTGGCCCCTTTCACCGCGGCTGTTGTTACAGTGGTGGTGAGGGCGGGCGGCCATCTTGAGTGTAGTCCCTCTCCCTAGCAGAACTGGTGGCAGCGTTCTAGCTGGGGGAGAGAGGACACAGCATAAATTCAGCCGAGGCCGATAGTCTCTGCGGTGTGTTTGGGGTGGTGGCAGCTCCCTGTTACTCCCGCTTTGCTTGTGGCCAGCTCAGTCTGAACAGCGGTGATTTAAAGACTGTTTGTTCGTTTTTAGGATAAAAATCGTATCTCTTTTATTTACATTTTGAAACCTGCCAAACCATCTTTTGTTGTACAGGTGAATCGTGGGCGAGCTTTGACTCACCCGTTTATCTTGGCAAGCCTCTCCTGGCCCCTTTCACCGCGGCTGTTACGGTGGTGGTGAGGGCGGGCGGCCATCTTGAGTGTAGTCCCTCTCCCCAGCAGAACTGGTGGCAGCGTTCTAGCTGGGGGAGAGAGGACACGGCATAAAATTAGCATGCCTGCACCAACGTGCAGCGGTCACGCATGGCGGGGCCGCCTTAGGCGCGCCGAAGGTAAGCCAAAGATCAGCCCATCTGCGCCCGTCCGCGCCTCGGACGTGGCGGACGCAGGGCGGGCAGACATGCGGGCACAGATCACGACTTTGACTGTCATTAGTTACACACGGGCGTCTTTGATGTCCTTACGCCCATTATTAGATAAAGGTAAATCTTGTGTTACCATTGACCCGGTAAGGCTTAGCTCTTGCTCGGCGTGCGGTTTTGCATGCTGTGTTAATAACGCCACCTCATCTAATTCCATCTGTGATGTAGCTTCTATTTCAGCAGCACTAATAAATGTGCGATCAATGTGCAAACATACTTCAGAGATCTGTTCTTTGTTAGAAGATGGTACTTTGGACCTGCTATTTATTACGGAGACTTAGACGGGTCAAGTGCTCCTGACATTGAATTAGCTATTCCCAGAGGGTTTAAAATCCAAAGGAAGGATAGGGCTAGCGGTAGAGGTGGAGGGTTAGGTATTATTTTCAGAGATTCTTGGGTGCTTAATGTGGAAGATTCAGATAATCTCGCGGAAGGCGAGATTATGAATTTTTCGCTAATTTTGTCCCCACATTTCATAGTGGGTGGCTCCCTCATATATCGACACCCAGGCCCCTCAGGACGGTTTCTTAAAGCTCTTCTGGAAACTCTTGTTCCCAGAGCAGTAAGGTTCTCTCGTTTTCTACTGCTCGGAGATCTAAATATTCATGTAGACTGTCAGGAACGTCAGGAAAGTAAGCTTCTATCTGACTCCTTTGACCTGGCCTCTCTAACCCAATGGGCCTCCTCCCTTACACACACAGGCGGCCAGATTTTAGATGTCGTTTGATCTAACTTTCCGCTGAAGGTTGAGGCTCCCCAAATATTAACTTGGACGGACCATCAGCTTATTAGATTTTCATGGTCGGCTATGAAGGACTCACCTAAAGCCTCAATTATTATGCGCCCCCCAAAGATAAATGTAGGTACATTTTCTACCTGGCTTGATCAGAATAGGACCTTTTTGGGAGGAGAATTAGATTTCGCTGTGCAGGTCTTCGATGGTTGGATTCGAGCGGCCTTGTCTGTCTCATCGAAGGTGACTGATCCTGGTAGAATTAGGACGACCCCTTCCCAACCTTGGGATTCACCCCATCTACGCACCAGTAAACTAGCCTGCAAAAAACTGGAGCGTGCATGGAGGCTGGCTTACTGCCCACAAGCAAAGGCAGTTTACCGCTCTGCTCAGAGAGAACATTATGCTAACATCAAACTGGCTAAAACGGAATATTTTGCCAGAAGAATTGAGAGGGCGAATAACAGCCGCAAATTTTTTTCCATAGTTAAAAGCTTCCTTTCTCCCAGTGCCGAACAAATTTCAATGAAACCCTCTACAGAATGGTGCGAAAGTCTCTCCTCCTTTTTCTTGACTAAAATAGCGAAAATCCAGCAAAGTCTTAGAGCAATTGGAGGAGGGTGTTTGATGGCTACCAATGTTGGATCGAAGGTTGAACCTACTGACACCATGGAGAGCTTTGCTCCACCTTCTGAGATGAGACCTTAGTGGCAATTAAATCGTTAAAATCGGGTGCCCCTGGTGATATTTGCCCGAACAGGGTGTTGGCCGAAGTGGCAGAAGTCGTGGCACCGGAGATTTCTCAAATAATGGGCCTATCTTTTACAACAACTAGGGTTCCTAACGAATGGAAACAGGCTAAGCTGCTTCCTTTGTTAAAGAAGACAGGTGCAGATCCAACTGTGCCTAGTAACTACAGACCCATATCTCTACTCCCAGCTATGGCTAAAATCGGGGAGAAACTTGCATTTGCTCAGCTGAATGCCTTTGTAGAATCCTCAGAGGTTTTGCATCCTGCTCAGTCTGGCTTCCGGGCAGCTTATAGCATGGAGTCGGCTCTGGTGGAGATTACTGAGGCAATCAGGGAGTGTTTGGACAGTGGCGGCAGAGCGGCTCTGATTTTATTAGACCTCTCTGCCGCGTTTGATACTGTCCCACACTCACTCCTCCCGACTCGCTTGGCTGAGATTGGTGTACTGGGTTCAGCATTGGAGTGGGTGAAGTCTTTTTTATCAGACAGATCTCAGCAGGTCTGGATCCCTTCTTTTTCATCCTCAATTAGGCCACTTACTACTGGAGTTCCTCAGGGTTCTACATTGAGCCCCCTGCTTTTTAATATATACCTTACCCCTCTTATTGTGTTGGCCGAACAAATGGGAGCAAAAATCATAGTATATGCAGATGATACGCAGCTTCTATTTACCTGGCAGGATTCAGCAACTAATACAGAGACTGTCCGTTCGTGCCTTTCTGCTGTGTTTAACTGGTTAGCTGTGGCACAGCTGAAGTGCAATGAAGACAAGACTGAAATTTTGCTGTATGGCCAATTCCCGCCCAATTTTAGAGAACTTCTGTGGCCGCCAGATTTTCCCCAGCCAGGCTCAGTTACTATCTCGGCAAAGAATTTGGGAGTCTGGTTTGGAGAGGATCTGAGATTCGAGGCACACATAAAAAAACTCACAGGGGTGTGCTTCGGATCCCTTAAAGCCATGAGAAAGCTTTTTTAGGTCTCGCTATTCGATGCACATGCGCATCGAGCTTGCGAGGATATAGGGCTTTAACCAGAGTTAAACTAACTGGGCGATTTGGTGCTGTGCCCGTGGCTTTTAGGTCAATGCGCAAGCGCATTGACCTAAAATGCTCGTGCACAGCACCAAATCGCCAGCCATCTGTTCCCCAGCTTGGATCTCCTGGCTTCTCCTCCCCTAATTATCCGCACATCAAAGGCTGCTCCCGCCCCCTGCTTCACACTTCAAACGAATGCTACCGAGAGCATTTCCCGCCCGGCCGCTTTTAATTTCATTTCGCAAGCAGTTCCCCCTCCTCCCTCTCCTGACTTTCTCTGCCTGCCACACCAATCCAAACTGAGGCGCTGCTGCTCCAGTCCCTGTATTACTCCCACTCATCTATGATTAGGAATAAAAGACTGTCGGTTAAAAACAGTTTCAAGATAAAAATGGTTTCCCATTACTTTTGCAGAATGTTCTGCATTTCCTTAACCGCCTCCAACTCTCCGACTTTCACATGCACATACCACTTTGCTGATACTGACCGAGACATGCGCTTTATAAGCAGGAAATAGAATTCTACAGGAAACAATACTACCGAAGACCATTCGAGGGTGTGAGCTCAATGCCACCGAAGAGTACGTACAATTATTATACTTAAAATTCAGTCAACTACCCTTGATGCACGGACAACCTTTAAAGAAAGTGAAAAGCATGTACCCTCACCCTCACTCACCCTCAACCCCACACCCTCACTCACCCTCAACCCCTCACCCTCAACCTCAACCCCTCACCCTCACCCTCACTCACCCTCAACCCCTCACCCTCACTCACCCTCAACCCCTCACTCACCCTCACCCTCACTCACCCTCAACCCCTCACCCTCACCCTGACTCACCCTCAACCCCTCACTCACCCTCACTCTCACTCACCCTCAACCCCTCACCCTCACTCACCCTCAACCCCTCACCCTCACAAACCCTCTCCCTCACCCTCACAAACCCTCTCCCTCACCCTCACTCACCCTCAACCCCTCACCCTCACTCACCCTCAACCCCTCACCCTCAACCCCTCACCCTCACTCACCCTCAACCCCTCACCCTCAACCCCTCACCCTCACTCACCCTCACCTCACTGACCCTCACCCTCACCGACCCTCACCCTCACTGACCCTCACCCACTCACCCTCACTCACCCTCAACCCCTCACCCTCACTCTCTCACCCTCACTCACCCTCAACCCCTCACTCACCCTCAACCCCTCACCCTCACTCACCCTCAACCCCTCACCCACCCTCAAACCCTCACTCACCCTCAACCCCTCACCCTCACTCACCCTCAACCCCTCACCTTTAACCCCTCACTCACCCTCACTCTCACTCATCCTCACTCACCCTCAACCCCTCACCCTCACTCACCCTCACCCTCAACCCCTCACCCTCACTCAACCCCTCACCCACCATCACTCACCCTCAACCCCTCACCCTCAACCCCTCACTCACCCTCAACCCCTCACCCTCACTCACCCTCAACCCCTCACCCTCACTCACCCTCAACCCCTCACCCTCACTCACCCTCAACCCCTCACCCTCACTCACCCTCAACCCCTCACTCACCCTCACTCACTCACCCTCACTCACTCACCCTCACTCACCCTCAACCCCTCACCCTCATTCACCCTCACCCTCACTCACTCTCAACCCCTCACCCTCAACCCCTCACTCACCCTCACTCTCACTCATCCTCACTCTCTCATCCTCAACCCCTCACCCTCACTCACCCTCAACCCCTCACCCTCACTCACCCTCAACCCCTCACCCTCAACCCCTCACTCACCCTCACTCTCACTCATCCTCACTCATCCTCAACCCCTCACCCTCACCCACCCTCAACCCCTCACCCTAACTCACCCTCACTCACCCTCAACCCCTCACCCTCACCCTCACGCACCCTCACTCACCCTCAACCCCTCATCCTCACTCACCCTCACCCTCACTCACCCTCAACCCCTCACCCTCAACCCCTCACTCACCCTCACTCACCCTCACCCTCACTCACCCTCAACCCCTTACTCTCACTCACCTCAACCCCTCACCCTCACTCACCCTCAACCCCTCACCCTCAATCCCTCACCCTCAATCCCTCACCCTCAACCCCTCACCCACCCTCAACCCCTCACTCACCCTCAACCCCTCACCCTCACTCACCCTCAACCCCTCACCCTCAACCCCTCACCCTCACTCTCTCACCCTCACTCACCCTCAACCACTCACCCTCAACCCCTCACCCTCAACCCCTCACTCACCCTCAACCCCTCACCCTCACTCACCCTCAACCCCTCACCCTCACTCACCCTCAACCCCTCACCCTCGACCCCTCCCCCTCAACCCCTCACCCTCACTCCCCCTCACTCACCCTCAACCTCACTCAACCCCTCACCCTCACTCAACCCCTCACCCTCACAACACATATTGTGTTACAATAGGTGTCACATTTGCGAAAGATAAAACTATTGGCATTGTAAATAACAAAGCTATTAATTCGCTATTTTCAAAACAAGCGCATAAATAAAAAATGTGTCCTTTACAATACCAATAGCTCAAACTTTCCTAATGCGAGACCTATTGCATTGCTGTGCTTCTCTCCCCTGCTGCACTCTCCTGCTCTCTAAAGATGTGGCCTAACGACCAGAGCTGCCATCTAAGTCACGTAAATACAAAACATGTTGCATTCCAAATGCTATAGGTGTCACATTCGCGAAAGTTATAACTATTGGCATTGTAAATGACAAAGCCATCAATTTAGCAATTTTAAAAACCAACAAATAAATAAAATATGTCATTTACAAGACCAATAACTCCAACTTTTCTAATGCGAGACCTATTGCATTTCCAATGCTTGTCCTTATTTGCCATCTTCTGCAAGAGAGTCGGTTGCGAGGGCTTTAATTCTATCACGGCTCGACTACGCCAACTCTCTTTTTAGCAGTACTCCAGCTTTCCTAGTGGCCCGACTGCAGATTATCCAAAATGCGACGGCACGTTTGCTGTGCAATATTCCAAGCAGAGAACGCGTGCAAGCACATTTGAAGGAACTTCATTGGTTACCGATTGCGCAATGGATAACTCTTAAAATCCTTACCTTAGCCTTCAAAGCAGTCAATGATATGGGGCCTTCTTATCTGAGAAAAAGATTTAGCCGCTATGTACCCACTCGGACATTGCGCTCATCGGATTGCAATTTCCTGAGGGTGCCCCGCTTTCAGCGAGTACGCCTGGGAGGCCACTCACTTATGGTTGTCGCAGCTCGGACATGGAACACTTTACCCCTTCCCTTGAGATCAATTGAAAACTTCGTCTCTTTCAAGAAAGCATTAAAAACGTATCTTTTTAGAATTGCCTATTAGTTTCTCTCTTTTGTTTCTGATGCCACTTGCTTGTTTTTCTTTTTCGCGCCAGAATACTCTGGTAGTAACAGAGCGCGTTATAAAACAGCTAAATAAATAAATAAATAAATAAATGCTAGCAGTGAGAATACAGTTTCCAGCTGGGCCCATATGGAATATGAATAAGTAAAGAATTAACAATGATAAACATCAATAAGAAAGAATCATTAATATTCAAGCATAATAAAAACACAAAAATGTATAACAAAAGGAACTTTTACAGTAAAGCACAGATTAAGCTTCCCTTCCAAAGGCAGAAGTAAAGGTTCTGTGTTACAAACCAAACGATTATGTGTAAGGCTCCCTGTTTTTCGTTTTTACTGAGTTCTACAGATAGATACAGACAGAAAGCATTTATTTTCTTGTCTGTATATATTTTTAAAATGTGGATAAAAAATTAAATTGGGTTGCTTTTGGACTAATTCTAAATACTGTCTGCCATGACTGCCAGGCCAATAGCTGTGTGAATTGATAGGAGAGGGGGTTAAAAAAGAAAATAATTTTAGTATAGAGGCTTTAACATCAGTATATATGCACAAGGTTGATACTGAAATGTGCATTCTTTCATATAAGTGAATTGATTTATCTTCTGCGGGTGTTCATATCACTGAAATCTGGCAGGAATTCAAGCAGGAGTGAATATTTATCGGTTATATAAACGTGGAAATATACTAATTTCAGCTTCATCTTTCCAAGAAATCCAAAATAAAAATGGATACAGATAAAATTAGCATAAAATAAATATGGGTAAATACAGACGGCAATGTAAAAAAAAAAAAAATACCATCAAACCGGGAGCGCCCTAGTTATGGGTTACAAACCCGGGGTCTAAAATCAATGCAAAGGTAAGCGTCCTTTCCTCCCAAGAGACTCCCACTTCTCACCAGTTCTTTTGATTCTCGCCAAGTAGCGGAATAGTTTTCAGCCTTCATAGTTTTCATGGCTTTCACTATTCCATGAAGTCTCTCAAAGTCTCAAAATAATGCGCTGACAGTCAGCTCTCGGAGTGCATGGATGAATTGGTTAATTACTCGTTATCTCTGACCCACTAGTTTAGTCTTCTTGTTGGTCCTTTGACCAGATTTTAGAGGATGCGAGTGAAAAAGTAATTAGGAAGTGAACTCACCAGTGTAATATTTCATCGCACATTACAAATGTACCTTTTCCCAAACAAGGACCCGCAAGCCTGTCCCCTCTAATCCCTGGTGCCAGCTTCAAGAAGCCACTGGTGCCATACTACACATTCTACAGAAAACCCTTTAACATGACGAAAGCAAGGAAGGAAGGGAGACACTTGTTGACTCAATCATACTGCTGTTTATTAGCAGTAGCCAGTATTATGCAACAGCATGAAATAAAACTGTGTGTATCAATAGACACTTTAAAAACATAAATACATTTAGAAATGATCAGGTATGTTGTAAGCATAGCATAGAAGTAGCACCATCTGATCTGTTGCATCCTTTCCACATCAATCTTTTCGGCTGACAGCACGTTGCATGCTGGGATTTTTGTGCCCAAACACTCAAAGTGGACCACACACTCTCAGAGCCACTTGGCGACTATGAAATTAAAAAGGTTTAGCCATGTTTGCCATTTTATTGCTAGTGGCCTGTGTATTCATCCAGGGCTCAGCTGTGCTCCTGTTTTTATGCGAATGAAGTTTCTCCAATACATACATTTAACTCGGAATTTCTTGGGCTTATTGTGGCAGATAGCACAGCTCAGGCACAAAAAGAGGCAACCACAGCTCACTGTCACCGAGCTTTGCATTCTACTTTCAGCCACATAACACACTTCAGAATTTGCGGTGGGATAAAAACAGGCGCATATCTGTTCTCTGAATGAGGACACCCGTTCTTGATACGACCCTGGGCTGCCATCTGTTTCTATCTCCGAAGGGCACTAAATCCTGAGTTCCAGTTTTTTTTTTTCCAAAACAATGAATTCTGGGCATTGTAGTTTCTTTTATTTGGTTACTTCGAAACAATTAGACTAAGCACCGAACAGCAATTATTTGCAACAGAAATGCCTTGAGGCTGGTTTAGAAAAATGGCGGCGTGAAACGCGGTGCAACTGAAGACTGCATTGACTATTTGACAGCATATGACTTATCCAATAAATCACATAGAACTCCAAAAAGTTTGACATTTGAAATGGTAATTCATGGAGACCAATGTGCAAGGGTGCAACAAAGTCCGTTGGGACAGGACTGAATAATTTCTAGCTGTGTTTTGTAAATGCGATATTAATGCGCTTTCAAAGTGAACATTGGCAGAGCTGTAAAGATCGCTATCGTGACCTCCAGCTGTGCCTGTTTTGAGAACGTAAACGTTCAGTGAATTGCCCTTAATCCCAGGATGGGTACCATCTCAGCACGAAAGAGGCCTTGTTTCAAGTTGAAAATAGGTTTTGTGTTATTGCTATTAAGCCTTATTTTGTGTTCTTTATGTATCGGTTATTTTTTGAAATGTAAAAAGTTAAGGTTGGTCACAGAAAAAAAGAGAATGCTTATATTTGGTGGAGCAAAGGCACCAACAAAAGGTTGTATTTTATTAACACTACATTTAAAGGACAACTAATGTGTGAATATACGAGATGAAAGTCTGTGTTATAGTTGTTTATTTGTTGTATACTTTATGCAGATCTGAAAGGGAGCGTGTCTTTAGTTTTTAGGGTTTATGAAGCTTTGAAAGGGAGCGTGGCATATTGTTTTGTTTATTGTTTTTTGTTGGCGAAAGGAGATGCGCTGTGTTATAGAAGCCAATTTTAAAGCCTCACAGCTTGAGATATATATTTTTGGAAGCGCGATGGTTGCGAGAAGGAGGGAAGGGTAGCGGGAGAGGATTGAATAGTTTGGAGGTGTGTTTTAAAAGAGGACTACATTGTTCCGTGGAAGCTGGAAGACATTTACTTTGAAACAGATAACCAGAGTCCCAGACAAGCGGCTTACTCCAGTTAACATAACAGCAGCTGTGATGTACAGTTCTAAAGCAAATTCACTGTGAGAAAGACTGGCGTATTACAAGAATGGGTGGAGGAGCAGGTGGAAAAGAAATGAGAATTAAAGCAAACCAGTGCGGCGTGAAAGCTTGTAGGAGTGCTCCGCACTCCGCAGAATAGCCGCTAGAAAGAGCTCAAAACAGAGCATGTCTTTATGGGGCCATGTGTTTGAAACACATGTCCCCATAAAGATAAGAAAACGTTTATGACGCACGGAAAGCAGGAGAGCCCGTCACAGTGGGCCGGCTGACAAAGCCAATAGGAGGCAACATACAAAGCTCTTTTCAAATGGCTGGCCACCGTTTAGCACAAACGGTGACGCCAGTCAATGGGAAAGAGGGGCGGGGCCTAAAGCCCATTAAGTCCTCAAAAACATTAAATCTCGCTGAGCGGGCTGGGCATGTGCGCAGCCACGTTTGCCGAGACCTAAAAAACATGAACTGCTGCAAGCAACAGAAATATAGCAAGCACTGCTTGAAACGGGCAGATGCCGAGTGCCGGGTATCTTTAAAATTGAAAGAAAGAGTACCAGCACTTCCTAGCCCCTACAGTCAGTACAATACTCTGGTTTCATTTTAATATTCCTTTCATGGTTTTATGTCTAGTGAGGTGAATAAGCACTCATGGTGAGGCCGACAACACAGAACTCTCCAGCTAACAAGTACACCTCAAATTTAGGTACAATATCCTCCTATGAAATTCTATACCCCTCTCACGTGAATCCAACTGGTATTGCTTTTACTGTGACTAACCAGAGCCTGAATTTAAATGGAGTGTATAAGCCAGGGGTAGCCAAAGTAGGTCCAGGAGAGACTGATCCAGTCACATTATCAAGATTTCCCCATATGGTTCATTTACATATAATGAGTCTAAATGTAATCCTTGCAGTTCGTGAAAATCTACAAGGATCCTGCCTGCCAGCCCAGGTGGGACACAGCTGGAAACGACTGAAAGGGATCAAAAGGTGATCCAGTAGCCCCCAGTCGGTCTCTGTTTAATCAGCAAATCTTGCCGATAATCCCAGCATTCCCACTTAACCAAAGGTGCCATACTGGGCAAGGTACTCCACCTCTCTGCGCCTATAGTCACGTATCTACAAAAATGTCCTCGATTCCCAGCACCTCTCTGCCTCTGTAACGCTCAGTTAACAAAATAAATGTGGAAACTCACTGTCAATTTAGTGGAAAACCTTCCTGCAAGCAACACACAGAGACCAGTCACAGCACATAACCTATCAGTACAGGAGACAAAAGGTTTCTAATCTTGGACTCTCCGCTGCATCTCATCTTGTTATCCTGCGTAAATCTCGCCCTCACCTCGGCTCCATTATGTGAGAAAAGTAGCACAGATTGGAAAAGGAGTTCAAATTGAAGAGTTTAAAAGGGGTTGACGAATGCCTACCTCTTTCCAAACACCTGAAAGGCCATGAAGACCTGCTGCTTTTGAGAAGCAACTATTTTTAGGGAAATTAGGAGATTTTCCAATTTAGCAATACTTTGGACGTCAATTCAGCAAAACCACAAGTGCTACGCTAGTAAGTGAAATCACACAGGTTTTGAAATCTGCCGTCATCACAGAGTGGTTTCCCTTCCCCCTCTTAGCCTCAGGGGATGGCAAACAAAAATGTTCTCTAAGTGAAATCACATGGGCGTCAACCAAGCACCCAAGGGAGGGACTTTGGAAAGAAATACATCAATAGGGGGTCAGCATTTTTGGATTGGCACAGTAGAGAGCGAGTGGCGATGATGGGCTTGGTTAAAGCCCATATTGTAGACAAATAAAGTCTTGCAGTGCTCGAATCTCAACCTAAAAATGGAAAAGCTAGATAAAAACAGTGGTATAAAAAGTCTGCTATAAAATCATCTAAAACTAATTCTAAAAAGGCAATTGTTTAATTTGAAAGTCAAAGCATACAGAAAACTATCCGCTAAAAATATATAACAGTCAAAAAAATCATGTTTAAATAATTTTCCGAAAAATAGATCAAATTAAGAGTTCCCACCAAATAGAATAGCCAAATTATTTATGTTTTCTGAGTGGTAGATGAAAAATTTTTGTTCCCAGCAACCGCAGACAATGTTCTCAGAGGCGTACCTTGAAGCAGGTTTATGGAGCAAATGTGTTCCTATCCAGCCCCCGTAGCAGCCGCTGAGGGAGTGACCAAAACTTGTAGACGGTCCGCAGAGTCAAGGTCCATTTCACAAGGAGCTGAAGCATCCCAGGATGACTAAAAAACTGTGTTCAGCAGCAATTGAATACGCCGGGAATAACTATACAAATGGGCCTTTAAGGGGTTCATCGGTACATTATGTTCAAAGCATGGAAAGTTTCTTTACTTTCTCCATGTGAAAGACTTATTTACACATAGGAACATTTTTGTGACTCAGTATGAATAAGGGATATTATAATTTTGTCCACTGAGTTGGTGATAAAAAAATACCTGTTATTAAACCTGAATCCTAACGTAATAAAATTGTATTGTGATCATGCCGTGCGATTTTATAGTGTTAAATATATGGTCACTCTCCCACATAAAATACCTATGCTTATTCATATGTAGAAAAATACACCTAAGCTATTTATGTACATCATCACACAAACGTGTGTTTATCTAATGACAGTCGTGCACTGCTGTCTATCCGCCGAATTTGTCGCAAGCAGGGTGCGCACGGACATGGCTCTGTGTACGGCTTCTGACAAGTGATGTGTGTGTGGTGAGACGAAGGTAGGGTTAAAACATGCAGTGCTTTGACTGGAGCTTATAGGTGAGGGATTGCCTGTGACTGTTCGACTCACTTAGTGCAGCATGCATGGCAATTTTTTGATGTTATTCTTTTTTTCTTTTTGAAGCTCCTGTTCTCACTATTTTTTTTCTTTAATTGGAACCCAGAGAGACTAGCCGAAATCGCATTAACACAAGGCCCTGCCAGAGAGAGACAACCATCTTTTTATGGGGCTGCTCAGGAGCCTTGATTTGCCACCAGCCTCGTTCGCTGATAATGGGCATTTGCCATCACTTTCCCTCCATGTTAATGTCATCATCTCGAGCTGACAGCTGGCCTAGTTGAGGGAGCGTTGGCAGCACAGCACATCCAGAAATTTGTTGTCATTAATTAAAATGCTACTGAGTCCGTGTTCAAGCATACTTGAGCCATGCGAATAGGAGCATTCCTGGGCTGTTGAGAACGGGTGCGGGCATGCCTTCTTTTAAGCGCAATATCTTTTCCCTGACACTGATAAAGAGCTATTTGGAACCGGAGCGAATAAAATGAACACAATTGGAATTGTATCTGTAGTTACGTAGCTCATTGTGCAAATAGCGCTACTGATGTCACTTAAATCACCACTTACCTGAGCTCGAACAGTCTTCATCAATGAGGGCGTAATAATGATCAGGGGACCCAGCTGTATCACAGGGAGAGTCCTTGTGTAAGGTGACAGCGGTCATTCATTTGAAATAGAGAAACCCCCTCGGACTCGGAGCCGTCTGGTTACTGCATCTGCTGCATTCTTATGAGGCGAGAATATGTAGTCTCATCCCAGGGGAAGATGAGGGACGGGGCGCTCACCACGACCAGAGATTTCCAGGGTGTGGTTAAAAATAGTTGAACTCCCCAACAAAAGTGAGGTGCTTAAGAGCCTGTGTGCTCCAACTCTGCTGTCTGGTCACGCCAACATGAACCTAATCCAGTGGTTCCCAAACTTTTTTGACCCGTGGCTCCCTTGAGCTAATTGGTATTTGGCCGTGGCTCCCCCCCATTTTTTAGGTCGAGCGACCTATCTCAATGCGCACATGCGCATTGAGAGCGGGAGCTCGATATAAAGGGGCTTATACAGAGCTTGCCGAGATCGGGCGATTCCATGAAGTGCCCGTGAAAGCTCGCTCAATGCGCATGTGCATTGCCATTAAAAGCGCGTGCACAGACACCAGCCTCCCTCCCACAGTCATCCCCCAGCGTGCGCTCTGCAAACAAGCCTTTGAAGTGCACTTCAAAAGTATCCGCTACCCCCGCCCCCTGCTTCACACGTTTCTCGCATTTCTCCTCCCTCCCTCGCCTTCCTCGCCCTTCAGCGTGCCTTAAGCCTCCATCCTTTCTTTCTACGGTGTCGTGCATATTTTCAATCTCCCCCTTCTCGTCTCCATCCCCTTAACCATACGCCGGCGGCCCTGCACCCATTCGAGCCACAAATTGCTTCCCTTTGGCGCAGCGTTTTACTTGTCAGGGCGGGTGCATTTATATGCATTCTACCCCCTGCTCGCGCACACACTTTGCCTCCCGCTCTGGTCTTTTAAAAGAAGGATGCGCACCTTTTAACAGTCGTCTCTTCATCCTTAGTACAGGTACGTCTCGGTGGGCGTTCCTTGAACGATGCTGATAAAGTCATTTGAGCACACGCAGCTCTGTCCCAAAACTGATCTGACATGCACACCCCCCACCTATTGTAGTACTAGGACCTGTCCAAACTGTTGACATTTCTCCTCCCTCCCTCGCCTTCCTCGCCCTTCAGCGTGCCTTAAGCCTCCATCCTTTCTTTCTACGGTGTCGTGCATATTTTCAATCTCCCCCTTCTCGTCTCCATCCCCTTAACCATACGCCGGCGGCCCTGCACCCATTCGAGCCACAAATTGCTTCCCTTTGGCGCAGCGTTTTACTTGTCAGGGCGGGTGCATTTATATGCATTCTACCCCCTGCTCGCGCACACACTTTGCCTCCCGCTCTGGTCTTTTAAAAGAAGGATGCGCACCTTTTAACCGTCGTCTCTTCATCCTTAGTACAGGTACGTCTCGGTGAGCTGCAATTTTTCTCTGCACAAACTTTGTCAGGTTTTACCTGGTGAAAGTCCTGCTTAGATAATCCTGCAGGTGTGGTGATGTCTGCACAGATAGGAATCCACACGCCATTGCAGACTCGTGTTTATGAATGCCTGAGGATTTTCAGGGGACTCGTAAAGATTCTCGAATTCACTGATTCCATTTTTGCCAATAGGCCGCTGGTCTACTGCAAAAACCCATCTTTCCCACCCTTTCCCCATCTTCACAAATTCCATCTGAGAACCTTCAACAATCTACCATTTTCAATTACAGAGGTATTTTTTGCAGACCTGGGTGAAATGTAGCAGTGCAACCTCCTTTGGTCCTAACATGACATGTTTTAGTGAGGTCAGATTCTTGAGTGATTGTGATCAACCACTTGTGCTGTGGAAACACCATCATGTGTGTCATTCTTGTTTATTGGGTTGACAACATGGTCAACTGCAAGCGCTTCATAGCACTCGCTTCTGGTATCAGAATAGATCAGAGATCAGTGATAATTGCAATTAAGTTCAAAACGGGAAATAAAATGATAGAATATCTAACTTGTCTAGATTTCAAAGGAAAATACTGAGGGACCTCATACCGGCACTGTTGCGCTGCCGGAACGTCACTTTTTGACGCTCCAGTGGCGCAATGTACCACTGGTACATTTATAAGGCCACGTAAAGCCACATCACATGGCTTTTCATGGCCTTTTAAATATGTGCGTCCCTTTCACGCAGCAAGCTGGGTGAAAGAGACGTTCCATGGGTGTTGCTGGGGGCGTGTCCAGTAACATGCATGGCTGTTTGACACTGCCCCAGACCTACCAGAAATTGTAAGTCTGAGGGAGCGCCAACAACGTACGCCTCACCAAGGGAGACAAAAGGGAGGCACAATAAGGAGAAATGTCTTTATTTCTCCTCGTTTTTTAGGTCTCGCCTGTCGATGCGCATGCGCATCGAGCAAGGCGAGAGTATTGCGAGTTATCCACTCTTTATCCACACTGCAAGGAATCGTGGCGATTCCTTGCAGTGCCCGTGACTTTTAAGGTCAATGCGCATGCGCATTAAGCTTATGCGCATGCGCATTGACCTTAAAAGTCACGGGCGCGTGCATGTCCGTCTTTGTTTACCCGCTCCGCCCCCTCCCGCCGTGTCGCCTTGCCTACTCTCTTCCACAGCCTCCCCCAGCTCCGCCCCCTCACTACTTGATTGCACGGCCGCTAGGCCGTGCCTCCCCTACTCTCCTCCCCCCTCCTCCTCTCCTCCCCTGCCTGCCTGCCGCTAGCCTTGTTTCCAATTATTTCTACACGCAGGCTCCATATCCAGTAGCGCTGCCTGTAAATATCGCGAGCGTTCCTCAGTCCGCCACTGCGGCTGTCCAGGTAAATAAATACAAAATGGTTGCTTGGGCGGGATCGTTAATGGGGCTGCATAGTACAGCCTGCATCTCTCCAATCCATGCATCTCTCCCCTTACCCAGTCTTCGGTTTCCAAACACGCCTCTACTGGTGCTTGCTTTTACTATTGTGCCGAAGATTATTGTGTCGCCGATTTCACGAAGCGCATTCTGATTTGTTTTTAAGGGTCAGCATTCTAGTGTTGCCTGCTGTACCAGCACGCACGCACCATAGAGTCTGGCACTGCGTAGACTTGAATGCCCTGATCACGTGACCCGGAAATACCGAGCAATCTGGTTTGGCGCGCTCTGGCTTACCTATTTAAAAATAATCGGCCAAGACAAGCCCGTGTACACATCGAGGGAAGCGGGCAGACACTTTTGGTACCAGCGGCATGTAAGTAACCCTCCAGATTTTCCAGCTTGCTAATCTCCATTTTACTTTGAGGACATAGTGCGAAGCCGCATCACTCAGTTAAATTACCCGCTATTCGTTAACACCCTATCTTGGATGTATTTGAGTATATGATCTAGCTGCACTTATTGTTTGCGCCACGTCCCCACCACATTCCACTGCTTTACAAATATTGTGTTAATCTCCTATTGATTTGGTTCAAAATCAATTGGCGCTCCAATCTTATTAGTGATCTGGTCAATATTCCTCGGTGTTGTGCCTCGTTTTATTAACCAGCGTGCGTTAGAGGGGTGTTTCAGTCTGCCGTGACAGCTGGTGTTGTGTGTTTTCGTTATCAGGGTCAATAGTACTTACTATCGACAATGGTTGTAATTTAAACAGTCTATAAGCAGTCCTCTGAAGTCATTAGATGTAGCTCACTCACCCTCACCCACACTCACCCTCACTCACCCTCAACCCCTCACTCACACTCACCCTCACTCACCCTCAACCCCTCACCCTCACTCACCCACACTCACCCTCACCCACACTCACCCTCACCCTCACTCACCCTCACCCACCCTCAACCCCTCACTCACCCTCACCCTCACTCACCCTCAACCCCTCACTCACCCTCAACCCCTCACTCACCCTCAACCCCTCACCTACCCTCACCCTCAACCCCTCACCCTCACTCACCCTCAACACCTCACCCTCACTCACCCTCAACCCCTCACTCACCCTCACTCTCACTCATCCTCACTCACCCTCAACCCCTCACCCTCACTCACCCTCACTCACCCTCAACCCCTCACTCACACTCACTCACCCTCACTCACCCTCACTCACCCACCCTCAACCCCTCACCCACACTCACCCTCACCCACACTCACCCTCACCCACACTCACACTCACCCTCACTCACACTCACCCTCACTCACCCTCAACCCCTCACTCACCCTCACTCACCCTCAACCCCTCACCTACCCTCACCCTCACTCACCCTCAACCCCTCACCCTCACTCACCCTCAACACCTCACCCTCACTCACCCTCAACCCCTCACCCTCACTCACCCTCACCTTCACTCACCCTCACTCACCCTCACCTTCACTCACCCTCAACCCCTCACCCTCACTCACCCTCAACGCCTCACCCTCAACCCCTCACCCACCTTCACTCACCCTCACTCACACTCACCCTCACTCACCCTCACCCACCCTCAACCCCTCATCCTCACTCACCCTCAACCCCTCACCCACCCTCAACCCCTCACCCCCACTCACCACCACTCACCCTCAACCCCTCACCCTCAACCCCTCACCCTCACTCACCCTCACTCACCCTCAACCCCTCACCCACCCTCAACCCCTCACCCTCAATCACTCACCCACACTCACCCACACTCACCCTCACCCTCCTTCACCCTCACTCACCTTCACCCTCACTCACCCTCAACCCCTCACCCTCACTCACCCCCACTCACCCTCAACCCCTCACCCTCAACCCCTCACCCTCACTCACCCTCAACCCCTCACCCTCACTCACCCTCAACCCCTCACCCTCAATCCCTCACCCTCACCCACACTGACCCACACTCACCCACACTCACCCTCACCCTCACTCACCCTCACTCACCCTCACTCACCCTCACCCTCACTCACCCTCACTCACCCTCAACCTCATGCTAAAGATTTACAAAAAAAACCATTAACAATTCTAAAAGCACTAACTCTAATGCTGCGAGACCTATTGCATTTCTAATGCTTGTTTTACCGGTGGACGGGTGGGTGGAGATGTAAGCCCGACCTCGGGAGTACTTCCTGCTGTCTTCCTTAAATTAATTGGGATGTAATGAAGGTATTTAATCATATTTGTAACAAAATAAAAAGATAACAGTTTAAAAGGGGAAACACAAACTTTTTGTTATATGTGCGGATACGTTTTCTCTCATCGAGAATGTAAATGCGTCGTGAACTCAGGCGTGGGAGGCTGTCTTGAAGCCAGTGACCATACTGATGTTTCAGTAATATTTGAATGTCTTCCCCGTTCAAGGACCATCCGAGAGTTCTACTGGGTTTGGTCTAGAATAGATTAGAAAAATGACGATGGCCCCGTCTGTAAACGCACATTTGAAGTTGTTTTTTAAACAAAATACACTTTCTTTTTATTTAATTGTAAATGCATATTCCCTATTGAATATATGGACTATGCATTTACAATGAAATTTTAAAAAAAGTGTATTTTGTTTAAAAAACATCTTCAGATGTGCGTTTACAGACGGGGCCATCGTCATTTTTCTAACGTATTCTAGACAAACCCAGTAAAACTCTCTGGTAATCTGGAGTTAAATTCCACCAAGTTAAGACGGAGCCACTTGGTGTTATCATTGCATACTGGAGGAAAAATGCACCAAACAGGCAAACACGCACGCCAAAATTCATTTAATACACCCTTGTCAACACACTATCCCTGCCTGCCAGAACCCTGCCTACCCTCTTACCCTTCCCCCGGATGTCTCCCAGTCTCTTGTTTTATGCCTTGTGGTTGGCCCTGCACTAGGAGTGCCCGCTCTGCCCATGCTTGCTCCCTTCGTGACCTCTGACTGTGTCTTCTATCCATGCTGCTACCTTTGTGTCCTCAGACTACCCTTCTCTCCGTGCCTGCTCCCTTCGCGCACTTAGTCTGCTCCTAGTGTCCATGCCTGCTTCGGTCGTGCCCTCAGACTACCCTTCTGTCCATGCCTGACCCCATACCACCGACTACTCCTTCTGTCCATACAGGCCCCCGTGCACTCTGACTGTCCCCTCTTTCCATGCCCGCCCCCGCGCCCTCAGACTGCCCCTTCTGTGCATGCCTCCTTCTTTCGTGACCTCCGACTACCCCTTCTATCCATGCTATCTCCATACGTGCCTTCTGACTCCCCCTTCTATCCATGCCTGCTCCCTCCGTGCCCTGAGACTGCCCCTTCCCTCCATGCCTTCTCCCTTTGTGCCCTGAAGCTGCTCCTTTCCTCCATACCTGCTCCCTTCGTGCCCCGAGACTGCCCCTTTCCTCCATTCCTTCTCCCTTCGTGCCCTGAGACTGCCCCTTTCCTCAATCCTTCTCCCTTTGTGCCCTGAGACTGCCCCTTTCCTCCAAGCCTTCTCCCTTCGTGCCCTGAGACTGCACCTTTCCTCCATGCCTGCTTCCTTCGTGCCCCGAGACTGCCCTTTCCTCCATGCCTTCTCCCTTCGTGCCCTGAGACTGGCTGAGACTGCCCCTTTCCTCCATGCCTGCTCCCTTCGTGCCGCGAGAATGCCCCTTCCCTCCATGCCTTCTCTCTTTGTGCCCTGAGACTGCCCCTTTCCTCCATGCCTTCTCCCTTCGTGCCCAGAGACTGCCCCTTCCCTCCATCCCTTCTCCCTTTGTGCCCTGAGACTGCCCCTTTCCTCCATGCCTGCTCCCTTTGTGCCCTGAGTCTGCCCCTTTCCTCCATGTCTGCTCCCTTCGTGCCCTCTATACATTATCTCCATGCCTGTTCTCTTTGTGCCCTCAGACTCAGGCGCGCAACACCCATTGGATTCAAAGGGCTTCAGCCCCCCCAGTCCCCTCCCCCAGTTGTGTGTGGGAGCCCGGGGATAAGACCGCTTCCTAGGCACACACGCAGCACTTCACAGGTCTTTAAAAGACCATTTGCATGTTAACGAGGCCTTGCTGTTGTTTCACCCCTTCCAAGAGCTCCTGCAGCTCCGCTCTGCATATTGCTGAAAGATCAGACTACCCTTTCTTTCCATTCCCGTTTCCTTAAAGCGGCGGATTTTACCCGATTATGCAGGTGGCATTTCTAAATTTCTAGCGCTACCACTGCAATTTCCCACATTGTGCCGTGGCGCCCCTGGCAACTCATAAGGCCGCACCGGGGTGCCGCGGCGCAAGGTTTGGGAACCACGGACCTAACCAATCCTGCAGCTGCTCTCATGCGGTTTTCAGCATGAGAGAAGCTTCAGGATTGGATGGAGCATTCAAACTCAGCACTCCTTTTGCGACTGGAAGCGGTGACTTCAATCCCCGTCTGTTATGCAGTTGCTGGATTGGTGTGGGCAGAAGTTGCATGTCGGGCTGGCCGTGGACATGCACAACCCACACTTTCCTTGTCATCCTTGCTGCTGTCAATCAGCAGAAATCACTCGGCAGGGCCCTGACCCCCACACTCGCCGGTAGCAAGCATATAGTAGAAATAGTACACAAGAGTGAGACCATTTTAATAATGTATTTGTTGTTAGTTTACTGCTGAACTCATGGCAGATGAGGCAACGCTCCTCCACCCTAAAGGAGCAACCACTACAGCAGGGTATCTTAGGAAGAATCACCCGCTGCATGTTTATCTATTATCATTTGTTAAACAAAAATACAATAGTTTTTATCACTATCTTCACAAAACAAACACTACAGTGAAAAGCTTGAAATAAAGTGGCCTGGTGACCATAGCAGTACCCTTTTCTAACAACTTTGGGCAACACTTAGAGCAGATTGCCCCAACGAAAATATCTAAGGACTTTACAAAATTTGAACACAGAAAATAATTTAAGGATAGGTAGTAAAAGCAGAGATGCAGCGGTTTACCGGACACAGTGGATAAGGCTCGCTCTGCTGTCTGTCTCATAGTTTCTCCCTTCTCCCAATGTATCTGTGGTAGGACCCAACTGTCCTGACTGCCGAGTCTCTCCTTGACCAACAAGATCAGGTTAGTGTTCAGCTTCCGATTTAAAGACGTTTTGTCATTCTTTGCATCTGCTTCTGTGAAATATAAGAAGAAAGTTACATTTGTATGATTTATTACTATATGTTTTACAATGTTATTCTTTTTGTCAGAATGCCCTTGCTAGTTCAAAAGTGATGCGTGCTTTTTGAAAATCAAAACCCTATTTAAAATACGTGACAGACACGAGGATGCTAGTTTGTTACATTTCTGTTGTAACATACTGTACGTCCTGTATTTTTTGAATCGGGTAACCATATTCAGCTCTACCCCACTGTCCATCTCTTTCTCTTAATATGGTGAGAAGCAAGGTGAATAATAAAACACTTTTAGGATAAGTAAATTTATGCTAGCCATAACAGATGCGTAAATCTTAAATTATGAAAATACCATTACATTAAATCTAAAAAAGCCACAGGAAAACTGAATCATTCTAATGTGTAGCAGGTCGAGATGTACATTGGCAACAGATGTAGTGCTGCAGCAATTCCCCTCCTGTGCTGAGAACCTTTGATTACCTTTGTTCATGACGAGCTCAGCTCGTCATGAGCACACGACCAGTGTACTGCATGATGAGCTCAGCTAGTCATGAGCATCGAAGGGGTTAAAGACCAGAGGGATTAAATATAGGTCCAGCGTGGCCTGATCCATGCCCGATTTTCAGGAAATCGATATATAGGGAAAACTGTATTTAAATGATGTAGTCAAGAAAATAGAGAAATTAGAGAAAACCAGATGTGGATACAGCTATCCTGGACCAATGCTTGATAGCCCTATTAGATGCCCTTCAAATATAGCAGAACTGTGTACTGCTTTGCAAGGGAAAAAACTGAGATTTCCTAACAGGTCATCCCGTCTGGAAAGTAGGTAGGGCTAGGGTACACACAGACACATGTAGGAGATACCAAGACATGCGACTGCCATGCCACAAACCCATCATCTCATCAAAAGCAACTGTTTTTCAAAAAACCATACATTCCTCTTATGGTCCTTTTTTGTCTTCTACAGGGAGGACGAATTGGAGCCAAGAGCAATCCTATTTTGGATGAATGGCACTCACCAGGTTGACAGTCATAACTTTAAGCAAACCATTTAATACACCATCAAATTTAAAAGGGTAGCTCCCAAACATCAAACTTTCTTTCATCGTACCATGTACAAATCAATATATCCATGTGTTTTTTGGGTAGCATATTCTCTTTTTAGACTCCTGCCAAACCAATGCCTTAGTATCCTCTTCCTCTCCTCTGCACTTATGGCCACAGATTCTTTTCACTTACACTCCCTCCCACATTCCCGTCGATCCCTTACCTTTTTCTAGCTCTTTCCCTGTTCCAGTTTTTGTAACTGTACTCCATTCTTGCCTACCCTTTCTTCTCATTCCCATTCTTCATTCATCTGTTTTGTCCCAGGTTCATATTCCTTTTTAGGTTTCGCCTAGGCAGCGCATGCGCTGTCTCTACGAGAGATGCGGTCTATACTATGTGATGTTGGTAACCGTCTCTTTTTCGTTTGGACTTTTGATTCATTTGTTGGTGTGTCACTTAAACCGCCAGAGTTCCCTTCGAGTTGTGGTTGGTGCAAGCAGTCTTCTAGTCCCTCCTTTTGGAGATTGTTTACGCCTCCAGCTATTGGCCCTTTTACTCGTATTACTCCGTGTTCGGAACAGATACGGTATCATTGGAGGACTTTCTTTTAGGCTTTGTTTTGTCCCCGATAGAGCATTTCCTGTGGCATGTGTTTTTTGAACGCGTTTTAGGGTTTGTTTTGTCTTCGATAGCAGGGCGTTTCCTGTAGCATGTGTTTTCTAACTCGTTTTAAGCTTTAGTTTGTTTCTGATACTTTTGTGTCCGGTAGCAGAGCATTTCTTGTGGCAGGTGTTTTCGAATGCATTTTAGGCTTTGGTTTCTCTTTCATAGCACAGCATTTTCCGTACTATGTTTTTTTTCTAAAGCGCCAGCCTTTTTTCATCTCTGATGGCAAAGCATTTCTCCTGTTGTTCGTAAACATATTCTATTGTGTTTTCGTAAGCGCTCGGTTTTCTTTCATTTAAGATAGCAGCGCAAGTTTTTGCGTGTTTTTAACGAGCACATAACTTCACTGCACAGCCAGCGTTATTTTTTTTTTTGCTGGAGCGGCTCTTATTTACTGCGCTTATTAATTTACGGACCCTGTACTTGTGCTTGCTAGTTGCCGGCATTTTTGCTTTTTAACCTTATTGGCTCCTTATTGTTACTCCGTGGTAACGGATTTATTAGTGGACGCTGTGTGTTCGTCCTCTTACCGCTTTAGGGATACTTTGCTGCACCTTCTTCGGTTTACTATGGTTATTTTCCTTTTTAACTGTCTCCCCATTGCATATTTTCACACACGAGTCAGTGCGTCACAGTTTTACCGGAGAGGGCACAGCTCTATCCAAGACACAGCTCTTCCTCTGCTCTCAGCACTTGGGCCCGGTGCGAGGAAGGGGGTAGCGTTATTCCTTAAAAAAACCCTGCCCGTTCTCATAATATTATTAAGGTCAACTTAACATCTGCCAAATGTAAGATGTCATTTCAAAATTAAAGGTGCTAGCTGCATACTGTATACCACAAGCGATATGCAATTATTAATACAGCAGTACTGTCAGTTAACCTGTTGGAGCAGAGCTGCTTGGCTCAGTGTTATCTTAGGGCATCACTGTAGTAAGCTTATCTTCATGGGTCAGTGCGTGACATTTTTACCAGGCAGGCTCTCTCTCATCTCGGGACTGAGGATGGGTAGGAGTGAGGAAACTAGGGAACAAGGGGGTACCGTCATTTCTCAGAGGTCACCTGTCCATTTTTATAAAAAAGTTTACATCTGCAGGCAGGGCTGCTCTGTCTCATCATCCTTTGGAAGTCAGTGAGTCTGGTTTAGATGCACTCGAACCAATATTGTTGAATTCATAGTAAATCTGCACACAGGGCTGCAGGGCTGTTCTATTTTAGTTTCATGAAGTTATCATAATTAGGCATCAGTGTACTAACTAGTAAAGTTTATCTTCACTCACAAGTCAGTGGGTCACAGTTTTACTGGTGAGGGCGCACCTCTTTTTGTGCTCTCAGTACTGGGGCCCAGCGCCAGGATGGAGGTGGCATTATTCCTTTAAAAAAACCCTGTCCCTTTTTGTAATAAAAGTAACTTATTGACACAACACGGAGCGCACAATGTATTGCAGATGAAATGAAAACGTTCCTAATTTAAGACACAGGCACATTAAATATGCAGGTGCAGGGCTGCTCAGTGGCGTTCTCCTTAAGGTCATGTTTATATCTGCAATGTCTAAGATTTTACCTTTAAAATCAGAGTTGGGTTGCCGGACGTGAAACGAGGAGGAATCTGTACCACTCCGCCCATCTTTTGATGGCACCGCCTGGTGAAACCGCCGCCTTGGCTGTCCTTCTATGAGAATGCGGATGCGGAATATGATCCATCTAGTGCCCGAACACCCTGTCTTATAGAGGATTACAAGCTATTGTATCATCCAAACCATAAAACGCTATCTAGAAGAACGCGACTTTTGATTCTAACGTATCTCCATACCCGGCATATCCCGCCCACCTTAAATATTTATTGAGGACCCCAGGAAGGCGCCAAAAACGTGCCATTTATCGAAGTAGATTGGTCATCATTTCTCCACAGCAGACTATACGCTGAGGTGTTTCTGAATCCAAGAGCGCTTGGATATCAGATCTATTTTACTACAGAATAAAACCCCTCCTTCCCCTTTCTTGCCCTGACGAAGGTGCGGCCTATCTTGGGGGCCTGGCACCGAAACGTGCGTCGGCGTTGAAACCATCTCCCCATAACATTGTACGATCTATCCCCGGCCTATGGCTGAGAGGAATATTCAGGATGTTCTCAGAGCAATTTACCTCAAAGTCCATCTGAGCAGAATGCTTGAATGAGCCTTGTATGAGTATGATTGGTTGCGATGCATGAATTTGTTGAAGTTTGAATGTTGGAAGGATGACGGGTTGTGTATATACATAGATGTTTTTATCTTATAATTATGAAATTTTTCAAAAAAATGAGTTTGTACAATTATGTTATGTATAAAAATATATGAATCAATCAAGAATAAAAATGATATATTTTCTATAAAAGTGCTTCTGCTTAAATTGTATACGGTCTTGAGTAATTGGTGAGCGCTAAAATGGGTGACTTTTGAAGATTCTGGACTCTTACTGAGCCTATACTTGATCAAATACGGGGCAGATCTACCTTCTCCTTTATGTAATTTACTGCTGCAAAAGACCTATGGGCCCTCTAATTTACCTATTTGTGCAGCTGCACACGATATACCACAAGTGAGGTGCAAGGATTAATATAGCAGCGCTATCACTCAAAATACCATAACTATTATGACATGCACAGTAATGTCTCCACACAAACACAGCAGCACTATCCTTTTAAATACCACAAGTAATGTGCATAAACTGAGACAGCAGCGCTATCTCTCCGGATTTACAGCAAGTGTAATAGTATGCTTTGTACAAAACAACACACAGTGCCATAGTACTAACTAGTAACGTTTATTTTCACACACACGTCAGTATGTTACAGTTTTACTCAAATACCACAATTATTCATTAGAGGGAGGTTTACATTTGTAAATCTATGACCTAATTGTGAAAGTAAAAGTGCTGGCTGCTGCAAAGTTTCTATAACGTTTCATTTCTCTATTTGTGCTGCTGCATACAGTATAAAAGCGGTACAAAGGGGGGCGGTGATGGACGGAGCATCTGAATCAATCAAACACTCACACCCAGTCAACAGATCTGGGTTTAATCCATCACCGTTCTTTAGCCCACTCTGCCACCCCAGTTCAGACATGGCTATATGCAAATCAGTCTGACCCTGTGCCTCATGGGAACAGTCCAGCCCGAACTGCCAAGCCAGGTCTTCCCTGGACTGGAAACAAGCTTCCGAGGACTGGTTTCTGGCATTCCAGCCGTCTTCAGCCCGGCTTGCTTGAATCCAGGGGCAAAGTGAGCAAGGGACTCACATCTGAGCATACCCTGCCACACTCATGGCGGCAAAAAGCGGTACAAAAGGGAGGGTGTACCGCATACAATATAACGCTTATAATGTGCATAAATTTATATAGCAGTGCTATCACTCAAATTGCCACAACTATTCTAATGATATCTGATTTTTTTTTGAGTTATTTCTTTTTTCAAACCAGCATTTAATTTTAAGAAAAATGTAAATGTTTAACCTCCTTCCTATAGTGTGCTTTCTACGCACATACAAATAAGCTTATTTTCTTTCTTTCTTTTTTTTAGTAACTTAATGCTTGGTTTCGTGTTTCTTTAATCATAGCCGCATCCAACGCGTACCCTGGCCTCCTTTTAAATGTATGCTTTTATCCTGCAAACGAACATATAATGTAAACTTGCTGCTTAGCTTGGTGTTAAAGCCGCACCCCAGACATTCACAGTTCTTCGTCACATTGCAGAACAACACAAAGAGCTTCAAGGGAGTTGCGTAGCCATGGCAGTCTTCTTGGAGCCGCAGTTAAGCATTTCACACCTTCCCAAAACAGCATGCATATGTTCAAGAGGCTGTATTGTTTCCTGTTGGTGCAGGGCTGCTCTGTCTCAATCTTACCTTAGGGGCATCACCGTAGAAAGCTTATCTTCACGTGTCAGTACGTGACACTTTTACGAGGCAGGCCCTCACTGCTCTCGGCACGAGGGCAGGGTGGGAGTGGGAAAACTGGGGAACAAGGGGGTACCGTCACTCCTCAAAGACCGCCTATGTATTTGTATAATAAAAGTTAGCGTCTGTCTCATCATCCTTCGTGAGTCAGTGAGCCTGGTTTATATGAATTCTACTTCATATCATGTAATTCACAATAAATCTGCAGACGAGCCCAAAGCGCTGCTCTATTTCACTCTCATCAACTTATCATAATTGGGCAACATAGTACTGACTACTAAGGTTTATCTTTACACACGAGTCACTGCGTGACAGTTTTCCCGGGGAGGGCCCAGCTGTCTCTTTGTTCTCGGCACTGTGGCTCTGCGCGATGTTTGATTGCCTTACCTAATAATATTATTATATAACTGCAATGTTCTTTGTTACAATACAACTTGCCTACATCTAACACCGTTTACAAATATTGCACAACATTTTTTAAATAAGTATATTTGCATATTTTGCACACGTCACAGTTTTTTTAAACAATCACTATTGCGCAAAAAATGTATACTACACAAATGTTTTAATACTTTACAAAAAAGTTTTGGCTGGAAAATAAAAAAAAATTCCATATACTATTCTAAGTATTAATTGTACTTTTATTTTTAATAACACAACAATAGGGCGAAACCAATTGGCATGGCCAATGCTTGTTCTATTTGCTGTCGCCACTTCTTCTCTTTACTTTATTCCTGCAATGCTGCTCTTTCTTCTCCCTGTATCACCCCTCTTCCACCCTAAAACATTGGTCTTTGCACACATTTAAAAATATAGATATATATTGGTCCTTTCCCTGCCATTAGTTGTTTGTTTGCTAAATAGGGGCAAGTGAGCTCAAGGAAACCACTAGATGATGTGGATAAGCATTACATATTAATAAATAAATCAAGTGTACAGGTTAAAGGAAATCTTTGAGGACAGGATTGACTTTCAGCTGGTTCAGTTTACGAACTTGGTATTTGAGGTTTTGGAATTTCATCAGCAACACATTGTTTAAGAAAGGCTGGAGTGATTGCTGAAGTCAGTCAAAACAAACTGGTGTGAGGAAGGAAAATAATAAAAAAATGTACAAATACCTGTAACTCTGGGAGCTAGACTAAATTGTCTCATTTTCTGCTCCCACTTGTCTTCAAGATCTTGAGTCATCACTATGTCCTTCCCTCCATCATCAACATCATCATCTGAGTCATAATCATCGGACATCTTTCTTCTTAGCCTTTCCTCATCCTCCATAAGGCGGATTTCATGATCTGAATAAAGACTTTTCTCTATCTCCATCTACGTGAAATACCAAGAAGTAAGAAACATTCAAGACTTCGTGCTCTCATATTTTATATTGGGACTATAATTGTAATACAGATTTCTACACATTTAGCACAATGCAATGTGACAAAACAACGCAAAATAAACAGAGGTGAACAGAAATTCTTCAAAAATCATCTACTGTAGAAACAACTTGCTTATGTTCATCCTTTCCTAAAAAATAAGAGCTACGAAAAGGTCACTTTAATTCTAGAAATGTTTTTAATTATTTGATCAACCAATGACGATTCTCTGCAGTTGGTATTTGTCTAAAGATCACATTTTTGTACAAACATCCCATTCAGATATCCTGGTTTTAGAGACATTAGAAGGTTTTTCTTATTGGACAATTGTGTCTTAAGTGCATCGATTTTGGAATAGGCTAGAAAGTATTAACACACATGCGTGTTCTTTTAACTTGATAAGCACAAAGGGATTTGACTGCTCTCACAGAGTATATGCTTTGCCAGAGATAATTATACTAATGGATATTACGCATGTAACAGTAGATATTATTTCGTTTTTCTAAAATAAGACAGATTGCCTTAGGGTCACTACGAGGCACTTGTGGATCCAGTTCAAAGCTAAAACTTGAATCGTGGATTAACGTAGTTAAGAGTACATTCACTCACATTCATCACTCTGCCCAACCAGCCAGGTCTCCTCACATTTTATGAAGCGGAGGTTGTTGGCTTTGCTCTCAACGTGGGGCTAATAGCATTTCAGGACTCAGGGCTCAAAGCACCAAATAATCTGAAGGTATGGTGCTGAATAAGATGCAAGACGGCCATTGTTACATTTCTAGCTGGAGTTTACTGAGGAACTAGCTTTTGCAATCAGTATGCTCCTATCTTCTAGTGGGCTAAATTGTACTGAATTTTCTCCTCCAATCTTACAGAAGTCAGTAGAGTACATTCTAGATTAGTACGTGGGAAAAAGGAAAATGAGGGCCGGAAGGAGGACTGCGGACGCCGTGGGGGTTGCAAGGTTTGGCAGGGTGAAGGTGTTGCAAGCGCGGGTGCGCTGAGCCAGGTAAGGGCTAAGACTCTGTGGAGCGGAAGAATGGAAAGTCATCAGACGGTGTGTCCAGGACATTGGAGGATGTGCGATGAGAATTCGGGTGATGAAGAGAAAAGATCGGTATACTGAAGGAAGTTCACGGGGAAGGAAGGATGTGCTCTGGTGTGCGTTTTTATCACATTGTCACATCGCGTCCTCGCTGTATTCACCCACCTGTCAATTGCGCCGTCACTCTTTGCTTCACTAAAACCTAGTGCACAAAGCCCCCTTGGGTTGCCACCGCATTCTATGCCTACAGTGCTGCTTTAACTGTTTTATATGGAATGTGTCCTCAAATATATGATGCTACGTGCACTTTCTAAAAAAATCCAGTCTCACTTCCCTTTTTTCCACGTTCTTGTAACATTTTGTGTGTGTGTGTATATATATATATATATATATATATATATATATATATATATATATATATATACACACACACACACATACACACACATTTGCCCCCCCTGCTGAATCAGTTTGAGATATTGTTGTTGATAATATATGTACACCCAGATCTCAATTCGGTCTATGGGTTACACTCCTGTCGCTTTATCCTGTTTGGGAGGTGGTTACACATTCCTGTGGCAGGAAACCTATTGTTCTACTTTCCTCTGCTCGATCAAAGCTCAGCAGCAGGAGGGGAGAGTCATATTTGGGATTGGAAGCAGTAATAATTTGCTGGTAGACACTGGAAGGCTGTTACCGGGAGTACTGGGGGCTTACCGGAGGATCCCCCATTGCATAGAAGCATACCTCCAACACTGGTAACGGTGTTAGGTATGATTCCAACATGTTTGATAACTAACACAGTTAGCCATCCACAATGATGCCTGGCCACTGTAGGCATCAAAATGGCTGACTGCACTTACAAAGCATGGATAGTCGACTTCAGGGTTTGCAGGCGGTGTCCTGTTCATGCAAATTCATTTTATAATATAATTAAGGCTCCCTATATTCCGTTTTTAGTGATTTTTACAGATAAATACAGACAGAAAACCATTTATTTTCTTGTCTGTATTTATTTTTAAATGTGGATAAAAATGGAAATTGGGTGCTTTTTGAATTATTTAAATACACTTTGCCATGACTGACAGACCAATAACTGTGTGGATTGATGGGTAAGGGGGTTAAAAAAAGAACGGAATTTTAGTAAAGAGGCTTAAACAGCAGTAGATATGCACAAGGCTAATATTGAAATGTGCATATTTTCATTTAAGTGCATTGATGTATCTTCTGACTGCATATTTATTGGTTAAATAAATGTGGAAATATGCCAGTTTCAGCTTTATTTTATTTTTTACAAAACCCATAGTAAATATGGATATATACAGATAAAGTTGACAACAATAAATATGGATAAATACAGACGGAAATGTCAAACAAATAAATACCATAAAACAGGGAGCCCTAAATATAATGCAGTGGCCAAGGTTCACAAAGTTAGGAACATACCTATATCTATGAAAAAGGAATTAAAGGAAGAATTGGAGAATCTGTGTAAGCAGGACATAGAAGAGATAGAATCTTCTGAGTGGCCGTCACCTGTGGCTGTACATAAACAAAATTGTGAGATCAGAATATGTGTCTACTTGAGAGATCTTAATTATTCTGTATGGGTAGATAACATCCATTATCCAATACAGGTGAAATGTTTTTCCCCTAATAACAAGTTGCCATGGTGTTCACTACTTTAGATCTCTCAAGAGCATAGCACCATGTAGCAATACATAATGACATCAAACACTATGTTACGTCAATTTACTTGGTGCAGCTTATCACCCATGAGGGTATCCAGGTGCTTACTTCATTACACCAGAAGGAGATTTTAGGCACAAAAGAATGCCATTTGGCGAATTTCCTCATCTGCAATGTTTTAAAGGTTAATAAAATATAGATTTTTCAAGGACTAGCGTAACATTATATTTTCAGGACAATATCTTACAGTTTAGAAAGACAAAAAAGGAACATGCTGAGACCTTGTTCAAAGTTTAACAGTTTTACAAGAGAATAGGCTTACCTTAACAAAAGATAAGGGTAAATTTGAAATTGATTGTTGATTATTTGGGACAAAATATTGGTAAACAAGACATATCTCCAAAAAAGTTTGGTCAAAGCCATTGAGTATGTCCTTAACCCAAAAGACAAAGACCAACTCTGATCTATTTTAGGTCAGGCAGAATAATATGCAAAATTCTTTTCTGCATTTTGTGACAAAACTAACTATTTGAGTTGATTAAAATAAATTCCAGCAATTTTCATGGAATAATTGTGCATCGGAGTCAATAACTTAAAAAGAGAACTGATCATGCACCTGCATTATCTTAATTTGATACAGAGTGCAATTCGATAATTGTACTGGTGCCAGTAATGTCGGCTTTTAAGCCATCTTGATGGAAAATAAGAATGTTAATTTAGTAAATATTGCCTTTGCTTCTAGAACTATTCTAGGTTGGTAAAATAATCCCTTGTGTGTTGGTGGGGTAGACAGTATATTAGAAAATATGTTTATGGCACTAAATTTGAAGTGAAAACGGATCATAAACCAATTTGTTTACTACAAACGGATGCAAAAGAGGGACAATCAAGGGTAGCAAGATGGCAATATAGGTTACAAGAATTTCACTCTTCATATTTAATATGTCCCAGGAGGCAGGAATGTTTTTGCAGATGCAGATTCTTTATCGAGAATTTGTAATCTACTTTAACAGTGCAGATGAGCTTTCTAAACAAGATGGTTTGTTGTTAAGGGGTGTACATTTCATTGTACCGGCCAGTTTGAGGAAAACCATACTTGATATGGCCAATGAAGGAGATCCTGGGATGAGTAGTATGAAAAGAAGAGTTCGAGCGGACCTTTGGTGGCCTATGGTGCATACATTTTAGAAGGTAAAGTAAAATCTTGTATAGAGAGCCACCGGTGCTAAATCACAGAAAGCAATTGACTATCACAAGGAACCCAAGTTTAGATCTAGTAGAGTGCGGGAAAGAGTATTTCTTGATATTGCTGTTCCACTGTGCTTCTACAATACTCAAGTGTTTTGTATTGTTTTGATGGATACGATGTCACAATCGGCAGAGATCAAATTGGTAAGTCAAGTTACATCAAGAAATGTGATTCAATTTATGAATTATGTTTTTGAAAGAGATAGCCTTCCCCAAAGTTGGGTGATAAATAATAGTGTAGTTTTTATCTAGCCATAGAACTGAACACACATGCACGTCTGTAGATTATTCACAGATCAATATTATTGTGAAGAGATGGAGAAGTGCTTTTAAAGAAGGATTGCTAATCGGAAAGACTGTTATCAAACTATTAAGGAATTATTGTGGAGTTATCACACTACATCCAGGAACGCAGAAGACAAATCACCTTTTGAAAAGATGAGAAGTAGGGAAGCAACATGCAATTGAAAACAGATGTGTATGTGGGATGTAAGAAAACAGGGTGAGTAATGGTGTTAACAATGGTGGAGTTGTCCAACGGTAAAGCTAAGATAACTTGTTTGAGTCCTTATGTAGAAAGTCAGAAGTTGTCAGCAACTCTACATGTGTGTGACTGGGTGTGTGTGAAAAAAGGGAGATAAGTTAAAGTTGGAGAATATAAGTTTTCTGACCCCTTGAAGATAATTAGAGAGTAAACAGGTAGTCGAGTTAATGGATGCCAATGTGTACAGTATGAGTAAGGTGGTTAAGTGGCCAAAAGAACATAGACACATGCCTATTGTCACACAAAGGTATGGATGCAAACCAATCTTCAAATCAAAGAAGGAGCCACTCCCATAAGGTGTAATGGTTACCATATGTATTAAATACAAATGAGGGGCTGATTGTAATGTCGATCAGAAAGCATTCCGACCAGCTGTTTGGGAATGGTTTCCAACCGACTCTCGTTCGTGGAGTCCGACCGACCAATTACGATGGCTCCGAACACCATTCTGTCGGACTCCCATGGCCTTGAATGGGAGCCTGTGTTCTGACCGACTACACTGGCTCCCATTGAAAAAGCGTGTGGGTGCAGAAAACCTTGCACTCTGTGCCAGGCACCCTATGTTACTGCCACACTGTGTATGGTTGGAAAGAGGGGACCCATGGGCACCTCCACTGGTCCCAACCGGAGGCCTCCGGGTGAAGTCAAACTACTGCTAAAGGCCCCCAAATTCAGATTCCGACAGCAAATCCGTGTCGGACTGACCGATTTGGAAACGCTGTCCGAATCAGACATCGTAATCGCTCGGTCGGAAATGCGGCCTGTAGAGAAGCAAGAGTTGGCTCTGACCGACTTTGTGGCTCCGAATGCTATTCAGACACGAGTCGGACAGTCAGATGGGTTTCGGACCACCGTAATCTGTCAATTGGAAATGTTTCTGAATCGGTCGGAAACAAGGCATCGGATTCTGACGAACCGAACGCTGTTTGGAGCCTTTTTGACCGACATCGTAATTGGCCCCAGAGTGTCTAGATTTCTTTGTAAATATCTCATTTTGCTCTCAAGACCTGTATGGGTCTAGTTTTATGATGTTTCATGCTAAAAAGTAAAAATTACATACACACACACATATAACATATCGTTAGATCTGGGGGTCTCTAGTTGGCAATGGTGATCACCTTTGTCCAAATAGGGACGCTTACTTCTAAGTCAGGATAAGGGGGATTACACTCCTTAATAACCCCTGATCACCCCCTTGGTAGCTTGGCACGAGCAAGACAGAGAACACATAGTAAACCCAAAGTGTCCTTGTTCGCTCCGGATAATGGAGCAGAAGTGATTCAGGAATCATAATAACCCAAATGACATTCTAATTAAAAGAAACTAACAATTTTACCAGAAGATCGAGTAATTGCTCTGTTGATAGGTAAGGAGATGCATACTGGAGGTAATTTTGTGAGCCCAAATACAATAACGGGGCATATTATCAAGAACGGCATTAAAATTATAACCGGTTTAGCAGAAGAAAACTGCTGCTAAAGTAGCAATAAAGGGCTTGATAATATGCCCTGGAGAATTCCAATAGAAACCCATGTTCACACCAGAACTTGGACTTCTATTGGAATTCTCAAGGGCTTATTATTGATAGCGATGAGGTCCTGGCAGCCTTGCGACAAGACTGTACTTTGGACCCGCAACAGGCCCTGCGACACGCTTGTCCGGTGATGCGACAGATGACAGCTTTGATGAACACACGCTTTTAAGGAGATGCGGCAAAGGATCGCTTCTCCGGCGTTGCGATAATCTCAGTTGCGGCGGCAACACACGTCTCCTGAATTCCCAGCAAGGAAATTCAGGAGGGAGCTGGAGGTGAAGTCTTTTGTCCCGGTGACTTCAGCAGGAGGTGCAGATCTCTATTCACCACCGGGCTGCCCCAGCATGTCTCCTAGAATTCCCCAGCTCTGTCACACACAAACCCAGACAAGGAATACATTTATTTGTCTGAGTTCAGGCATGCTAAATTCGAATTGCTGCCATGTTCCCTGAGTCTTTTAAGATTATAAGAATGTAATAATCTTAACTGCCCATTCTGGCCTATGAGAACAGGTAGCCTTCAATAGTGAAAAAGGAAATTGCTGTAATTCACTATTACAACATTCTACACACATCAGGGCATGTCCTACCTTATACTTACAATGCACCCTGCCCTTGGGCCAGCATACGGGTGTCTAACATGAAGCAAAGGGAAGGTTTAAGGACTGGCAAGTGGGTGCACTTGGCCAGGCCAACATGGTAGTGCTAGACTGCACACAAGCCTTGCAATGGCAGGCCTGAGACACACTTTACAAGCTGCTTCTGTGGGTGGCACAACCAGTGCTGCAAGCCCACCAGCAGCATTTGATTCACAAGCCCTGGGCACACAGGAAGACAGGGTAATTTTAAGAGAGGGGGGGTATAAAAATCATAATAAAGCAGATCGGAAGGTCAAGATCACACCCTCACTACAAACCTTTTTTAAGGTAATTCCAAAAACCTTAATTCTGAGTGAAGGTTTATGTGAAGGAGGAAGGCCCTTTGAGGTGCTACATAGAGCAAAGCCAGTACCTGGATTACAACCCTTGGAAGGTAAAATGGCTAGTAGAATAGTGGTAAACCTAATAAGCTCAAATTGATTTGAAGTATTAGCAGTAGAGGACCCAGGGGAAGTAGGTGAAGATACACAACGACAACAGCAAACCGGGTCAGATCCTGGAGAGTCTACTAAGGGGAGTATAATATTTCGACTTCTAGCTGTTTACCCAATACACAGCTGATTGCGGGTACAAATGTCACCTTGATATCTCTGAGGGAAGCTGAGGGTCAGTAAGTAGAGTCCTTGATTCAGGCTCTCTCTTTAGAAATCAGGCGTAGGTTTGAGATTTCCGAAAGTAATCAAAAAGAAATCCGGACATCCTGCAAGTGTTTAGTAAAAAAGTTGAACATCTTACTAGTTGAACTGCTATCTTAGAAGATTCGGTTAAGGACTTAAAAACAAAAAGGTAGTAGCAAACAAAGAGGATATCCGTTCTTTAAAAGCAAAAGATTAAGGTTACTAGAAGAGTTAGAACTTTTGGAAAACAACCAGAGATTTTGAATGTACCAGAAGGAACAGAAGGGGAAAAAGCTAAAGAAAATTGTGGCTAGATTGATTAAACTAGGCAGTCAAATTGAGAATACTAAACAGGATATCCTTAAGGACATGCAAAGGGTACACAGAAACCCCTTTTGATTAAACCCTAACAGATTTAAGCAGAGAAAGCTACTGGTCAATTTTCTTACCTACAGTCTAAAGGAACATATTTTAAGTGTCCTAAAACTGAAGTCACTGACAGTAGATGGAATAACATGTGAAATAGGATCTGATGTTTCCACATTACATCAAATAAACTGGAGAAATTGGAGAAAAGGATAGAGCCATTAAAAAAGTTGGGGGCAATAGTTCAGGGGATCTATCCGGCGATCCAAAAAGCGATGGATAGTAACAAGATGCATAGCTTCAGATGTTCTAAAGAAGTTGATTTTATAGAGAATATTGCTGGGTCTAGCAATAATTAGATGTGAAGAAGGAAGAGGAGTAGGAGATTTGGAAGGTTCTGTCGTTTTTTTCTCTCTCTTCTCATATGTAATATTATGTTTACTTGGTCTGATACAAAGGCTTTCTAATATTATTTTTTCTTTTGTATATAATGGCACATTAGGGGACTCACTCCTAAAGGGAGTAGGCCATGAGAAAGTCAGGGGAGGCTCTGCTGGGGTGGGAGGTAGGATGGGGGAATAGGAGTAGGGGTAGGGCACTGGGTGTGGAGCATTAGGGAAAAAAGAAAAAATAGCCTCAGACGCTCCATGGTCCTTAAAAACCTTTTAACTATTGTGCATCTGCTAATATGGTTATTCGCCTTGTAATCAAAAAGAGACAGTAAGGGATATGGTAGCTCAAATTAAGATTTTATCATGGAATATAAATGTGTTATGGGTGAAAGGGAAAAGAGAGAGCTTACTGCAATATTTAAAAGACTGCTCAGGTTAATATTCTGCAAGAGACGTACTTGACTGAAAGAGTGTACAGATTTGTTTAAACCTAGAAGATGGGTTCAACAAATGGTTTGCACAAAGCATTACAAAAATACAAAGGGGGTGGCCCGAATGTAGATGGAACAGGACCTTTTTAGAGATATGTCAATGGAGCTGCTAAATTTTCTGGATCTAATTATTCTGGTGGTAGACTTCAATGCCGTTATACGTGGTACAAAAGGGGGTGGTGATGGACGGAGCATCTGAATCAATCAAACACTCACACCCAGTCAAAAGATTTGGGTTTAATCCATCACCGTTATTTAGCCCACTCTGCCACCCTAGTTCAGACATGGCTAGATGCAAATCAGTCTGACCCTGTGCCTCATGGGAACAGTCCAGCCCGAACCGCCAAGCCATGTCTTCTGTGGACCGGAAACAAGCTTCCGAGGACAGGTTTCTGGCATTCCAGCCATCTTCAGCCCGGCTTGCTTGAATCCCGTGGCAAAGTGAGCAAGGGACTCACGTCTGAGCATACCCTGCCACACTTATGGCGGCCAAATGCAGTACAAAAGGGGGTGGTGATGGACGGAGCATCTGAATCAATCAAACACTCACACCCAGTCAAAAGATCTGGGTTTAATCCATCACCGTTCTTTAGCCCACTCTGCCACCCCAGTTCAGACATGGCTATATGCAAATCAGTCTGACCCTGTGCCTCATGGGAACAGTCCAGCCCGAACTGCCAAGCCATGTCTTCTCTGTCCCGGAAACAATCTTCCGAGGACCGGTTTCTGGCATTCCAGCCGTCTTCAGCCCGGCTTGCTTGAGCAGTTAGGCCAATGTGATATCTGGAGAGAGAGAAAAGGATCCAGAAGAGGTTTTACATAGAGCAACAAAACAATTTCACGATCAGTCCAGGATGACTATTTTCTAAAAGACCGTAGTATAAAAAATGCAGTTACAAGATGTTAAACATAAAGGGGACAGTGTGTTGGGACCATTCTACAGTATTATTAGACATGGCCCCAAACAAAGTAGGTCAGGTTAGATGGACGTACCTTGCTGCGTGATCAAGAAGTCTTAAAATCACTTAGTAGGTAAACAGAGGAATTCTTTCAAATCAATCTAGGATCTGCTGCTTTGGCAGTAGTATTGGCTACCTATAAAGCCTTCTAAAAGCGGCAGATCCTAGATTGATTTGAAATAATTCCTCTGTTTACCTACTAAGTGATTTTAAGACTTCTTGAGTACGGTTCATTGTGGTATATGAAGCCTTATCTGGATCTTCGTTGCCAATCCTGTTGAAGTAATTCAGTGAAATAGCCGAAAAAAGGTTAACTATACCTATAACTTGGAATGAAGCTATATTCACATTAATCTTGAAACCGGGGAAATGTGCAAGGAATTGCTAATCATTTAGACCCATATCCCTTTTAAACTGTGATTGCAATATATTTGCTACGGTCTTAGCTGAGAGACTCAATGGAACTTCAGGGGAACTTATTCAAGAGGACCAGAAAGGTGTTTTAAGAGAAAGAACATTGCATGAACTGACGTATGGACTAGGTGGCTCTATAGATCTTCCCACCACATACAAGACCCCTCTGGCAGTATTAACCATAGACGCTATGAAAGCGTTTGATCGAGTAAACTGGGTATTTCTACAAGCCACGATGAAATCTTACAATTTAAGAGGTTTATTTTGTAGGTCACAAGCATTAATGTATCACTACCCATGTACCAAAGTCCTAGTAAATGGAAGTGTGACCCCCTCTCCTTCAGAATAACCAGAGGGACAAGACAAAGCTGCTCCTGTCTCTGCTATTATTTAACTTATACATCGAACCATTTGCAAAAATCAGAATGAAAATGGGCATACCCCCTTTTAGGCGTAATGACTGAGAAAAGAAAGTAGGCCGGTATGGAGATGATCTTATGATCTATACATCAGATTTACAGGCTACACTCCCGAAAATTGATAGGCTGACCTCACTTTGGCCAGGAAGCTGGATATGTGGTTAACAAGGACAAAACAGAAATATTGGCCTGGAAGATTAAGGGAGGAAATGAGCAGGTTAAGCAGGAGATTAGGTATTTAGGTTTCAAAATTTCACAAGACATCATGAGACTCCCAGAGGAGAATTTTATAAAAGCTAAGAAAGAGGTATGTAATTTGATATTGAGTTGGTCTTATTTACCCGTAACTCTGTTAGGAAGGGTACATTTGGTTAAAATTGTTATTTTGAAGGAGTTTACATATTTTATTTAATACAATACCACTACCGTTTAAGAACGAGTGGTTAAATAAACTACAAGAGAAGAGTAACAGCTTCATTTGGGCCTCAAAGGGGTTACGTATAGAATGGAAGAAACTAAGGAGAAAAAACTAAAGAGAAAGGCGGCCTAGCTCTCCCTGACTTGCAATACTATGCTTGGGCATTCTTTGTGAAGAATGGGAACATGTTACTTGATAGCCCAGATAGTTCGGAAATAGGTAGGATGTTTAGAACCATGGTGAAAGACACCAGGAGGAGTTATTCCGGTTTTATGCACAAATTTAACGATCCAAAGTACTATAAGAAGGTGATACTGAAAGTACTGCAACGTATGGCAGAAATATGGTATCACATTGAGAAAATCACAAAACGTACCTACTTCAGTATTTTTGACCAAATTTTGGAATCTATAGGCTCTCACGAATGGTCTAACGATAAATTGGAGCTCCCGCTAAAAGAGGCTGGCTTTCGGAGATGGGTGTCATCTAGTCGAAAATGATAAGCTGATAACATGGGATGAGCTTTGTGAGTTCGCGGATAAAAGAGTCTCAAAATGTAAATATCTTCAAATACAAAGCTTGTTTCAGACTCTTAGTACAAGGACAGGGGGATCGAAAAAACTGGAAGTAAAATCGACTCTTGGTGTACCAAAGGTCAAGGAAATCTCAACATGGTACTGGCTGATGATCGACCTGGCTGATGGGGGTTTTTCGTTGCCGTAAGAGCGGTGGAAAAATCTCTTGCAGATCCGCAGCTGGATAGCTTTATGGCAAGTATCATTGAAACTGCTTTATAGTGTAGTTAAACTTGTCAGTTTAAGAAAGAATAATCTATTTTCACTCTGCGCATTGGACTCGACTGTGGAAGTTGGAAAAGGTGGATTGGTACCCTGCGCTAAATGTGGGTTAAGGAAAGTGGACAATGTTCATGTCTTTACGGAATGCCCAGGAGTGCAAATATTTTGCGAAGATGCGAGTAAGGCTTTCTCTGTCATTCTTGGCATACAAATCCAGATACGCCTATCTCTCGTCTTTTTTTAGAAATTGGAAACGCAAATAAAAGTTAGTAGAGAGCAGATGAAATTACTGTTTTATTTAATTTTGTTAGCGTGTAGGAAGAGTTGTAAAAAATGAGTAACCGATCACCTACCATTGTTCACCAATTGGCTACAGTCCATAAAGTTCACTGTAAGAATGGATGCAGCGGATCTGGGTAAAAAGAGATACAAATATTGGTTACCCTTGGTACGATGGCTGGAATTAGAGGGCTAGTCGTTTTTTCCCTCTTCCCTAGACGACATGTTCTAGGATTACGCCTATGCGCCTCATGATGCACTTCATTGTCTGGTCATTGATCACCATGGTACAAAAGAAGAATGCAGGAGCTAAACTGTGAGCTGGGGTCCCCCTTCATAGATAAAGGCAAGAACAGCACAAAATAATCTATTGAAGATCAACCTGAGGCGAATAAGGACAAAAGGAAATTATTACTGCAGGCCTAATAATTGTAGCCAGGCTGTGCAGTTTTAAAACTGCAAAAACAACATGTCAAATAACCCCTTTTGATAGATCAAAACTGTCCTTTCAAATATTAATAAGTCACCCGCTAAGTAGACCTTATTGCTCATAAGGCGGGTGCGTAGTATTTAAAAGTAATGCATGTAAAAGTTTAATGGTGAACATATCCCTACAGTAAAAATGCCCCAACAGCTATTTTCACCGTAACAAGGCTGGCTGTTCTATAGGGAAGCACAGATTAAATTTTAAATGTAATAGTGTTATCTCCAGTTAAGAAACATATGAAAAAGGTCACTAAGACTTTTTAGAATATGTATTTTAAAATAAATCTTTTTGAAAAATGTATTTTGATAAAATCACTTTTCCCTGCTTATAGCCTCTAGAGGCCCATTTGCATGAGCTCCTACAGTCACCCGGCCCCTTAATAGCACCATTCATAAGAAGTTAAGTTGCTCCTAGAGCAGGGAGCAGAGGACTTGGGTCAGAGGGGAGTATTATTGTTCCCTTGACAGGATGGCCAGTGGTCTGAGAGTTATTAATTTCAATGAGGCCTAGCTTGTCACAGGCAGATGTAGGCAAACACCTGAGTCAGACAGGCAGTAATCCTAGTGGGAGGGGAGCTTCCCCCAGAACTGGTTTAGACGGACCATATAGGACAGACTGCTCATTTCCATGGAGTGGGTACAGGAGATCTTCACAGGGGAATAAAGGTTCCGCCATCTTGGTTTTAGGTAGAGAGGAGCACAGTGGGATTTTTTTAAGTATGGCACAGAGGAAATGCTGCCAAAGTGGGTATGGGTACCCTGTGAGTTTACCCCATTGGCTAGGGAGTGGCCACAAGTCTGCCCCCACCCACAGGCAGGGGCCAGTGCTGTCTTCAATGTTTTGGACCCTTGGATTGTATTAAGGTGCATTCCTTCTATCATCTCCAAAAACCGTATACTTAGAAGATTGATTGATTGATTTTTGACCGAAGAAGCTCGAGAGGACCGGAAATACCTGCCAAGTCAGTCCAACAAAGGGGTGTTGCTGCTTGATGAAAAATTCAAGTTGCTCCCATTCTGAACTTTTCCACAATAACAATTTCAATCCAGCAGGATCTTGTGGAGAAGGTATCCAGCCTTGTGGAGGACTCTTCGGGTACAGCTTGCAGCCTTGCCCCGCTGGAAGAATCCAAGCTATAAAAAAGTGACTAAGTCTGAAGGTAGAAATCTTCACTGGGAGAAGGTGCCAAAAGTTTACAGCCGGTGAGGAACCTTCCTTGGGGCCAATTCAATTTCTTCCACTCTGAACTTTCCCACCATATCAATGGCTTCACCAGGACCTTGCCCAATGGCTATCTAACATTGTGCAGGCCTCTTCGGCCACAGCTGTTGCCTTGCACTGCTGAGGATTTCTGCCTTCCATTCCAGAAACTAAGTGCAAAGATAACACTTCTGACCAGGCCGAACCTGGCTTCTATATCCGAACCGCGCTCCATTGCATTCGGCTTTAACTTGCACCTATGTACCACTCAAGCACAATTAGGTGACCACATAGGTGCTTGACAGTTTTTGGCCCTTTTCTTACCCTTAAACTTTGAAAAATCATACCACTGGTTTCCCTTATTGGATTTTTGATGTTTTGGTGTCATTTTATTTATTAACATTTACAGTATTCATCTAAAATGGTTTTGGGTTTTCTTATGTTGTGTTTTGACTATTACTTTTTTGGTTCAGGCATAAATATTTTACATACCGCCTCTAAGTTAAGCCTGCATGCTTTGTTCCACAGATACCATGGGGTTTTCAGGTTCATTTGATGATTTTACCGGTTCGCCCCGACAAGGGTTAAGGTTATTACTTACGGTGGGTACTCACCCCGTCAACTAATACACCAGTTTCTTGCACGGACCAATGCGTTCCTATAATAATTTCAAAACAGAGCAATATTTTCAAGCCTGAAGATCCTATAAACATTGAAATTTGAGGGATGTATGGTTGATACTTTTCAATAACTCGTCACGGTTCCCAAGCCATACATGGCAACAGACCCAATTCAGATGTGCTGTGCTATGTTAGGAGGTTTTGTATAGCGCACATATACGCAAAGGTGTGTATGCGCTGTGGGGAGGTACAGGACAAGGCGAGCTAGGTACAAGTGTGGCCCTTGGTGTTAAAAGAGCCATGTTTTCAGTGCTTTCCTAAATTGTAAGAGGGATTGAGAGTTTATTTTTATTCCAATGGAAGAAAGTTCCATTATCTAGTAGTACAGGTGGTAAACTTTTGCCACCCCATTGGGATAGTTTGATCTTGGGTACTTCAGCATTCATTGCTCTCGAAGAGTGTAATAGTCCAACAAGTGTGTACCAGCAGAAATACTGTTTAAGAACTATATGTCTTGTATCGTGGAGTGCCTTAAAGGCAGTGCATAATGCTTGGAGTGTGATCCTTTATTTAACAGGCAGCCAATGTAACTTTATCAATACTGTGCATGTGGATTGGAATTTGCAGAGATTGAAAACGAGACAGGCTGCGGCGTTTTGGAGGCTCTGGAGTTTAAATAAAAATTTTTGTAGTAGGCCAATGTGCAGTCCATTAGAATAGTCTAGTTTGGTTAGAATTAGGGCAGACATGACTGATTGTTTTAAGTGAGGGGGAATATAAGGTAGGATTTTTCTCAGAATTTTTAAAAGAAAGAAAACCAAAGATGCAGGATGGGTGATCTGGATTTCAAAAGTCAATTTTGTTATCAAAGAGGACACCTAGATTTTTAACCTTTTCCACTGTAGATGGATAAGTGTCCATATCTGGTGGCCACCATGCTAGGGACCAGAAATCAGTTTTTTCTGGAGAGTAATATTTCAGTCTTACCCCAGTATAATCTCAGGCAGGTTTCTGCAATCCAAATTTTGTTTTTTTCCAGAGGTGGAATTGGGCGGCTGTGTGTGCCTGGTTTCCTGCTACTGACAACAATTTGCGTGTTGTCTGCGTAGTTGACAACAGAGTAGCCAAAGGTCCTAATATGTGTTACCAGAGGACCAATATATTAAATAGAGTAGGGCTCAGTGATGCTCTTTGAGGTACTCTAGAGGGAGAGACCCAAGGGGCGGATGAGAAATTTTCTAAGGTCATGTATTGTTCTCTGTCAGCTAGGAATAATGTTAGTAGGGATAGGGCTTTATCTCTAATGCCAATATCAACCAGGCACTTTAGCATAATGTCGCGGTTGAAGGTATCAAATTTCACCATGAGGTTCAATAGTATCAGTGCTGCGCTTTCTCCTTGGTCTACTATAGATCTGATGCTTTCTGCAGCAATTATAAGAGCAGATTCGGTGCTGCGTTGGCTCCTGTATCCAAATTGTGGGTTGTTTAGTAGGTCGTTTTCCTTTATGTAAGGGGCTAATTGCGGATTATGGAGTTGATCTAGCAATTTGGATGTATGTAGGTTTCCCCTTTTTAAATATAAGACCATTCCCATATAAGTTAAAAATTAATGAGATAGTTGCCTATATAGTGCAAGTTGGAGGTTCTAAAAACAGTGAGAGCAGCCCAAACGGCCACAAAGCCTACCTTTGAGACTACTGAAGTCAAAATGCCCTTTTTAGGTCGAGCCGCGACAGCGCGTTGTCTGCAAGAACTGGAGTCTGTCTTCTGTGGGCTTTTGGCAAACCCACCAATTGCCATTGCTTCTTTCTTGTGCCATTCCAAAATAATGGCTTTCTATTGGTACATTCCTTTCAATTGCCTCTTCTTTGGGTGCTTGTTTCAGCTAAGGCAACTTCACTAAGTGTTGTACTGTTATGCTGGTTATGTGACAATGTCATAGGCAGTATGTTTTCTATTTCTGTTATGCAGCGTCATACCGCATCACCGTAGAATGTTCGCAATGTATTTAGGTGACGTCACCGGTAGTTGGGTGACAGATGACAGCTGATGCCTTTTATGCTTGTTGTTCATCCCGCTACTGCGAGCCCTTGTTGTACTAATAAATCTATTACAATCAACACCACATATTATCTGTGTGTTGTATGCTACAATTGGCGACGAGGGTCTTTCCACAACAAGGGCCAGCGGAGGTAATTGAAGGATCGGCCGATGATTGATGATCGTGATCGATCCATGAAATAAAATTGCGGGGAGTAAACGGATGACAAAGCAGCACGGAGTGAGTACAATGCGTTGAAATATAAGCGCTGACTGAGGAAAACTTGAAGTGCATAAAGGAGCGGCAGCGCGTAAATTCAAGCTTGAGAGACTCTGATATACTGTATGACGTGCAAAGAAGGGAAGTGTAGCGTGTAATATATCAACAGGAATACTTGCCAGGCTGCCACGCTGTGTGAAACCTGACTCGAAAGAAGGGAAGTGTAGCGTTTATAATAGCAACAGGAATACTTGCCGAGCTGCGGCGCTGTGTGGAAGCTGACAAGAAAGGTATTTGGCGCGCTTCGGTGACAGCGCTCAGCTGAGGCGTCAGTCAGTTACCTCAGCTGAGTCGCGTGAAGCATGCCGGGAGCGCGCTGATTGGTGTATACAGAGCGCGTCATCGACGTAAACAGCGTGCGGCCATTTTTGATGTAGTTCTGAACATCGATCATACGAGAGCAAAGCTGTTAATGCACTTGAAGGAATACACGAGCACAGAAGTAAAAATAACGAGGAGAGGAAGTGTGAGAGAAATAAACAAGTAAGCCTCAAAAGATAAATCGGAAGTAAGGAATTGTAATTTAAAGTGAATACTCTGTGCAAGTAACCGGCAGCAAAAGGAAAATATAAGATTGAGCATGGCAGAATGCAATAATATATGTGCTCCTCCTCGTTTCTTGGATGAGCCCGGTAAACCCACCATGACATGAAAAAAGTGGGTAAGGGCTTTCGAAAATTACATCGTTTCCATAGATGGAAAGGCTTTCGATGCTGAAAGGAAATGTTCTCTGTTATTTGGATTGTTAGGTAAAGCAGGACAGGATATCTTTGACAGCCTGCCTGAATACGAAAGTCCACCCGGAACATTTATTCCTATGAATGAGTATCAAGAAGCATTGAAAAGATTGGAGAGGCAGTTTGATGAGGAGAACAATATCATGGTTGCCAGGCATAAGTTTGCACAAAGGAGACAGCAAGAAGGAGAGTCTGTAGAAGACTATGTTGCATGTCTAAGAGTTTTAGCTGTAGAGTGCGAGTATGAGGAAATGACAGATGTATACATAAGGGATCAGATTGTATTTTACTGTTATACTAAGAAGGTGCAGGAAAGACTGTTGGCATGCAAAAGACCAACCTTGCAGGAGGTTATAGATATTGCTAGAGGTATTGAGAGATCTCTAACTTCCACTAAAGAACTGTCTTCGACAGGAAATAATACTAATGTATTTTATTTACAGGAGAAGAAGAAGGGTGATGGTAAGACATATGAAAGAAATGTGAATGAAAGAAAGGTAGGAGGTAAGCAGTTATGCTGTTTTAGATGTGGATCAAATGAACACCTAGCAGATTTTAAAAATTGCCCTGCAGCAGGAAAGAAATGTATTAAATGCAAGAGGTATGGTCATTATTCAACCTTATGTAAAACCAAAAGATTTAGTAATAGCACGAGTATAAATACAGTAGGAAATTTCGATGAGGAAATGTGCGCGAATATTGTATTGTACATAGAAATGGAAGATGGAAAGATAAAAGGTCCTATTAGTGATGTCAAAATTGGTGAGGTTGAACTGAAATTTACTGCTGATTCAGGTGCCCCAATAACGACTATATCTGATACTCTTTTCGAGGAAAAATGGAAAGATGTGCAATTAACAGAATCTGATATGAACCCGAAGGCTTTTGGAGAGAAAGATATAAACATGTTGGGGTATTTTACTGACACTGTGACCTTTAAGGGGAAAGTGATCGAGACAAAGGTCTATGTAGCTGAGAAGGGAAGAATACTAGTAGGATGGAGAGATTTAGCCCAACTGGGGGTGGTATTAGTGCCAGGGGCAAAAGACCCAGTGATGTTAAGAGAAGAATGGATGAATAGCATTTGTGTGGAAAGAGAAGACAGTGATTTGAATACTGTTTTTGAAAAACATAAAGATGTGTTTAAAAATGTAATTGGATGCGTAAAGGGGTTCAGTCATGACATCAAACTAAAAGAGGGTGCAATTCCATGTAAGCACAAAGTAAGATCAGTGCCCTTATCTGTAAAAAATGAGTTAAGGGAAGTGCTTGAAAAATTAAAGGAGGAAGGTGTGATTGAAGAAGCAGAGGAATCTGAATGGGTTTCTGCTATAGTAGTATCAAAGAAGAAAAAGACAGGGGACATTAGGTTGTGTGTAGACCTGAGGTCACTCAATAAAAACATTATAGTAAACTGTCATCCTTTGCCAAAGATTCAAGATATCCTTCAGTCTACATCAGGGTCAAAATATTTTTCGCTCATAGACTTAAGGGCCGCTTATCATCAGGTGTGTTTGTCTGAAAGGTCTAAACCATTAACAACCTTCATCACGCCATTTGGAGCATTCAGGTATGTGAGACTTCCTTTTGGCCTAGCGTCGTCTTCAGGAGTTTTCCAGAAACTCATGGATGTCTTGTTTGGAAAAATGAAAGGGGTGGAAGCCTTTCAAGACGACATTCTGTTGCATTCAAAAACTGAAATTGAGCACGTACAATTGATTGGAACAGTCCTGGGGGTCTTGAAAAACAAAGGCATGACAGTTGCAAGGGACAAATGCAAATTCATGACGAAAGAGGTTGAGTATTTAGGGCACGTCCTAACTGCTGAAGGTATTTTACCCAAGGACGATTTGGTTTGTGCAATAAGGGAGGCCCCTGAACCTAGAAATAAGGAAACACTCAAGTCATTCCTTGGTCTCAGTGAATATTATGCGAAGTTTATCCAGAAATATGCGGAAATGGTGGGTCCGCTCAGGAGACTACTAAAGAAAAATGTAAAATATGAGTGGAATGGCGAACAAGTTGAGGCATTCAAATCAGTCAAGGAGGAAATAGCCAGAGCGCCAGCACTAAAACCCTACGATCCGCAACTTGACAACATAGTGACTGTAGATGCAAGCAACGAAGGGATAGGTGCTGTGTTCTGCCAAAGGAAAGGGAACAAAGAGAACACAATAGCATTTATTTCAAGAAAGCTAAATGACACAGAGATTCATTACAGCACAATTGAACGGGAGACTTTGGCATGTGTATGGGCGGTGCACAAGCTCAAAGACTATCTGTGGGGTAAGAGTTTCAAACTTGTAACCGACCATAAACCGCTAGTGTATATGATGGACGGCAGGGGTCGGGGCAATGGCAACGCAAGTTCTAGGCTGATCAGACTGATGTCAAAGCTTCAGGGATTTAACTTCAAGAATTTAACTTCAAAATTGAACACATAAAAGGAGGAAAAAACAGTAGGGCGGATTGCTTATCCAGATTGCCAGTGAAAGAGAAAAAGGATGAGGAACTGGACGACAACGAATGCGTAGTTGCGCACATTGACGCAACGGTAATGTGTGAAGGATCCATAAGTGAAGAGGAATGGGAGGAGAAAACAAAGAAAGATACTGTCTTGGCCAAGGTGAAGGAATATGTACAAACCAAATGGCCACATGTGAGGAATATAGCAAAAGAGCTAAAGAATTATCAACAAGTGAGCGAAGAATTAACTCTAGAAAATGGATTCTTAAAAAGAGGTGAGGTCTTTGTGCCGCCATTGGGACTCAGAGAGAAAATAATTCAGATGGCTCACAGAGGACATCCAGGCACCACGGCCACAAGGAACGTTCTAAGAATGCACTATTGGTGGCCGGGTGTGGACAGCGAAGTTAGAAATCTAGTTGACAAATGTGAGCAATGTTTAAGATCTGACAAACATTGAAGAATAGAGAAAAATGAGTTGCAGATGGTGCAAATCCCTGATGGACCCTGGGCTAAAGTAGCAATAGACTTTGCTGGTCCTTTCAGTATCTTGCCAGATGAATGCAAACATTTGATAGTTTTGACGGACTACTACACTAAATGGGTGTGTTACAAATTCGTGAAAATGGTTACAACGGAAGTGGTAATAAAATTTCTGGAAAAAACCTTTGAAAGAGAAGGGCAACCAAAGGTTATGGTGTCTGATAATGGGTCACAACTGGTATCACGAGCAATGGTTGAATTTTTAGGAAAACGTGGAATAAAACAGGAGAAAACTCCTCTTTACAGTCCCAAGAGCAATGGTCAAGTAGAGAGGATAAACAGATTCTTTAAAGAAGGAATCCAAATGGCTATTGCAAATGATATGGATGTTAAAGAGTTTATCAAGACAAAGATCAATGCGTACAACAATACGCCTAAAGAAGCCACGGGGTTTACTCCGTTTTTCTTGATGAGAGGAAGAGTATGCAACAGTGTCATAACACCGAAAATAGGTGAATGGGAAAAAACAGCTGTTGAAGCGAAACAAGTGTGTGAGAAGGAACTCAATGTGAGGGAGAACATAATGTGTAAACAAATGCAGAGCAAGACATACTCTGACAAGGTGAACAGAGCTAAGGATAAAATAATTGCACCTGGTGATTGGGTGCTAGTGAAAAAACCTGGTCTGGTGAGCAAGGGAGAGTCTAAGCTCAGCAAACCAATGAGAGTTGGTAGAGCGTCAGGTGGAGCTGTGTTTGTCGAAGGTGAAGGATGGCGTAATAAAGATGATATAGTAAAACTGAAACCTGGTCAAGAACAAATCATAATGAGAAATGCAGAAAAGGGAGAAGGAAGTCTATATAATAGTGTCCTAGAATGGGATGAGGTGCCCAGTGGCCCAGATATATTACATTCCAATGCCGGTCGTGGACCGTCTTTGGTTTCAGGTGAAGACTCTACCAGACATTCTTCTAGTTTCGAGGACACTGCTTTAATCCAGGAAGATTCTATGATAGACAATGAAGCAGAGTGTAATGAAAATACTATAAACGGCATGAGTGATGTTGATACCCATCTTACTGGGGGGCAGCCTTCAAGAACGGGCAGAGTTATCAAATTGCCTACCAGATTTAAAGACTATGTTATGGAATGAAATTCAGGTTAAGTTTTCATGGAGGAAGGGAGATGTTGTACTGTTATGCTGGTTATGTGACAATGTCATAGGCAGTATGTTTTCTATTTCTGTTATGCAGCGTCATACCGCATCACCGTAGAATGTTCGCAATGTATTTAGGTGACGTCACCGGTAGTTGGGTGACAGATGACAGCTGATGCCTTTCATGCTTGTTGTTCATCCCGCTACTGCGGGCCCTTGTTGTACTAATAAATCTATTACAATCAACACCACATATTATCTGTGTGTTGTATGCTACACTAAGTGATTTCTTTTGTTGGCCAACACAGCTTCCTCCTGCATTGCGCATAATGGCCCCTCCCCCCATCTGGGCATCGTGCCTGTTACAGCCTAAAACTGTCTGTGTGGGCAGAATTCTGGTTGGCACAGGGATCATTTTGTTTGGCCATCGCAACACACATATATGATTAACTTTAATAAACAATGCATTTTCCATGCAATTTAACATGGAAAAACCCTAGGGGCTCCCTTTTTTATGTTTTATATATTGCAAACTCGACCCAAAGGTATCAACGTTTTACGTGAGCATCAGTTGCATTACAGATGGACACATTCATTTGTAGGCACGGGGAGATTAAGTGATTTGCCCAGAATCCCTGGATGTTTGAGCCTCCTGCCAGACTTGAACCGGATTCCACAGCTTCAAAGTCGGCCGCTGTGGCCGTTCAGCTGTGTTGCTGAACAGCCAAGAACATCTATATTCCAGAACTCTTTTTCCTATGCCTGAATGAGATGTTGTTAAAGAAAAGTTGCACTGTCTGTCTCTAAATGACATCTCCCACAAGGTAAAGCTGGGAGGTTCACACTCCAGGCTGCATCAGGGTAGGAAGACTGCAGAATGAACGTGCTCCTCCTTATGGATTGAGGTATTGCACTTTCGTTTGTTTATCCCATTGGCAACTATTTGCTTGTTTAAAATGTGTAGAAACGTCAGGCAGGAAAGAAAATACCTACTGCAGAAATGTGAGTACCTTGTAAACCAGAAGTGCGTTGTGACTTGAAAATGCTGTACTAAATGGGTAGCTAGGATCTTAAAGCAGTCAATATATATTAAATGAAACCTCAAACTATACAGAGATGGCCGAAATGTTAATCATTTTTGTTTTGCATTCCCGCTAGAAATTATTTAATCGCTTCCATGCTTACAATTACGAAAATGTCATTCCAATTTGCAGCTGCTTCGTCCATTTTACATCAGTGTAGTACATAAACACGTTATGCTCACATCACACAACTATTTGTGATCTCTCTACCTACCACATTCCAGGCACTGTAAAACAGGCCGTGTCTGGAATTACACAGTGTGATTCAGAGGATAACAAAAACGGCATAACAAACTTGATTTACATGCAGCAACATTTTGCTTTTGCTGTCTGTTTGCTTTCTGTTCTCCACAGAACACTCTAGCACATGGCTACTCACAAACTTTCTCTCGGGGGCCAAATTTACAGTGTGGTTTGTGGCTGAGGTCGCGCCGGTGGGGGCGGGGTCAGAGGGGGAGGGGGCGGGGCTAAAACAAAAAAAATTGTGACCATGAGGTTGTACACAGGTCCCTGCAGCAGACGCTTTCGTCCACTGAGCCACCAGACCTGGCATACACACATCTCTCTTCTCCCTCTCTCCCCATCTCTCTCTGCCTCTGTCTCCCTCTCTCTACCTCGCTCTATCTCCCTCTGTCTGTCTCCCTCCGTCGCCCTCCTCCCTCTGTCTCCCTATGTCCCTCTCTCTCTCTCTCTCTGTCTGTCTCCTTCGGTCTCCCTCTCTCTGACTCCCTCTCTCTGACTCCCTCTCTCTGACTCCCTCTCTCTGACTCCCTCTCTCTGACTCCCTCTCTCTGTCTACGTCCCTCTCTGTCTCCCTCCCTCTATAAACCTCTGTCTCCCTCTCACTCTCTGTCTCCCTCTCTCTGTCTCCCTCTCTCTGTCTCCCTCTCTCTGTCTCCCTCTCTCTGACTCCCTCTCTCTGACTCCCTCTCTCTGACTCCCTCTCTCTGACTCCCTCTCTCTGACTCCCTCTCTCTGACTCCCTCTCTGTCTCCCTTCCTCTCTGTCTCCCTCCCTCTGTCTCCGTCCCTCTATAAACCTGTCTCCCTCTCCCTCCCTCTGTCTCCCTCCCTGTCTCCCTCCCTCTATAAACCTGTCTCCCTCTCCCTCCCTCCGTCTCCCTCCCTCTATAAACCTCTGTCTCCTTCGCTCCATCCCTCTCTGTCTCCCTCTACCTCCGTCTCCCTCCCTCTCGCTCACTCTCTCTCTCCCTCTGTCTCCCTCCCTGTCTCCCTGACTCCCCCGTCTCCCTCCCTGTCTCCCTCTGTCTCCCTCCCTTCCCTCTTTGCCTCCCTCTCTCTGTCTCCCTCCCTCCCTCTGTCTCCCCATGACGGCCTCTCTCTGTCTCCCTCCCTCTGTCAACCTGTCTCCCTTCCTCGGTCTCCCTCTCCCTCCCTCTGTTACACTTATATTTATTTGCAATGCATAGTTACCAAAAAAAGAGTCCTGATGCCGAGACCAAGCTAGAAGGAAGCATCTTTACTGAGTAGATGGGTTTTTAAGAGTTTCCTAAATTGTAACAAACAGTTTGCAGTCCAAAGGGGAAACAATTCCAGTCCTTAACTGTAGTGACAGAAAATGTATATCTACGCATTTGTGAAACCGGGGTTCTAAAAGAAGATTGGCCAGGCTTGAGCAGAGAGTTCGTGGATGAGTATAGCAAAAAAATGGAGTACACATCTAGCTATGTACTTTGCTAAATAAGGATTTATGGCAAATACTAAGACACTTAAACACACCTCTCTTTCAATTCGGTAGCCAATGAAGATCGAGAAAGTCACTGAAGATCTCACTCTGTCATCTTGCCCTGTGTGTGTGTGTCAGCCCTCAGCCCGGGCTGAGACAGCTTCCTCAGCGCGCACACACAGCTGCACCCAAGTACTTCACAGGTCTTTAAATGACCATTTACATGTTAATGAGGCTTTGATGTATTTTACCTCTTAGCGCCCCTGCAGCTCCACGCTGACAATCACTGGAATCCCCCAGCCTCCACAGAGCGGAGTCTCTGAGAGTCCAGGCTGCTGCAAAAGGCATTGTTTGCGGACACAATTTTTTTTTTTTTTTTTTTAACACAGGTACGATGTCTGCACGGTCCGTGCTCTAGCAGGTAGCTGCTTCTCCGCTCTCACCAGTAATTCCTCATTCTAAATCCTCTAGGCAGTGATGCTATATGCTTCTCTGGTCCCGTTGGTAATTCCTGATTCTAATTTCTCTACATAGTGCTCCTACATGCTTCGCTGGCCCTTATCAGTAATTCCTCATTCTAAGTCCAATAGACAGTGTTGCTAGCAACCTCTCTGGTCTGAGTGGTAATTCTGCTTTGTAAGTCCCCTAGACAGTGCTGCTATCTGTCCCAGCGGAAATTCCCTATTCTAAGTCCTCTAGGCAGAGCTACAGTTGTGTCTCAGTTCATACATCCACTACAAACCACAACACATGGTAAAAGACATTAGCTCTAACTCAAAACAAAAAATGCGAGACCTATTGCATTGCAAATACTTGTTTTAGCTCGCCTTTGCTTGAATGCACGTGAAACCGGAAAAGGAAGTCCTCAGATGTTTAGCTCAAAAGCTCCTCTTTCTTGTTTCAAAATGTGGCCCTGCATGCATCCGCTTCTTTTACCCTGTCTACTGTCAGCTGTACTGTACTACCAATACACGTTTGCCCTGGTTACCTTGGCCCCAAAAAAACTCTTCTACCTGCTGCATCAAATGTGCTACATCTTGCTGCATAGGCGTCCTTTCCTGCGAGACCACTGCCGATCTGTGAAGACATACAGCTCCAAGCAGCCTCCAGGGGTTTTGATGGCATCCTGCCGATAAAGTTAGCCATCTGAAAAACGAAGTATGCATAACGGGTAAAGCCCGACGGAAAAGCATATCTGTAAGCAATGGTCGAATGGGCGCAGCCATTTTAGTGAAGATACAGGCGGAGTAGAACATAGAAGAAGGACTATCATTAGGAAAGCGCTGCTTGTGAAACAACGATTTGTCGTTTTGTAGAGGTCCTAGATTCTTAAACAAGAATAGGTGCCCACCACAAGGGCATTTTTTTTGTATAAATCTGTTATTCCGTTATATATCAATGTCCAGTTCATTGAGACTTTCAAAGTACTATGTAATATTTAAATACAATATTTTAACTTATTTAGTAATAATGTGTTGTTTTAGAATCACTATATTTAATTGCTAAAATAATACGTGGACTAACATGGAACAAATATAATGACACGCTACCCAGCTCCGTTGCAATTCACTTGGAAAAGCAGGGTTTCAAAATGGTAGATTCTTTGACTCCCGGCTTTAGGCTACCTTAAAATGCGCAGGCTCTGTATACCCTTGCTTATTGTTTTGTAAGATGGAATTGTACAGGGACACGAAGAAGGTCGAACACATTTTGGGCCTTGCCCTCATATGTACATGAAAGTATCGGCCATGCTGAAGTGTTAATATTTGGTGTATCAACGGACAACCGAAGAAATACTTTCAACGAAATACATAATATTCTAATATTTTAGTTGTATTTCTTTGACCAGTGTTGTTACTTTTATATGTGACATATAATAATATGATTATAAACACAATAAGAACCACTTATTTTATTTTAAAAAGCAATGCTTTAATATATTCACAGGAGCTGAACATTTTAGACGTGCGTTAGGCGTGATTTTGGCTCTTGGAAACCAAAGTTTGGTAGAACACGCAGCGTATTTTTCTTTGCTTTTTTGTTGAGTCCCTTTTCTATTACTAAAGCAACCTGGCTCGTGCACACAAGTCTGCGTCTTGGAGGCTGCCTAGCGAAGAAAAAAAGAAGCATCTCATAAATGCTACACCGGCTTAGTAGGTCATGAAGTCCCTCATTTATGCCACGTGCAGACAGCTTCTTTACAATGCAAGGTCCACCGACACCATATGGTATGTTTAACCTATTATATTCACTTTCACATATTAATGGCCAAAAACATACTTTTATCATTAGCATTCTGTCACACAACGTCCTTCTGACTCACACAAGAGAGTAAGTCTCACAAACATCACCTTCATCCTCACACTGCAGGCTCTCTCAACACCCCCTTCCATACAAAACACACAGCCAGGGCTTTAAGTAGGATGAAAAATTGTAGGGTAGGGGGGTCTCTAAAGGGGCATGGCCTATTCAACTAAGGGTATGATTGAGTTCGTAAGTTTCTGTTTTTCCGTGGTTTACCTTCTGACAGGTGTTTAGTTTCTCCACCGAGGCACAGATCTTTCTGGTACTGCATCCATATATATAATACAACAACTGATCAGCCTGAAAACAGCCAGGATTATTGCCTTTATCAGTGGTTGTTAGCTGTTTACGATAAATGAGTAATAACAATGATTTTGTTGTAAATAATTAATATTACAAATGTTTCAATTCTGAAGCCTTGGGACTGTGCATTAAACATTATGGAAGGGTTAGTGTCTTCCGAGTGTCTCAGTCACTCTGTTATATTAACTTTGTTAGACATTTACACCCTTTTCTATCCACATCTTAGCCATCTGCGTAGCTTACATCTCCTCTTTCCTCTTCAACACCTTCTTCACTCCCCTGCATTCTCTTTCAGGGCAGGGAAGTCAGGTTATGTCATGGGTACTCACAAACTTTCTCTGGGGGCCAAATTTACAGTGTGGTTTGTGTCCGAGGGCCGCACTGGTGGGGGCGGGTTCAGTGGGGGAGGGGGCGTGGCTAGAGGGGAAAAAAAACTGACCATGAGGTTGATCACAGGTCCCTGCAGCAGACGCCTTCGTCCACTGAGCCACCAGACCCGGCATACACACATTTCTCTCTCTCCCTCTCTGTCTCTCTGTGTCCCTCTGTCTCACTCACTCTGACTGTCTCACTCTCTCTCTGTCTCCCTATCTCCTTCTGTTTCCCTCTCCCTCTCTTGGTTTCCCTCTACCTTCCTCTATTTCTCTCTCCCTCTCTATCCTTCCCTCTTCCTCCTTCCCTCTCTTTCCCTCACCCTCCCTCTCCTTCCCTCTCTGTCTCCCTCTCTCTCCTCCCCCCTCCCTCACTTTGATGTCTCCCTCACTTTGATGTCTCCCTCACTCACTGAGGTCTCCCTCACTCGCTCTGTCTCCCTCCCTCGCTCTTTCTTTCCCTCACTCTCCCTCTGTCTGCCTGTCTCCCTCCCTCGCTCTCCCTCCGTCTGCCTCTGTCTCTCTCCGTCTCTCTCTGTCTGCCTGACTCCCTTCCTCGCTCTCCCTATGTCTCCCTTGCTCTCCCTCGCTATGCCTCCCTCGCTCTCCCTCTGTCTCCCTCGCTCTCCCTCACTCTGCCTCCCTCGCTCTCCCTCCGTCTGCCTCTGTCTCCCTCCCTCGCTCTCCCTCTGTCTGCCTGTCTCCCTCCCTCGCTCTCCCTCTGTCTGCCTGTCTCCCTCCCTCGCTCTCCCTCTAGCTGCCTCTGTCTCCCTCGCTCTCCCTATGTCTTCCTCGCTATGCCTCCCTCGCTCTCCCTCTCTCTCCCTCACTCTCTCTCACTCTGCCTCCCTCGCTCTCCCTCTGTCTCCCTCGCTCTCCATCTGTCTCCCTCACTCTCCCTCACTCTGCCTCCCTCGCTCTCTCTCTGTCTGTCTCCCTCCCTCGCTCTCCCTCTGTCTGCCTGTCTCCCTCCCTCGCTCTCCCTCTGTCTGCCTGTCTCCCTCCCTCACTCTCCCTCGCTCTCCCTGTCTGCCTCAGTTTCACTCGCTCTCCCTCGCTCTCCCTCAGTCAGCCTCTGTCTCCCTCCCTCGCTCCCCCTCTGTCTGCCTGTCTCCCTCCCTCGCTCTCCCTCTGTCTGTCTCTGTCTCCTTCCTCCCTTCCTCTCCCTCTTCATCTCACCATGCCTGTGTGCGCCGGGCTGAAACAGCTTCTGGGCACACACACACACACACACACACACTCAGCCAGCCAGCCGCACCCGAGCACTTCACACCTCTTTAAGAGACCATTCGCATGCTAATGAGCTTTGTTCAGCTCTTAGGCCCCTGCAGCCCCACTGTGATGGAAATCGCCCGCCCTCACAGAGAGTCTCTGCATCGCGCTGCCGCAGAGGTGTTTGCTGAGATTCTTTAAAAAAACAAACAAACATGGGTACGATGTCTGCACGGTCCGCGGGCCGCCAGGGAAGGCTTGCCGGGCCGCCCGCGGGCCGTACTATGAGTACCCGTGGGTTATGTGAAACCAATTTTCTTTTTCTTCTTGCACTAGAGTGCATCGGGAGGTCCTTGGCTCCTGCAATGTTCGGTTTTATCACCGCAATCTTGGAAGGGCGGTTTTTACTTATATACTGTACTGTTTCTCTGGTTTCATTTAGTTACATTTCCTTTACCAGTAGCTGGTCTCCACAGGGGAGCCTGTGAGACTCAGCAGGGCTTGCTGGACCACAGTTTCATTTTATTTTGCCCTCACTTTGGTAGTTTTTAACTCGTGCAGAGGAGCGCTCTAGACGTCGTCCCCTTTAAACACCTGATGCCGGCCTGTAAAGCTGGCCTGTCAGCGTGTCGGAGTAGCTGCTTGATGTGAAATGGACTTTATTTTCCTTGTAGCACTAGAGTGCATTGGGAGGTGCCTGGCTCCCGCAACCCTCAGTTTTATCACCACAATCTTGGAAGGTCAATTTTACTTATATGCTTCACTGTTTCTCCTGTTTCATTTAGATTTCCTTTACCAGTAGCTGGTCTCCACAGGAGAGCCTGTAAGACTCAGTGGGGGTTCTAAGACCTTAGTTTACTTTTATTTTGCCCTAAGTTTGATAGTTTTTAACTTGTACTGAGGAGCGCTCTTAACCACGCCCCCTTAGACACCTGATGCTATAAAGACACCTGATGCTATAAAGACGGCCTTCAGCCCGCTCAAAGGCAAGCCCGTCTACGCTTGGACCGCGCTGGGCGCCAGCCCCCCTGCCAGTTTGGCCTAAGAAAAATCAAGGGAATCATTAGTCATTCAAAGTACCCCTTGCTTTCAATCAATTCTTCAGGTCAGACCTGTGTGGGCCCTCGGTTGGACCCCCAGCGCTGCGATCAACATCTAAAATGTCTGGCTTGTAAATTTTCTATTACTAACCTTCACTGTGAGACACTCTGTGCCACCAGAATAATAGATCTGTCCCTCGATCTACTTGACACTAAGTGTTGCAGCACACTTATAAATGCCAGATCACTTGTTAAAAATGCAATGGAGTTTGTGGAATTTATGGAGATGCAGAATCTTGACCTGACTGTGAGAAGTTGGCCTAGTATATGATGTTCACTATTCTAGTGAGCACCTTGCACCAGTCCAAACAACCCTTATGGTGATGGTTGTAAAGTCAACCTTATATACCAGCTATCCTAGGGGTAGCATGGACGGGGCAGTCTTAGGCTAAACTCAAGAGGGCATGTGAACCCAGCTGTTTTGCCATATGCAATCCCTTTATTACCAAATGAAAGGACACCACACAGGATATATAATCAAAGTATATATGTATTTATTTCTAAAGAAATCCCCTGAACTCTTTATGAGCACAGAAGCACAAGCGCAAAACAAGTAACTTAATATAACATACAAAAGTTGCACAATATGGATAGTGGAGGCTCGCTAAACCATATACTAAAAAAGTGGTATAAGTACCACGTCACGAACAATGGTAAGGCCTAGGGCCTTGGGAATGGCTGGGGCTACACTGGTCTAACAATGGTTAGGGAGCAGGAGGCCCACGGGATGCGTGTGCAGTGTCTAAAGGCACACACGTTCACACATAGAAGTCAATGGGTGCATAAAAAATGGAAAGTTAAAGGTTTGGGAGTATTCTGACTGGACTAGAACTTAACCACTTGAAACTAGGAGTGTAAACCTTTACAGGAGCACCGTATTACTCGCGTTACCTAACCCACAGGAAGCGGGTGCATAGGTACCAAAGTGTGTCGTGTTTCGTCGTGGAGATCTATGGAGCCTTTGAGAAAAGATGCTGCAGGCGGCCAGGAGAGAAGAGTCCGGGTGGATACAAGGGTGGATCGAAGATGAAGAGGACCTGAAAGCAGAGGGGACAGAGTCTGGGTCACTAGCCAGTGACCAGGATGGAACCAGGAAGGAACCAGGTGATGTTGCGTTGCAATCAGGTGCTGATGGGAAGCTTGTCTCTGCAGCCACGTGGACCAGGAGTTATCGACGACGACCAGGAGTCAGGCACGGACTGTCCCACGAAGGCTCTCACTGTCGGCGGTGTCGGCTTCAGGACTGGAGTCAATAAGCATTAGCAAAGGCAACCCACGCACGATGCGATGTAGGCTTCTTACTCAGACCAGCAAGGTCTGAGGGGCTGATTCTTTGAGGGAAGCAAGGGCCAGTCTGAAGCAACCAGACCAGCTGTGTAGTTTCAAAGGATCTTCGCCAAGATGGCCACCTGCCAACGGGCAAGTGACCAGGCAGACGCGTCGAGCATGAAAATGCTAAAGGGCCCCACGCAGAACTCGTGGAGGGTGCAGGGCTTATCTTTGGTGCAGATGCTGCTCGGGGCTGGAGCTTCTCAATCCCCAATGCACAGCTTGAGGAGGCCTCGGGGGCTGCACAGTTAGGTCGCAGACTTTTCAAGATGGCCGGTCCCACGTCTCTCGTCGCCTCCACGGGTCTCAGCTTTGCAGGGACTGTGGATCCGGCTGTTGGATGTCTGGGAATCCGGTTCTTGTCAGGCTCTGGGCTCGGGCTCCGGCAGGAGGTGGCGGCAAAGCAAGTCGTCGATCGCTGGATGGTGCCTGCTTATGCAGGGTGGTCACTCCTTGACCACAAGGAAGATTCTTCAGTCTGCTTCTTCCAAAGTAGAGTGATGAAGGTCCAGAGTTTCGTTTCAGTGTTTCAGTCAGGATAATCTAAAGTCTCTAGACTCAGCTCCTACCTATATACCAATCTTAGGGGCTGCATTACCTGCTAGGTCCCTCCTATGGGTGGGACCAGGGAAGGGGGTGGTTACACCACTTTACCTTTGTCCAGTTTCATGCCAGAGCTGGGGCTGGAGTGCCCCAGCACCGGTTTGAACTGGCCTATGCATGGGACACCTTGTGTGCCCCAGGCAGCGTCTCAATCCTTTCAGCCCTCCCTGTCTGAATACACAAAATCCTGTCTGGGGTGGTGCTAGCACCTCCCAAGGCAGGAAACCTATTGTCCAAGCCTCCCTCGCTGGAAGGACTCCCAGCAGCAGGAGGTCAGACTTGTGTCTGTGGCAGCAGTATCAATTTTGTGATGCTGAGGCTCTGGTTAACTTTAACCTGGAATAGTAGGAACAACATGTCTTCGCCCTCTAGAAGGGTGGAATGCTACCCCGTCACCAAGGCTGGCGAGGGGGTATTATTCCAAATCGTATGACACCTTACTCAACATGTTTTGATAAAACCAAACCATAGTTCGCATTTAACCGGGAGGTTCATAATGCACTTAAGAGTATATGGTATGGCAATATCCTAGAACAGCTATAAGGACATGGTTCCGAAAGCTGCAGACAGGCTCAGCTCATGCTTGAGCACCATCTCACATAAAACTAAGCACTCTGCCTCCAGGATTGTTAAGGCCTGCCATAGGAGTGACTTCTAGGTATATATGTGTCTAGATATAAGGTTAGATATAGGAATACTATATCGAAACAAGGGGCGATTACACCACCTTGCCCCAGCTGAGTGATCAGCCAGTTGTGTCAATTTGGATGGCCAGCCAGGGGTGGCAAAAGGTATGCTGCAGCCCCTGGTAGGCCTTGGATGCAGCTATGCCCTGGGTACCTATAGTACACTGTACAGGGGCTCACAAGGTGACCCAATATCCAATTGGAGATGTACCTAAGGTACATGGAGTCCATTTTACAGAGAGAGCAGATAGCCTGGGGTCCTGATTAGCAGGATCCCAGGCCAACTAAGTCGAAAAATAGCTAAACACTAGGCAAAAAATCTGGGGTAATCATAGTCCGGTATCCACCTTCCTACACTTACCTTTGTCACTGAGACCTGGGCAGATATAACATTAGACCCAGACTTGTTATTAGCATTACCAACAGGTTTTAGGATATATAGACATGATCGCCCATTAAAAAAGGGTGTAGGCCTTGCTATCATTTTTAGAGACCACTTTAAAACCGTTTTTATTACTCTCCCCAATGTACAATTTTATGAGTCCATAAATGTTAAAATCAAGCTTATTAGCCACTATTCCTTCGGCAGACTTCTACTCTACTGCGCTCCAAGGTCCATAGCAGAATTTATACAATCTATTGGTAGTCTCATAGAATTAAAAGTAAATTCAGTGGACTTCACAATTTTGGGTGATTTTAATTATCACATGGAAAATTCACTAGACGTAGACTCAAAAAATCTACTAGACCATATGGCAAGTGCAGGATTAATACAGATAGTTCAGGGCTCCACACATGAAGCAGGCCACCTATTCAACAGCATTTATACGGACAACTCACAGCTTATATGGACATCTTCTCTCTCTCTGGCTTGGTTTGACCACAAGGCGATCATGTTCGAGCTAAAAGAGGTGCCTGAGGAAGAACAATCCTGTCTACCTGTAGGAAGCACAGCCCTCCGTCTGTTAAGTACTATTGACACAGAACAGCTTAGTTCTTCCCTTATTCAATAAGCTCGGTCGATTTTTACAACGTTCGATTGCAATTATCATCAATGGCTAGACTCATCTCTAAACCAGATAGCTCCAGCAAAAAGCCATTTCAGTCACAATATCAACCCTTCTGAGCCCTGGTTTAATGGAAATCTTAGATGTAAAAAACAGGAATTTAGAAGATGTGAGCGTAAATAGAGGCTCAATTATAAAACACCAGATAAAGAGACATTTAAAGCCAATATACAGACCTATAAAAACTGATTCAAACTGAGAAAAAGAACTATTTTACTAAAAATAGAAGAAAGAAAGAATTCCTCAAAGGATTTATTAGCAACAGTTAAGAAATTATCAAAACTTCCTGAAACAAAAAAACCTAATATCACTCAACAATTTTGTAACAAGCTAGCACTCCATTTTCAAGATAAAGTTAAGTCACTGTATGACTCTTTTTTTTTTTTAGATGCTTATAAACTTGCAGTTTTAAACAATGTATTGTATCGCCTATTTATATAGCGCTAACTGTCACCCAGAGGGTATCCTCGCGCTTTGACTTTCCTGAGCATGCACGATGTTACAATATAACTATGTTACTCTGTCCTAGGAAAAAGGTAAGATTTTAGTCCCTTTTTAAAGGTGGTAAGTTCCTGTGCACTCCTTAGAGATAAAGGTAAGGAGTTCCAGAGCTTAGCTGCAGTAAATCTAAAGGAGCGGCCGCCCATCTGACTCCTATGAATTCTGGGAATTGCCACCAAGCATGCCGAAGAAGATCACAAAGATCTAACTGGCGTGTACCAGAGAAACATTTCCTGCAGCGGGACAGGAGGATGCTTTAAAATAATTACGCTGGTGGGTAGGCAGCAAGTGGAGGTCAGTGAGCACTAAAAAAGAGGAATCAGAGCGCAGCCAAGATAAAGCCAGCTTGGCTGCCATGTTCTGTATTCGCTGCAGCTTACCAATCAAGGTGCTGGGTGCGCCCAGAAGTAGTGCATTGCAGTAATCAAGCCTGTTTAAAATGATACTGCGCACTACCTCTGGTCTAGCTTGGACTGGAAGCATAGGAAGGATCTTACGCAACGTGCGAAGTAGCATCATGCATGTGGCGACTGTTTTATTCACGAACACATCCAGCTGTAAATTCAGTCCGAACATGACGCCCAGGTTACGGGCAGAATCTGCTGCTACAACTACACCCTGGGACGAAGTGGGCCAGAAGTCCACCGGCAGGGGGCGGGGGTACGGTCCATGGAACAGTGCAGTACCTCGGTCTTAGAGCTGTTAAACTGGAGAGAGTTACAGCGCAGCCATTCCGCAGTGGCTGTCATGCAACGATGAAAAGTCTCCTGAGACACAGCATCACTTCCTTCAAAGGAGAAAATGAGCTGCGTGTCATCAGCATAGTTGATGACCGAGATACCAAAAGACTTAATCAGCATAACCAGGGGACGCAGATAAAGATTAAATAAAATATGGCTGATTGCAGACCCCTGGGGCACACCTTGCCCTACTCTTTTGATCTCTGATCTATAAGTCGGCAAGGCTACTACCTGACGTCTATCATGGAGATAGGATAGTCAATGGATAGTCTAATTGTGTACACAGCGCCAGCTCTCTTACTGTACCTCACTTTGGGCCATTGGCAGTGGATCAGACAATAAAAATATTAACTCAAGTCAAGTCTGGCTCACCACTTGACCCCTGCCCAGCAAGAATAATTAATCCAGTTTCTTATATGATAGCCACGCATCTCACAACCATCTTTAATAACCTGTTTGTAGTAGGATATTTTCCAAAAGATTGAAAGATAGGGTCAATTTTTATGCTATCGAAAAAAAAAGAAACCTTGATTCAGGTGACCCTAATAATTAGCGGTCAACCACTCGATTACCATGTCCTGCTAAATTTGTCGAAAAAGTCGTCAATCAGGAATTGACAACTTTCATAGACATAAACAAGAGCCTTGATTCAACACAGTTCGGTTTCCGTAGTCACCACAGCACTGAGCTAGCACTGACCACAGCTATGGAGGAAATCAGACAGACGATAGATTGTGGGAGAAATGTGGCCTGATTGTATTTGATCTCTTTGCCGTGTTTGATACAGTCAATCATGCTCTCCCAATCGACGGTCTTGAATCGATTGATATCAAAGAAAATGCTATCAAGTTTATCACATCTTTTCTAGCTCTTGCTTGCTGAAAGTGGAGCAAGTGTGTGTTTCCCTGCCCACTGTCTAGTGAGCGAGCAGAGAAACTGACACATTGGTTTGGGATCCTGGGAGCTGCATATTCAGTAGCTCCCTCGGTCTCAAAGCAAGGTTGTCTAAAATCAGCCTCAGGAGGGTAGCCGCTTAGCCACTCGCCCCATTAAAAAAATATATGTAAAGGCCTGTCCCCGGGGTATGGGGACCGAGACTGAAAATGTCCCTGCAAGGGTGCTGCCCAGTACCCCTCCCATTTTTTAAAATATATTTTTTTAAAGGGTCAGGCCCCGGTGGATGGGGCCCCCAGGGCCCAAAATGGTCCAGAGAAGGGACCAAAATAAAATAAAAAAAATAAGCCCTCAACTCGCCAGAGGCGCTACCCCCTTTCTCCACCACTCTGCAAACGCGTCTCCTGGCACGATCCTGGTTGGGGGATGAAGTTCCCTTGGCTGCTGAGTGTCCTTAGGGGCCGACAAGACCTCCTCTTGCCACCAGTAAGCCTCACTCTGTGGAATTGCTGAGAGGTGGTCGGAGGCCGCACCCCCATTCTCCACCACTCTGCAAACGTTTCCCTCAGTGCACTGCTGGTGGGGGAAAGTGGGACTTCCTCCTGCCATTCCTTTTATTTACCTACAGGGAGGTACCTCAGAATGGGGTTGGCTTCAGTCCATTTCAATTTCTGTATAGTACCCTGTGAGAGGACCTCTCGGTCTGGTAAAGAAGGGCTGAGAGCCTGCTCCCAGGAATGCCCCCCAGGATGTGGTCAGCTACATGTTGTCACGTCATATCCAGATGAAACGCTTCTGGAAGCAAGCGCAGGAAAATCTAGAAGCCAGCCAGGATGACATGAAACAGTGGTATGACCAGAATGCCACTCTGGTCAAGTTTCTGCCTGGTCAAAAAATGTTGGTTATGGAGCCCGTGAAGCCCATGGCCCTACACGACCGCTGGTCTGGGCCTTATAAGGTGAAGTATCAAGAGTAATATCACCTACCTACTAGACCTCAAGACTCCAAGGGCTCTGCATGTCGGTTGCCTCAAGACCCTCTTTGAGAGGTCTGAGTTAACCATCCCCATGTCACGGACAATGGGGTGGAAGAGGAGAGTGAACCTGTCCTCAACCTCCTTTCTTCCATGAAGCAGGGTGGGTCAGTGGAGGGTGTCAGGTGCTCTCCGGCAATGTCCCTAAAGCAACAGAGAGACTGCTGCCAGTTGCTGGGGCAGTTTGCCTCACTCTTCTCCCTTATCCCAGGACTCACTACATGGTGCACCCATGATATTGTCACTGGGTACCACATGCCTGTGAAGAGTAGAATTTGCTTGCTTTCTGATCAGGTCAGAGCCAGCATTAAGGAGGAGGTCTCCAAGATGCTGGAGTTAAGGATTATTGAGCCATCAAACATCCCTTGGTCCTGCCCAGTTGTGTTGCTCCCCAAGGCTGCACCTCCAGATGTCACTACAGAGCCTAAGTTCTGTGTAGATTACTGTGGGGTCAGTTTGGTTACCAAGACTGACGCACACCCCAACCCCACAGCTGATGAGCTCATAGATCGGTTAGGAGCTGCCAGGATTCTCAGCACATTTGATTTACCCTCTGGGTACTAGCAGATTGTATTGACCGAGGGGGGCAAAGAGAGGTCTGCCTTCTTTACCCTAGAAGGGCACATTAGTTCCGGGTAATGCCCTTCAGGTTGAAGAATGCCCCTGCCACCTTCCAGAGGTTGGTCAACCAGGCACTGGCTAAGTTGAAGAGCTTCAGTGCCGCCAATCTGGACAACATTGTGGTCTGCAGTTCTACCTGGGAGAACCACCCGCCTCCCCAGAGAATTCTTTCAGGCTCTGCAGAGTGCAGGTCTGACTATCAAGGCCAGTAAGTGCCAGATATGGCAGGGGTCAGTGGTCTACTTGGGTCACCAAGTGAGAGTAGGCAAGGTGGGGTACCTCCATACCAAGATTGAAACCATTCTGGCTTAGGAAACCCTCAAGACTCAGACAGAGGTGAAAGCCTTCCTAGGATTCGCTGGCTACTACAGGAATTTGTCAAGGGAATTTGCATCATTTTTGCACCCTTGACAAAGCTGACTTCCCAGAAACAGCCACATCAAATGATCTGGTTAGTGCCAGATAGCTTTTGACACCTTGAAGGAGGCCGTGTAGACAGTACCTGTGCTAAAGGCCCCTGACTTCTCCCAAGGATTGATTCTGTAGGCAGAAGCCTCAGAACATGGCATAGGGCTATGCTGTCACAGCTGAACCAAGAGTGCCTGGATCAACCTGTAGCCTTCATCAGTAGAAGGTTACTTCCAGAAGAAAAGAGGTTGAGTACAGTAGAAAGGAAAGCCTTTCCAGTGGTCTGGGCCCTTTAGATGTTTAGATCATACCTGTTTGGTGCTCACTTCAGGTTCAGAAAGACCACAGAGGATTAATTTATATGAGGGGTGTTTGATCCTTAGGGTTGTCTCCCCCCCCCCATAAATTTTGCCTTTCACCTCCTCTTTTTGCTGATTCTTTTTTGTTGGCTTTAGGACCTTGAACACTCTACCACTGCTAAATAGTGCTAAAGTGTTTCCGCTTTCCCAAAACATGGCAACATTGGTTTATACACAATTGGCATATTTACTTTACTTATAAGTCCCTTGTAAAGTGATATACCATATACCCAGGGCCTGTAATATAAATGCTACTAGTGGGCCTGCAGCACTGTTAGTGTCCCCCGCACAAATAGCATTTCAAACCTGTCTCAGGCCTTCCATTGTAGAACCAGTATGTGCAATTTACTACCAGTGCAACTAGCCATTCCAAAGTTCTTGCCAAGCCTTCAAATACCCTTTAATTACACATAAGTCACCTCTAAGGTAGCCCCCAGTTAGCCCATAGGGCTGGGTGCTGTTTAATCAAAAGGTAGGACATGTACTTTTACATTTTGCATGTCCTGGTAGTGATAACACCAACATTTGTTTTTCCCTACGCTAATGGCCGCCTCCTCTCATAGGTTAGAATTGGGAATTCCTAATAATACACTTTAAGCTGTAATTCCTGGTTAGAAAGGAGTAGCTGCATCATGTTTTATATCTTTGGAATGGTATTGATAAATGCTCTTTAATGCTAAAGTTGAAATTTTCTTGCCATACTTATTGGGTCAAATACACAAAAGAAGGGGGTTGAGGTTACATTCCTGCCCCAACCTCCCTTGTCATCATCTGTAGCACACAAAAAGGAGGTAGGAATGTTTTTTCCGGTGGTAAAAACTGCCCTGACACACATTTTTGACATGTAAAGGAAGGTGCACTCTGATTGAAGTCAGTCAGAAGACATACGTTATCCAAAATATCTTCTTTTTATTAGCGTAGTTTGTTTTAAAAACCGGCACACAGCCAATGCGGTTCGTTCCCTAGTGCCACGGAAATTTCGTCGGGGCTGTAATAATCATAACATATATAACATAAATATACATGTATAACATATAAAAACAGAATACTCATTAAACGAAGAAAAGGGGTTTTCTGTTTAAAACAAAACAAGACAATACTTTTAAGATGACCCAAAAACAGAAAAGAAATTAGAGCACTCAATATCCTTCAAAACCAATGACATGACAACAGTAAAACATCAATGGATTATCAAAAAGACATACAATACATGGACAGTACAAAATACTCTACATATGACCACCTGGGCGTAATATAAATATATAAAGTGGGAAAAAGCAAAAAAAGAAATAACAAGAAAGGAAAAGGAAGGAATTAGGTAAAGACAGGACATAATACACATAGACAGGTTAAAAATATTATGTTTGTAAAAGGTCAAGGGAAAGAACATTATCATTTATAAGACCGATGATTGAGTTATATTACAAGGGGGAACAAGGCAAAAATAACAGTGAGAGGCAAAGGAAATTCTTGATTAGTGAATATGTATGAATTTGCAAGAGGTGAAGAATTATTTAAGAAAATAAAAGTATAGAAACCACTTCAAGGCCACAGAGAACCCAAAAGTATGAGAAGGCCTCTCACCTTATTCAAAATTTAAAAGAACAGGTATAACCAAATTGACTCCAAGGTCCATTAGTGTGCGACGTCACCTATAATGGTCGTCCAGTACAGACAGTCCAAATATATCTAATGGGAGAACAACACAGCAGCCTTTTGTAAGTAATCAGGAAGCAAAAATGTAATAAACAAAGCCTCCAATGGCGACAATAAGTACTGGACAGGGAACACTGGGTCAATAGGGCATTAAAGCATGCCTGTTTGTTTCACACGGAAGCCTTTTATCATCTCTGGCTGGCTCCCTCGCCTGGAAGTGATGTCTCTAAAGCGAATTGTTTTTTAGGTCGAGCCTACAGCAGCGTGCTCGATCTTTTGTAAAGGGCAAAAAAAGTGCTACCTATCAGAGTTTAGCTGGCCTGAAGCATGAGTGCATGTGTGCATGCACGCGCTGCCGCCATCTGTCTCCTCCGTCACAGGTCATTAAGTTGCTTTCTCCTCTGCCTCCATCTGATCACTTTAACTTTCACTTTCGTGGCTTGTTTTCATTTGGGTGAGGGCTTGTTTAAAGTCGCGGCACAGTTGTATGTTTAAACATATCGAGCAGGCAGGCATGCATCCTTCGACCAACCATCCTGATTTAAATAATTAATGGTAGCGGTAAATCAGAAGCGCTGTAGTCAAAATATTATCCTCGCGCTTCTCCCCCTCCCCCACCACATATTGCAGCCAATGCTTGTTTTATAAAGTGACAGACGCAAGCCTCTTCCAGCTACAGTCCGTGCCTTACAGCAACCCTTACACGTGCAGCGGCTTTGACTTTTGCCGCCACGCGTGCGTGCGCACCACTCGCGCTTCTCCCCCTCCTCTCAGAATGCTTGTTCTTCTTGAGAGTCTTTTATACACATACCAGCCGTGTTTCTGTTCCAGGGCCGTCAGACAGAGGAGCTCACAAAGGGATGTGTCGCCCAGCCCTATCTCTGCCACCATCAGTCATGAAGCTCTGTTGCCCACCAGACAAACCATTTGGGGAACGTGGAGTTAAGGGTGCCCAGCCAACATCCTTACTATGTGACTGTTAGAATTTGTCCCGCAAGCAACTGACTTTTTGGGTTAGATAGCGCTTCATATCACACTTCGGTCGTTTTGATACGCTGTTTAAGACAGGTGCTACCTTTACTCACTACAATGGTATTCAATTTACCGACCCTGGAAGGATGGAGGCCTGTGTCCACCTTGGCGGGATCTGAACTTGGGATGTGCAGAACACTGCAAGTATCACGCCTTTTCTTTTCACAAATAACTTTTTTATGCTGTCTCAGCTGCAGTTATTTCTTTGCTGGACAATGCTAATGCACTTTTTGTAGGTCCTTTTTTGTCCCCCTCTAGCCTCTGAAAACGGTTTTCACCCTGTTGCTCTCCAGAGATTTAATCTCAACACTCTTTTTTTAATTATTGTTCGCCATTGGCTTTAGACTTCCCTTCCCAATTTAAATGTACATTGATAACATACAAGTGCTTACCCACAAAAACCACATGCTTGTTTATCCCCAAAACTCTACCTATCCGGAGGATCCGTCTAGGTTGGCTCGCAGTCAGACGCTGCCTAAATTAGAAATCCCCAGACCTAGGCTTCTAGCAGTGTTTTGCTCCTATTCTGTTCATCTCCGGCCTAGAACATCTCAGATTTTGTTAACATGTAACAACTATTTGTCAGATGTTATTTTCGAAGTGATATTTTTAGGGTTTTTGTATTGCATTTTGCTTCTAATCTTTTGATTATAGTTTTATTGCACTTTAATTTGTGATCAAATGTAACGCTTTTTCGTACAACTGCAGGAGTTTTAGTGCACAGAACCCCTGCTACCGCTCGAAGCGACAGTGTGCTTTTTGATAGTCATGAATAAAATACATGAATAAATATGGTGATAGTGAGTATGTAACCGTCAATATGTACACATGGGCTGCGTGTTTAGCCCTGATCTGCAGCATTAATGGTACATAGAACTCACCCCTAGTGGGCAGGTTACTTCTGGAAACGGGAACATCTGTGAAATGTGTTGCATTCTTCATATGATGCTAAACTGGGCCTCAAAATGTTGAAGGGATCTGTAAAATATGGAACGCTGTTTGACATCTTTTTCAATCTGGCCCTTTTTAGGTCAGGCTTGTTTCCTTTATTTTCATTCCCCTTCTCCTTTCAGGCCGTCTCATCCATTTTTGCCTCTTCACCACCACTCCTCTATCCTCCTGCTCATTCCTATTTTTCCATTCACCTCTTTGCTATTTTCTTTCATATTTCTGTCCCCTCTCCCTTCTGCATTTTACAGTTTCTACATTGTCCTCTAGCCTCTATTTCAGTTACGCACTGTGGCTCACTGGTTAGAGGCGGCAGACCCGAGAGCAGAGGACGGCCCGGGACCAGGGTTCGATTCCCGGCGCGGCAGGTTTCTGGACCAGGGTCAGCGGACTCGATAATTCTCTCGCCTCGGTGCCCACTCTGATCAGCGATCACACTCGGCAACTCTGGGCATTAGCTTGCCTCATCTTCACTAACGGCCCCACCAGACCGCCGGGGATGCCTGGTCTCACCCTGGAGATACCCATTAAGGGACCATCTCTCAGGGAAGCCAGGAAGGGTTTTGCAGCGGTCGAAGCGCCTTGGGACCCTACGGGTAAGTAGTGCGCTATATAAATGCCAATACATACATACATACATACATCCCTCCACCCCCGCCTCTCCCATATCCCACTCATCCTCTCCTCCCTGACGTCGCCCCCTTTTCCTCACACCCCCTTCACACTTCATCCTCTGACTGGAAGTGTCCCCACTATCCATCTATCACCTTCACTCCATCCATCTATCACCCTCACTCCATCCATCTATCGCCCTCACTCCATCCATCTATCGCCCTCACTCTATCGCATCACCACAGCATCACTCAGCACCATCACAGCATCACTATGCGCTACTACAGCATCACTGAACGCCACAGTATCACTCATCACCACCACAAAATCACTCGGCGCCACCACAACATCAATCTGTGCAACCATTCAACAACAACTGGTTCAAATATGTTCTGTCAATGTTTCAAGCTTTATTACAAATGTCACAAAAAGATGTTAATATTTCACTTTTGTTCTTGGATTTTTGTCACAATCAAATACACTGAACATAATCGTCACAAAAGTTTTTTACAAAAGTTTAAGCTATTGCCATTATAAATTATAATAACTTTTATTTAAGTATTAATTATTTAAAAAAATTAAAATCCATTGTTATTTGTAATATCAATACATCTAAGTCACATAAATACAACACATATTGCATTACAAATGCTATAGGTGTCACATTTGCGAAAGTTAAAACTATTGGCATTGTAAATGGCAAAGCTATTAATTTCGCTATTTTCTAAACCAACACATAAATAAAAGATGTCATTTACAATGCCAATAGCTCAAACTTTCCTAATGCGAGACCTATTGCATTGCAAATGCTTGTTTTAACCTGTCAATGTGTATTATGTCCCGTCTTTACTTATTTCCTTCCTTTTCCTTCTTGTTATTTCTTTTTTTGCTTTTCCCCACTTTATATATTTATATTACGCTTTTTGGTTGAACCGGATTGTCATATGTACAGTATTTTGTATTGTATGTCTTTTTGATAATCCATTGATGTTTTGCTGTTGTCATGTCATTGGTTTTTGGATTGTCAAGGATATTGCGTGCTCTAATTTCTTTTCTGTATTTTGGTCATCTTAAACATATTGTTTTAAACAAAAAATCATTTTTTTTTTTGTTTAATGACTATTTTGTATTTATAAGTTGTATATGTATATTTATGTTATGATTATTACAGCCCTGCCAAAGTTCCCGTGGCACTAGGGAACGAAACGCGTTGGCTGTGTGCCGGTTTTAAAAACAAACTTCGCTAATACAAAGAAGACATTTTGTATAACGTATGTCTCCTGACTGACTTCAATCGGAGTGCACCGTCCTTTCTTGTGGACTTTATCTAATGACTGACACCCCTCCGCAGTGGAGGCCGGGAGTAGCTGCACTCGTACGGGATATATGAAACTTGTGGAACTTGAGTGTTTGACCTTGGTCAGCTGCTGTGTGCTTTTCTGTCTTTTGTACAATTTGTGACATGCTTCCTCATCGGGCTTGCTAGCTGACACCCCTGCGTAGACCAACGCTTTGGTGGAGCAAAAGGGATGGGGAGACAATACACACACAAAGTTTTTGGGATCACCAAAGAAAAACTGCAGCTTTGTGAAGTGTAAAAGTAGGTTGGATGTGTTCCTACTTTTAATTTTATTACTTGGCCATCCGGCCAGAGTTAAAAGTATCAAGGATGGTGGTGATAGTAGAAGATAAGGATCACTTCACCCCTCCATATTGCAAAGGCGTAAACATGTTTCTGCCTATACAACTGTGCCCACAATGTTGGGTCACTCCGGCATTCATCAGGACCTTCAGGATCCCAAAACACATCTGCTCTTCCGAAATAGGATTCTCATGGTCTTTTATCCTCCAAGATAGGGTTTGAAGTGACATACACTCTTTTTCTGTCACAATCCCCACAAGCCTTACCGTCTGCCTGTAGAGTAGTCCCGCAGGGATGACATGAATAACCTCCTCCGTCTCTTACCTACTCCCCTGTCCTACCTTAACAGTACCAGACCGGGGGCATGGTGACAGCCGGGGGAAGGAACCCTGGTAATGAGGTGCCTGAAGGTGTGGTTTAAACAATAAGGGACCTTCCTGGGTGAATACGCCTTCCTGCCTTGGAACCTGAGGGAAGGACAACCAACAACAATTACCATCCGTACAATAGCATGCACTCTATTCATAGGAAGACATTTGAACAGGAAGGCAGATTGGAACCATTGTCACCTGAAGGAAGGAACAGTCCAGGCAATCCTTAAGTATGAAGAGGAAAGGAACAATGCGCACCTGCGCTTGTTGTCCGGCAGAAAGGTAGGATGATGAGGTGCAGCACACCTGATACCAGGAGAAAGTAATAACTAGGGCAAGGAAAGGTAACGCTCTCCTGCACTACCAACAATAATAAGGCACAGTACGGTGGTGCAAAAATAAAGGCAAAGTAACGGTAATGCGCTCCTGCGCTCACCGTGGCAACTTTGAACAAGAAACGGTAACGCGCCCCAGCGCTTACCGGAATACTGCAGCAGGAACAGTGTTGCATTCCTGCGCTCACCGTGCTGTTGTAAACGAACAAAAATGCAAGGTGATGTTAACGCGCTCCTGAGCTCACCGTGCCGTGGTAAAAGAACAGCAAGGCAAGGTGACGGTAACGCGCACCATCCCTCACAGTGCTTGGGACTGTGGACAAAGGCAAGGTGACGGCAGCTTGCTCCAGCGCTCACCGTACTTGGAAATGCGGACAAGGCAAGGTGATGGCAATGCGCTCCAGCGCTCACCGTGCTTAGAAATGCGGATAAAGTAACGGTAACGCGCTCCAGCGCTTACCGTGAGGGTTAGAGCAATCGTTCGGGTGCTAGGGTCAGCGTCTGATTGAAATCAGAAGCGCCGGGGTGAACGTGCGTCAGTTACTTAATGGCGTCACCCGGAAGTGGTTTGGTGGTGACCTGCGGTACTGCGCTGCTGTATAGCGCTAGACCGCCAACCTGCCACATTAATTCCTCGTTTGTTCGAGGACGTGACACTTTCAAACTGTGTTTCATCAAATGAGTAGTTTGAACGAGTGAGGAAGATGAGTGGTTCCCTGTAGTCACGCAATCATCAAGTTGATACCACTGCCTGGCTATTACCCGCCTCTCGCGTGTAGGTGCCTTAGCTATTTGGTACCTGGGGGGCGGAGCTAGCCGAAGCACAAAATGGCCGCAAACTGAGTGAGCTCCTCCGGGCGGCCGCCCAGTTCTTCCTCATCCTGCACGTAAACTGGGGAACCCATCCCACCAAAACGCTGACATCGACACACTAAAGTGACGCCCACACTCGATAAAAGCTTTGAGGCGCTACTATCGCTAGATAAGGAACTACGGGCACGCAAGATACTGAGGCCTATACGGCGACAATTCAAGAGACGCACCGACTTCGAGTGATCTGCCGGGCCGCGACGCACAGCACGCAGCCCGGATCGCGGCGGACCCTGCCCCCGGGCGGAAGTGAACGGGCCAAGGTGGGCATCCGATGAAAGATATGGACGGGGCTGCAACATCAGAGCCACTCACACGCCCCTAAGGCACGGAAGCATTAGAGCCTACAGGGAGTGTTTTAATAAATATCGCACAGAGATCCAAGACCTGTTTGTGAGCCCGCGGCGCGGCAACGAGAGAGTGAGGAGCAGCCTAAAATACCGAGGGACACCCAAATTAACAAAGTGAAAGACCTAATTGGGAGCAGAGCAGCTCTCACGAAGCAGATTGGGCCCATCGAGGTAATACCATAGCCCAGATCGGTCTCGGACAAAGATTCCGCCGCGTGAGCCACCCGAGGGCTGAGAAGCCTAGACAACCCCACGAGGGCGAGCCCTGGAAGAACTGGCTATGAACCAGGACACATCACACAGCGGTGAGTGTGCATAATTCAACAGCTGTGCACAATTACCCTGTAGATACAGGACTGCCTCACAGGTGTAAGAAACTACCCCCCTAGCTGTGAGCCCCTACACACGCGAACGTTGCGCACAGTAGGGAAGCCCACGATCTAGCCACGAGCAGCACAGGCGAAAGGTATACAGTGGGGTACGCCGCAAGTATAAACACAACAACATGCCCTGGGGAACGCTGGCGCTGAGTAGATTGGATACGCAGGCAGCACTTGGTGACCTAAATAGCTGCTGCGAAGATTGTGGATCCACAATATCGGCTGATAACGTAAGGAGATATACGAACATAGCTGTGCCTGGCTGCTACCTCGGATGTGAACATAGCAGCTAGTTATTTAAAGAATACTAAGGCCTGTAACTGCAGACGACGATAGGCTCAGCACACAAATCACCCACAACACAAGGCGCGCGACCTGTAATCCACAGCCAAGCGAAGAAAAAGACCACTCCTGAGACATCATGGGTAAACCGGATAAGAACCAATAAATTTCGAACCATCTGAAAAAGCGCACTGAAGAGGACCAACAGGCGCTTCCACCACCAGCACAGACTACAGGAGGGCTTCCGGCGGACAACATTCAGTCAATGTTTCTCACGATACAAACTGCGCTGACAAACATTGATGGCAAAATTGACTTTCACGCATAGAGTAGATCTCATGTCCGAACGCTTGGACAGACATACTGAAAGGATCAATATGGCCGAGCGCAGGATATCGGATGTGGAAGACGCCAACAACCAAATCACAAACAAACAATCTGGGATAGACAAACAACTAGCTACGCTAACTGCCAAAGCTAAAGACTTAGAGGCCAGGTCTCGGAGGAGCAACATCCGCATCATGGGAATTGCGGAAACGACCAATACAGGCCCAATGGAAAAATATGTGGAGCAATTCTTGATTACTCTAATGAGTAGAGACACATTCTCGAACGTTTTTCTAATAGAAAGGGCCCACGGATCCCTAGCTCTGAAACCACCGCTGGGCACCAGACCACGACCCATTATAGCAAAAATACTAAACTACCGCTACAGAGATGCAGCATTGCGGAAAGCAAGAGAAATGTGCGCCCTACGAGACGAGGGCATGGACATAGCTCTATACCCAGATTTTACGCAATCTTTACAGGAAGCGAGAAAGAAATATGGTTAAGCAAAGCAAAAACTCAGAGACTTGCAGATCCCATATGCCATGCTCTATCCTGCCAAGCTAAAAATCACCGACGAAGGATCGACAAGGATCTTCAGTGAACCTAAAGAACTTCTGAAATATCTGCAGCTAAGGAAACCGAAAGGTGAACGTAAAAGATCGCAGCGGGACAGACTTCCAGACCGAGAGGTCATGTCGGATGTAGAATGATATATTGCAGCTACACAGAAATATCTACGAATCTAACAGATTACACCTCTTACCTGGGGTGGGTGATCCCGTGGGGATTGCTAACGATCGCACCATACTATTTTGTCAAAATGGGACTCCTCTGTTGTAGAGTCTGCTTCAAGCTGTGATGCAATGAGATCCCAATATCCTGCGGCGGTTGGGAAGCGGACCAGCTGCTCAGATAAGTCACCTTTGGGACGTAACGAACTGTAGAATGTTGGGTTGTGATAAGCACCATGTAGTATGAGATGTCAGCATCACTAATGTTATAATTCACTATGTTACATAAAGATATGGGGAAGTTGTGGGTTTCACAGTTGCAGTGCACTCACATGTTACTGGATGGCCTCCCCTTCGTGTGTTCTGACGAGGGGACGAGGCTTGGCAGCTCCCGCCCACTTGTGTACATCACATTTGTTCTTTTTTTGGGGTGTTAACTTTAGTCTATATAAAGAGAAGGGGGGTAGGACATGGTTACTTTATGGGCATTGTCTTCGTTGATCGGTTCAAGACGAAGGGGGGGTCAGCCGAGAAAATCACCAGCTCTAGATAGTAACACAACCCACTTATCGAACTATGCATTTCTGAGACTCAGCATAGTAAGATTGCTTTTTCATTTATGCGCGATGCGCGGCAACTGGGATAATACAGGTTCGGACACTGACCCTCATGTCCTGGAACGTGAGGGGTCCTCAAGATCCACGAAAAATCAGGAAGGTTCTGGCGTACCTAGACAGACACAAGGTCGACGTGGCATGCAGTCAAGAAACGCATATCACGCCCCAGCGAGAGTGCAGAATAGGTTACAGATGGGCACAATTCCGAGTGGCATCTTCTTTCTCAAACTATACTTCGGGGGTACTGATACTGATTAAACGTAACACCCCCTTTACCCTCACTAACACGATCACTGATGACCAGGGGAGGTATATTATTCTACGAGGAAATTTTGGGGGCTCGAATATCACAATTGTTACAGCATATGGCCCCAACGTGGACGACCCACAGTTCTACAAAACCATCTGGGCCTAACTTGGAGCGATACAACCGACAGCTATTGTATGGGGATGCGATTTCAATACATGCTTAAATCCCATAATGGATAGATCATCCGGCACTGACAACCATGGTAGAAGGGCAGCAAGATCAGTACTGGATGGAATGGATGAATGGTCTATGGTGGATGTGTGGCGGTTGCGGCACCCAGGGCGAAGAGAGGGTACATGCACCTCACTGACACACAATACTTGGTCGAGACTAGACTACTGGTTAACCTCACAGGAGGTCAGCACTTGGATAACGGCAGTAGAACACCTGCCTAAGACACTGTCTGACCACTCCCCGGTATGATTAGTATTAGCTGTCCCTACACACACCCTGCTACAGTTCACATGGCGCCACAGACAAGCAGCATTAAAGGTTCAGGTATTCTGTGGCAAATTCGGCAAGCCATTGTGGACTTCTTCCAGGTCAATACTGGCTCGGTAGAAAGCTCTAGGACATTATGGGAGGCTTTCAAAATAACCATAAGGGGCCACTGCATCAGTAAACATGCAGGAGTACTTAGAGATATTAGGCAACAACTTGCCATGGTGGAGAAAGACATTCAGAAGCTAGAGGCTGAATATGCAGACACGCTACAAGACTCCCTCTTGGCAGACATACGAAGTAAGGTGGACACATACCATGAATATGCGGACACAGAAATAAAATACTTGTCAAGGCAATACAAGGCCAGAGCGTACGGAGAGGGAGGCAGACCGGGCAGAGCACTATCGCAAAAGATTAAACCGACGCAGGGCAGCCCCTTCCAACCTGGAGAATTTCCGAGCCTATTATTCTAAAATATATACTACACAGATTTCACACACACAATAGATCATTCACGAATACCTAGATGATGAAGGTCTAGCCTGACTGTCAGACACACATAGGGAATACCTAGGCCACCATCTAACAGAAGATTAATTTAAAGAAGCGATTAACTCTTTGCCTAACAATAAAGCCCCAGGCCTAGATGGCTTACCAGGCGAATTCTATAAGGAATTTAAAGATTTGCTGATAACACATTTAGCCCAGATGTTTGGGGAGGCATATGAAGAAGGGGCTACTGATACCTCTTCCAAAACCTGGCAAGGACCCCAGTCAATGTGAGTCATACCGCCCCCTCTCCCTTATAAACATAGACGTAAAAATACTGGCCAAGATACTAGCAAACCGAATACAACCATTACTAAGACTGCTAGTCTTGCCAGACCAAGCAGGTTTTATACCTACAAGGTCCACAACACAAAATATACGCACCATTTTTGCAATGTATCATAGTTTAAATCCTGAGTTGCTGGCAGAAGCTGCACTTTTAGACGCGGCAAAAGCCTTCGATTCTGTGGAATGGGATTTCATGTTTACCGTCTTATCTAGAATGGGATTCCTACCTGCTTTTTTTAAATGGGTTGCCCTACTATACAACGAACCCACGGCTAGAGTACACTTTATTGGCAATACCTCGTAACATATTGAGATCAGCTGTGGAACGAGACAGGGATGCCCACTATCCCCTATTCTCTTTGCGCTCACGTTGGAACCTCTAGCCTGTAAAATTTGACAAAAGCATCCAGAAACGGCGCTTCAATTCAGTCGTCGCCCGATATGAATTTCCCTATATGCAGATTACATGGTCCTGTACACTAGATACCCAGATACGAACTTGAATCGATTGATTAGGGAATATATTTGATTTGAAAAATATTCTGGCCTCAGTATAAATTGGAATAAATCGGTAGTGATCCCCGCAGCCTATCTTAGACTACCCACTAAAATAGGAAACAGAACTAGTGAAATATCTGGGAATCTGGGTACATCGGGATCCGGAGACAGTGCGTAAGGCGAATTACGGAGTAGCGATGAGCAAACTGGAAGTGCAAGTAGAGAAATGGATTAAACTACCTCTATCGATAGCGGATCGAATAGCCCTCCAGAAAATGGTAGTATTTCACCGTTTCCTATATTTATTCTGGAATATCCCAATATGGCTCACACAGGCATTTTTTTCCAGGCTACGCACAGCGCTACAGAGACTCACATGGGCGGGAAGGCAGCCCAGGGTGAGTTGGAAGGTACTCACTAAACCATATCATCAAGGAGGCTTTGCTGCCCCCGACCTACAGCTATACTACTACTGTGTGCAAGCACAGCATGCACATTATTGGACGCAACCGCATTCCCACATTCCACATATAGCGGTGGAGACAGACAGTATTCGTCCACACCGACTAACACAATACATATCAGACCCTATCAGTTACTACTCTAACGATGCAATACACCCGGTCAAATGCACATCCACAGCCTGGCATACTATGGCGCGGCGAGCACGTAAGCTACCACTTTATGCCCTGGCGCTTCCACTAGTGAATCATCCCAAATTATCGGTCACACAGGAACAGAATATGAGGGAGGTGTTAGGAGATATGGGATTTACAACGACGGGCATGTTATTCCCGCACAACAACTTCATCCTCTTTCCTAGTCCATCCTTATGTGCACACCAAACGCCGTTGAAAATGTTTGCGTACCTCAGATTAAGGGCGGCAATTAAAGATCTATATGACACATTCCCGGCAGAACCCACACCACTGCAGGCCCTACAGATATTAACAGTGCCAACGCGTACAAAATTAGTTACAAGACTATACACTACATCCCAGAACTAACAGAATATAGAGCCTGATAAATCACTTAAGCGGTGGGAGGAATCGACGGGGGTGCCCATTTCAGATGAAGATTGGAGTTACAGCTGTGCGCAATTACACTTACTTACATCAAATTGTAATTTTCGAATTATACATTTTAGATTTCTCCATCAGACATACTATACGCAAGTCAAATTGCACCGATATGGCCTTAGAGCAGATGATAAATGCCAGCGATGTTCCGCCAACCAGGCAGACTTTCTACACATGGCGTGGGCATGACCTGGCCTAAACACATATTGGCAGGAGGTGACGGACGCACTCACCAGCATGTTAGCTGAGCAAATCCCGAACGCACCATTGGTATGCCTATTGGGTATTTATAAAATAAAACTACCTGGAAGGCGTAAACTACTGGCAGTTGCAATTTTGCTTGCGAAAAGACGCATTGCCATTACATGGGGTAGCAGGCGTCCTCCCAGATTCAAGGATTGGCTGACTGACATGTTATATTGTAAGGAAACACTAGGTGCGTATGAGGAGGAATTACTGCAGGCCTTCAAACCTAAAGACTTCTGGCAGCCACTACTGGACTATTTACAACAACAACAAGAACACTCTTGATCGCTAATCGGGAAGGGACACTTAGAGATGGTAAGGGACAATGTACCTGACGGTTGTTTTTGTTGTATAAACACACTTGTAAATGACACACTAGGTTATTGTTAATAATGCATGTTACGATGTAAGATACTTTTGAAAGCCACCACCTTTCTGTAGTTAAAGTGTCTTATGCCGATGTTCATACAGGGTGCCTGTACTGTGCTGTAACGTTTCAAGATGTGAAGGAAAGCAGGTGGAAGTGGATTGAAAAAACAATGTTCATAACTGCTGCATAATGTCTGTCTTTTGATGCTGCTTGGTGAAATAAAAATACAATTTAAAAAAACTATTTGGTACCTGCAGCCTGTTTCTGGTCACATGACTGGGTGTAGTTGGCAGTTGTGCTTTGTGTATTCCTCTTAGACAGCCACACACAATGGGAACCCAGGTGTGACTGTATGTGCCATCACTGGCAGAGTGGGAGTAAGGAGCTGGGCCCACCCTCTATTACACCTGAATAGCTTGTGTCCTGTCTCAACAAAAAAGAGCTGCATACTTCCTGTAATTAGTCTGGAGCCAGGGAAGGCAGGGCATCTATGAACCTCAAAGGTATGCCTCTAAAAGCTTCTCCCCACTTCTAAGGCACAATTGTGTATAAAAGAAGGACATCAGATACCACCACTTCAGTACATGTCTGGACCTGTGGGTACTGCTGTGTTGCTACAAGGACTTCCATTCTGATGAACTTCTGCTATGAAGGAACTGCTGCCCTGCTCTGCTACTCTCTTGCCTGGTAGAGAAGGAATGGACCTGCATCTCTGGGAACTCAGAGTTACCCAAAAGCTGTTCGGCTGGCCTCCTGATCTGAAGTCTCAGGGACATAACAGGCTTCCAGCAATCTTGTATCTGCAGCTGGACCCTTTCATCTGTGAGTCTAACCTGCCAAGTGGTGCCACCCTAGTCTTGGACCCCTGAAAGTGGGCATAAGGTGCTTTGCCAGCCTCAGTTGATCCAGCAGAATCGGCGCATCTCCTCTGCTGTGTGGCACAACCCTGAGCAGAACTAATGCATCTCCACTGCTGCATGGATTGGAACACATCCCAAAGACTTTCATCCCTGCAGCAGTTGGCTTCAGAACTGCCATTGCGTGGAGCATCCTCTGCTTAGGCCCTCGCCTCTTACGTTCATGGCAGGCTCAATGACTTGGAGTCGCACCTCTTTGGAACCGATGCATTGGCTCGACAATGTGCTGCATCCCCGACGCCAGACTTCACATCACAAGGCCCGTCAACAGGATCTTTGACGTCCATGCAACAGGACCTTGCACTGCAGCCTCACCACTTCGCATATCCAACACATTGCCTCGGCTGCGCGACGCCTCTTCTATGAGGATCCTCGCAACAAGGCACTCAATCCAGGAAGGTTTCAAGGGGGAAATGAAAAGGGCAGTATCCCAACAGGGGGATGGGTATGATTCAGGAAGGACTCGTGGGGAGGGATGGCACATATGGAGGGGAGGGTTCACTCAAGCAAGCAAAAAGTTGAAAGTAGAAACCAATAATAATTACTTAGTAAAAGCCTTTCATTATTATTCAGTCAATATAATAAAGCAGCTATTATGCTTGATGCAGAAAAGGCATTTGATTTGGTGCAGTGGGAGGTACTATTTGCAACTTTGATGACATTCAGGTTTCCACCGCGCCTTACCGGTCCCTTGTTCATTTTATATAAAATGCTGAAGCCAAATTTAGAATCCATTCCTAAATAGTGGGGCATATTGCTATTGGGAGCTGAAGGAGGCGAGGCTGTCCTATGTCACTGATCCTCTTTGCATTATTTATTGAGCCCTTGGCCTGTGCACTTTAACAAGATCCTTACGTTTTACCCCTGGTTAACTGTGTGGCAAAATGTAAGTTGTTTGCAGATGATATAGTATTGTATTTGGCCAAAGGTATTGTGGGTGTTAAAAACCTGTTTTTTAGTATTGAGGAATGTAGGGGGGGCTACAAAATCAATAATTTGACATTGTAATTGCGTTTATTTAATAGCCCCCCCTTAGTTCTGCCTGTCGAAATGCTGGCACATTTCTCTACTAACCATCCTATGTTGCAACGATTATTTCTGATTTGCGTTGATTTAATTATGCTCAACTCTGATTAAAGTACAAGGGCTACTGAACCAATGACAGTTTGTAGTCCTTACCGTTATTGGTCGGGTTGCATTAATCAAAATGGCCATTCTTTCTTTGTTTATGTTTTGTTTTGCTGATGGTATGATTAACCCCTTCCATGCTGATGACGAACCCCATCTGTCATGCACTACGGTGCTCGTGTGCTGATGCCGGCTGGGGTTCGTCACGGCCCGCCCCTGTTCGTGTTGTTTACAGCACACCAGGGGAATCGCGGCCGCATGGAAAGGGTTAAAGTTCATTAGTTCTTTTTTGAAGAACTTGATAGGCCACTTTGGAACACCCTTGTACCAATTTAAATACACTACAATTAGATAAAAAAGAGGAAGAGCTGGCAGTTACGAGAAATAACATGTACTATTGTTAGACCTGGCATCCTTGGCTTGGTTTCCCCTGACTTTTTGCCTCTACGGTCTGTATTTTTGACACTGTGCTGGATTTCGTTTTTGCTTGTTTAGATGCTTTGGGCACTTTGCCACTGGTGAACAGTGCCAAAGTGCAAGTGCTCCCTGGTAAAATTGTAATTGAGATTGGTTATCCATGATTGATACATTTGTTTCATCAGTAGGTCCCTAGTAGAGTGCACTGAGTGTTCCAGGGCTAGTGATTCAAATGCTACTAGTGGGCCTGCAGCACTGATTGTGCCAACCGCAGAAGTAGCCCTAAGATGGTGTCTCAGGCTTGCCACCGCAGTGCCTGTGTGCAGTTTAATTGCCTTGTTAACCTGGCCAGTGTCCACACTTGCTAGGCCTGACCCTTCCCTTTTTCTTACACATAGGACACCCCTATAGAAGGTCCAAGGTACCCCTTTGGGCAGGGTGCAGTGTATGTGAAAGGTAGGACATGGACTAATGTGGGTAACATGTCCTGATAGTGAAATACTGCCAGTTTTGTTTTTCACTATTGAAAGGCTATCTTGCCCCATAGGACAGAATGGGGAATGCTGTGCAACATGTTTTACTGCATATCTTCCCATAGAAGCAGGATAGACATGTGGAATTTGATATCTCTGAACTTAGTATTTAATAACACATCTTTAAGGTAGGATGTTTTTTAGATTCAGTGTTTGGAAATAGCACTTTTTGAAATTGTCTATTTTCTTGTTCAACCTTTCTGTGTGCCTCTGCCTGTTTGTGAATTGACTGTCTGGTTTGTGAGTGACTGGGGCTAGGGTGGCTCCAGGAGGCTGGGTGAGTCAGCACTAAGCTGAATAGACCTATCTGCATTTGGAGTGGTGGGAGGAGTAGCACCTGGGCCTGAATAGGGCTGTGCCTGCCTTCCACAATGCTAACTCCACCTCCTCCGGTGTGTCTGATGACCCTAGGCCACACTCACAAAGGAAGAAGATGTGCACTGGCAGATTGCACCCAGAACTAGTTTGGACTGGATCCAGGACCCCTCGCACATGAAGAACAAATACTTTTAGGGTATAAACACTTTAGACTAGGAAACTCCTTGATCAAGAAGGAATCCCTGCCAAAGAGAACAGCTGAAGAAGTGCTGCCCTTGCTGTGTGTTTGGGATTGACCTGCAGTTTGCTATTCCTGCTAAGGAGAGGACTAAGGTACTTTTTCTGCTGTGTGTTGTGTGCTCCTGAATGAAGAGGAACTGTGCTGTGTGCTTTGTACCTCTGAAGTGAAAACGTCTCCAAGGTCCTAAGAAGAGATGGCCTCCTGTTATCGAACCTCAGGGATACAAAAGTTTCTAAAGCTCTTGAAGCACTTTCTGAACAGTGCTCCGCTTTCTATACTGCCTCTGAGTATAGCTATGTCCCCCGGGACGCAGCTGGTGCCCGCCGTGAAGCACGTCTTGCCTGCACGTCCTTCTGCTCCCAGGATCACAGGGAGCACTGTGTGTTTCACTGCCGCCGACCTGTGACCGGAAGGAAGCTCTGAGGGCCTGTATTTTCACCGCCGCCGGCCCCCAATCTCCAAGAGTGCTGCATGCCTGATTTTAACCACCGCTGCTTGAGTCGAGTGCCCGAGGCAGGGTTCGCCGAAGAAGGAGCCACGTAAGAGCCGTAGTGGTTACGGAGGGTTGCCTAACAACTAGGGCTCCTCTGTGCTGATCAGCTGTTGCCAACTGGGATCCCCCACTTGAAGAAGAAGAACCACAACCCCCCGGTAAGATTCGGATCGAAGTCCGGAGTCTCCGTGCATGTCACTGCCCTGGGGGCGGGTTGCAGAACAAAGGGGGGCTTTCGACGGCCGCGTCTGAACAGAGCAGGATCAGCTGTCCCGGGGGCTTGAGCTACGCCTCCCTCCTCTGTTGAAAGCATTTGGGGGGCATATTTGTGATAAATTACTACTCACAGAGCCGCAGCCAGTCGGGGGAATTTCACTGTTGTAAAGAATTGCACAGATAGCAGCGGGACTCTGCCGGTGCTGAAGCGAACAGCACTGGTGATATTTCGTTTTGATTACCACGCGAGATACAGCCCCTGCACACATTTTTCTTTTTAACCCTGGGGCTAAACTGTTGATCCCACGATATTGGCCTAAGAGAGGTACAGAATCTACAAGAAAACATTTTTAAAGAAGAGATCATTGTGTATATGGATGTTTGTCATTATTGGTCTTGCCTAACATTAGATAAAGATATCTATACTTTTATAATCACCTGTTTGGTGTCCATTTGTCGTGTCTCACTGTGTTACTGTGGGTGTTGGTGCAAATACATTACACATTGCCTTGGGGATAAGCCTGTCTGCTCATGCCAAGCTACCAAGGGGGTGAGCAGGGGTTATCTACAGTGTGTTTCCCCCTTACCCCGACTAGAAGCAAGGGTCCATATTTGGTCAAAGGTACCAATCTCTGCCAACTAGAGACCCCCATTTCTAACATTGATGGTCAGCGGTTATGATTTGAACTTGTATTTGTACTTAACCCACAGTGATTGGTGTACATCACTAGATTAAGACCAGTACGCAACCACATACTGTGTTTTACGTTTTTGTTTTATTTTTGATCTGACACTCCAGGAATCCATGCATTATGCCTCGGAATGGTAAAGCTGTAAAGTGAGAAGGCAGAACTGGAGTTTCAATACTCAGTACCACACTACTCTGCGACACTGCACTCTATGCTACTGCACTCTACACAGTACACTCTATTCCAATGCACTCTGTATGTCAATGCACTGTACTCTCTTCTACTCCACGCCACTGCACTCTACGCCACTCTAATCTACTCTGCACCACTGCACTCATTGCCACTCTACTCTATGCCACTGCACCCAACCCTGCACTACCCACTCTGCACCACTTCACTCTACTCTAAAAAAAAATCCATTCTGCTCTCCTGCACTATATACCACTCAAACAATCAGGGGTTTTAAAGCGCGCTACTCACCCATGAGGGGGGAGGAGGGATGACAGGGTGGGGTTGCAGCTCCGGATCAGTCGAAGAGCCGGGTCTTGAGGCTCTTCCTGAAGGTGTGCAGAGTGGGAGAGCGTCTGATGTTGACTGGGAGCTCGTTCCAGGTTTTTGCTGCAACGTAGGAGAAGACTCTTACACCTGCACTGGTTCGGCGGATACGCGGGGTCTCAGCCATGGCGAGGTCGGCGGAGCGGAGGTTCCTTTTGGGTGCGTGGAAGGAGACACTTTCGTTTAGGTATTTGGGTCTGATGTTTTGGAGGGATTTGAAGGCGTGGGTGAGGACCTTGAAGGTTATTCTTTTCTCGATGTGGAGCCAGTGGAGGTCTTGTAGATGCTGGGTCATGTGCTCGTGTCGTGGGGTTCCAAGAATTAGTTTGGCTGAGGTGTTCTGGATGGGTTGGAGCTTGTGTAGCAGAGTTTTGTTGATTCTGTCTTAGAGAGCGTTGCCGTAGACCAGTCTGCTGGTTATGAGTGCATGGGTGACGGTCTGTTTGCATTCGGGGGGGGTTCCTCTTGAAGGTCTTGCGGAGGATGCGGAGGGAGTTGAAGCAGGTGGCAGCGACGGCTTTGATCTGGCAGGTCATGGTGAGGGAGGAGTCTAGAATGATGCTGAGGTTTCGGGCGTGGTCTGATGGAGTGGGTGGGAAGGCCACCAGGTGTTGTCCCAGCCGGTGAAGGAGGGTCCAAGGAAGAGGACCTCTATCCTCTCCGAGTTTAGCTTAAGGCAGCCATAGTTCATCCAGGCTGCAACGTCTTTCATTCCTTCCTGGAAGCTGAGTCTGGTGTCTTCGGGGTTCTTCATGAGGGAGAGGATGAGCTGGGTGTTGTTGGCATAGGATACTATGCTGAGCCCATGCTGTCTAACGATGGCGGCGAGGGTGGCTATGTAGATGCAGAAGAGCGTGAGACTGAGCGAGGATCCTTGAGGTACTTGGTAGTTCATCTCTGTGGGTTCGGAGAGGAAGGGTTGGGAGTCTGACCCTTTGGGTTCTGCCAGTGAGGAAGGAGCGTATCCAGTTGAGGGTGGTACTCATATGCTGGCGTTGTGGAGTCTGGTGGTGAGAGTGAGAAGGGAGACGGTCTACTCTACACTCACCACTCCACTCTACGCCATTTTATCCCGCACCACTCTACTCTATGCCACTGCACTGTACGCAAATGCACTGTAAACCACAGCACTCTACGCAATGCACTCTACGCCACTCTACTCAAAACCAATGTGCTCCACGACCCTGCACTCTATGCCAATCTACTCTGCACTACTGTACTCTTTTTCACTATACTCTATTCTGCAACACTCTATGCCATTGCATGTTACACCACACTACAGCACTGCACTCTTCACCCCCATACACTACTCCACGCCACTGCACTCTGCAGCACTCCACTCTACGACACTCTACTGTATACCACTCTACTCTATGCCACTGTACTCTACAACACTATGCTGCACCATTCTATGCCACTGTACTCTACGCAGCTGCTCACTATGCCACTCTACTCTGCGCCACTGCACTCTACACCACTGCACTCTATGCCACTCTAATTTACTTTGCACCACTACACTCTATGTGACTCTACTCTTCACTCTGCCACTATGCTCTGCAACACTCTACTCAACTCCACTGCATTTTACACCCCTCTGCTCTACGCCATTTCACTCTGCGTTACTCTGTACCACTTCATTCTACTCTGCCCCACTGTACTCTATGCCACTCTACTCTGCAATACTCCACACTACGCCACTGCACTCTATGCCACTCTTCTGTACACCACTGCACTCTACAATAATCTACTCTGCAGCAGTACTTTCTGTGTGACTGCACTCTACTCTGCACCACTCTACTTTACTCCAATGCACTCTGCAGCACTCCACTCTACACCACTGCACTCTACACCACTGCACTCTACTCTGCACCACTCTACGCAGCTGTACTACCCTGCACCACTGCACTCTATGCCACTCTGGTCTACTCTAGGGCACTCTCCTGTATGCCCCAACCCTTAAGGCATGCTGAACAGCAGCCACGCTGGTGTACAACATGTCTAACACACATTGGCAACCCCAATAGCTCTTGCATAAGCACGACCTATTGGCCTTGCCAAGGCTTGTTAACATTGTGTATTTTTGTGTATATTGATATTGTTTTCTTGTGCCTATGTATGTGTAGCCTGCCTCGACTTGCTCAATTTTAATATTTGAAAAAATAAATAGTCATCTATTTATAATGTGTGAATATCCCTACTGTGATTAGTTCCATGCACAACAGTGGTATTGATAATACATCTTTATGGACTAGACCTGTAGAGTTATTCGCTCGGGGTAATTGTAATTGGGAGCCCAGGAAACATTCCTAGTTCTACTCCAGGAAACTGCACCTGGCACCGTTATGCAGACATAATACTGGGAAAATATATATATCTATACTACTATTATAAAGTAAGAACTTTGAACCTTTGAGGCGGGTAAACTCGGGAACCACAGCACCAATCCAAACACACGATACATCATTAGAATTGTCAGGGTCTGCAGAGTGACATAGGCTATATATACCCAAAAAATATACTTTCTATAAAAAATATACATTCATAAAAAAGTAGTCCCTTGGAAGTAGCGCCGGGCGTGTGCGCTAACAACGTGAACGTGCGTGCTGACATCATCTAGCGCGGGGGAGTTGCGGCGGACAGGAGCGCGAGGAGGTCGAGGAGCGGCAGACAGGAGCGCGGACAGGAGCGAGGAACTCAGGCTAAGGTTGGTGAAGAGCAGGGAGGATCGGAACGTGTGCGACTGAGTGAAGCGCGGGGAGGAGCTGAGGAAAGGACTCGGGCTGAGGTGGGTGAAGCAAGGGGAGGAGCGGCCCGTTAGTGCTCACACACGCCTGCGGGAAGTCTCCAATGTGCGGCTGACAGGAACGCGGGGAGGAGCGGAGGAAAGGAATCGGGCTGAGGTGGGTGAAGCAAGGAGAGAAGCGGCCCGTTATCGCTCACACACGCCTGCGGGAAGTCTCCAATGTGGTACCACATTCACAACGGAAATAAAAGACAGAACGCAAAATAAAATAATAATAAAGAGAGACATGTGTGCGTGTTTGCACAGGGCATTGGTCTGCCGGAGATGAGGTTTATTGCTAAGAGGTGGGTGAAGCAAGGGGAGGAGCGGCCCGTTAGCGCGGGGAGGAGCGGTGAACTGTGTGCAGCTAATTAGGGGCCCTGAAGGTGGCGGGTGCGCAAAGGGGGACCCCCCAGGACAACGTCGGGACGGGATGCTAGTATATGAATTAAAAAAGTAGTAATTCTGCACCTGTTGAGTGGCGTATTTATATGGGTGCAGATTTACTGCTTATCAGTGTGAATCGGCACACTTGAATAGTAGGTGCCATGATAGTAAAAGATAGAATGGGAAAGATATGGGCCTGGCTTACAAATCCTCTTCACATATAAATGTCATCGTCAGTATTCTGTCTTCGGTGTGCTGTGTGAAGTTCATGGTGTACTGTGATTGGCATCCATTATTGCTATTCCTATTATGACAGGGCTCTCAACGTTGCTTTGTGCCGTGGTGTGCACGTAGGATTACAAAAGCTGCAGGGATCAACAGAGAATGCCAACAGGACTGCTGAAGTCACAGATACCCAAAGCTCAAGGGATTTCCGGTAAGATTTGTGTTTTTTTAATATATATATATATATTTTTTTAACAATTTGACTTTTAGTTGACAGTTTACTAAGGGGCTCGCACCCTGTCACCATAATTTTAAAACACAGTCTGACATGCCCCATGCATTTAAAAGACATTTATTTATTTTCAAACCGGATTTCAATGAAATCCCTAAAAGAACAAAATACTTACATTTTAATAAAATATTTTCGTTTGCACGCTTTGTAAAGAATGCTTTGGTGCCTTTGGTCGTGAACAAATATTTTTGTCTGCTCTGTTGCTTCAATGAGTTAATGTTTTGTCGAAAATGAATCCCAATGTCAAAACTTTAAGAAAGACTACACAATGTTTTAGGAATTATGTTTTTTTCGCTGTGAAGCTACCTTCAAGCCTTGTGAAATAGCGCAGTGTGACAATGTTCCTGCAGCATAGCTCTACCATTAACCCGTAGGCCGAAGGATCCTGTTTGGGAATATACACTGAGTGCCAATAATAAGTTGTGCAAAGTAGCACTTTTTATTAACACACCTTTGCGGAAGCAGCTGCTGCGGAACATTTTATTGTTTCTATTAAAATATACTACTTTTTGTATATTTCTTACGAAAAGATGACAATGTTTAATCCACCTTTTTTGCTTTGAAATCGATTGACTCAGCATCCCTGTCACGATCAGAGAAGCAGGTGTGATCTACATCCTCGTTAACGTGTCTTTCGTTTTCCATCACTTTTTTTCCACGTTTCATCATTTGACATTCATAATATGATAACATTGTAAACTAACGTTTTCACGATAACTGTTTTCTTCTCTAACAATGACACAGGAGGATCCCTATAACCAACAGACCATATTTATATCTCATCTTCAAAAACAAAAGGTTTAAATGGGTGGTCATGAGCTAGATTGCAGTGGACAGCAGTGGATTGCAAGAAAGATACAATCAGTCACTATTATTAATTAACAAAATATATGCACACAACTACTTCATAAGGTATAGCTTGTGAGATAAAGGAGTAATGTTTTTTTACTCTGTGTATTTCTTAGAATGTGCATCGAGTTTTAGTCCCCAATAAAAAACATGATGACGTCTTGAAAGATCTACCGAGTCAGACGATTGATGTGCCTGAGCTTTAACAAATGCATTAAGACCAAAAAAAGATGAATGTGTATGTTTTAATAAGAGTATGTGTTCTTGTACCTGATAGATTATTGTACACAATCAATAAGAAGCACCCTATGATTATGCCTCCTGGTTACTCCCTGGACCATGTTGGGCTTCCCCATGCTAACGAATGTGTCCATCAGGTTCTTGTGGACCTAGTTGGAGAGAAACCCCTCCCTCTTTTAAGGGGAAGTAACATGCATGTTTGATAATGTAGCCTTTACGGTACGGACAGACTGTATGTTCAATGTGGTTGGTGGCGAATGAGGGGGAAAAAAAAGAAACTAATAACAAATAGAAACAGGCTTTGGCAAAACCAATTCGTCTCACCTGCAAGAGTCATTGGCAATGCAATGTGTTGCAAAATAGGAATATATGTCTCCAGAGAAAGAAAGAGCAGAATCCGTTGGTAAGATAAGCGGAGCTTTATTTTGCAAGTGAACTCCAGGAGTGTACAACTTAGAATGCCGGTAAACCGTCAGTCTTCCCACTTAATACATACCGCTCTCATTCAAACCACAACACACACACGAGACACCAGATCTACATACACACAGCACGCTAACCACAACACGCGACACACACACATTTGAATCACAACCAGGCACGCATATTGTTTGTGGATGACGCGCGTGCATACACGCGCGTCATTCCAAACAAAAACATAATACCACACACCTCCCTCCTTTTTCTTTTTTTTTTTTTAAGTAAGAATAAAGTCTCTGAACCATACTGGAGCCCTACGACTTCTTGAACTTCCCAATAACTCTTGTGCATTAGAATCACAACTGACCGAAACAGCAGCTGATTCAGATAACCCTCAACTATCTGTAGTGACATCCAAAAACACATTAGATGAATCATCTTCATCCAAAAACACATTAGATGAATCATCTTCAGAAAAGTGCTTGCGATTATTAAACTTTGAAACTCTACTAAAATGCCAAACACTTCCATCTAGTACTCTTACAGCGTTCTTAAATACTTCAACTACTTCAATTGGATCAGACCACTTTGCTAATCACTTATGTACATAACTTCCTTTTTTTAATCTCACAAAATCTCCCACTTGAATAGGAACACAACTTCTTGTCTCGTTTTTTGGCAAATCATTCTTCATTTTCTCCTTATAAGCATCAACTTTCTTGTGAATTTCTCCAAAATCAACCTCTGCAAAATCAATGCGACCACTATCCTTGTTCTTTAACCACCAAGGAACAAGATTGGTACTGGGTTTCCGCCCTCCCAGCAACTCAAAAGGAGATAACAAGGTAACTGCATTAGGAGCAGTTCTGTAAGACAATAACATGGACTGTAACGCCTTATTCCAGCATAAACCACCTTTGACAGCTAATTGAATAGCCTCCTTGACTACTCTATTGAATCTCTCTATCTGGCCGTTGGCCTCTGGGTGGAATACCGCTATTCTTCTATGAGAAATACCACACCTACTAAAATAACTTTCCATTTGCTTACTAACAAACTGTGGACCGTTGTCTGTTACTACCTCTTGAGGAATACCCTCTCTACAAAAAATATCATCCATGAATTGTATGATGGCATCACTGATAACCTCCCTGACCATCTTTATTTCCGGCCATTTTGAAAAGTAATCTATCAGCACTATGCCAAAAGAATGCTGTTGTGGCAACACACTATACGGTCCAATAATGTCAATACCAAGTTTATTCCAAGGTGATGCAGGTAACTCAACAGGTTGTGGTACACTGGGCAAAACCTGCGCTGTTTTATCACTCTTAGCACATAATTCACATAATTTCACTTGTTGTTCTACAAAATAATCAATACCAGGCCACCAAAAATTGTTTTTCAATCGCCTCCTAGTGATTGATATACCAAAATGCCCTTCATGAGCTAAATCAAGAAACTTCTTCCTGAGACCAAAAGGTGGGATAAATTGATCACCTCTTAATAAAATGCCATTTTCTATGGCCAGTTCATCTTTAATTTTATGATAGCTCATTAAACCTCTGGTAAAATTTCCTCCTTCAGGCCAGCCCTTCAATATATACTCTTTCACCTCTTTAAGTTCTAAATCCTTGTTCATTTCTTCATTCCATGTCTCTTCTTGTACTACTGAATTCTCTCCAAATACTAAATTGACATCACTGAAAACATGTGCAACTTCACACTCTTCTTTATCAAACACATCAGATTCCTTGCATGCCAATGGAAGTCTTGACATGCAATCAGCATGAACATTGGACTTCCCAGGAATGTATTCTAAAGAATACTGAAAATTTTGTAACCTAGAAGACAGTCTTGCTAATCTAGAAGAAAGTGTACGTCCTCCACCCGGTGACAATATGTGCACCAAAGGTTTATGATCTGATTTAATGATAAATTTTGTTCCCCTCAAAAAAGGTCGAAAATGTTCCGCTCCCCAAACACATGCCAAAAGTTCTCTTTCAATTACAGAATAATGTCGTTCCGACTCCCTCAACGTCCTTGAAGCATATGCTACAATCCATTCTTTACCCCATTCCTCTTGAATCAACACAGCACCCGATCCACAGTTACTTGCATCAACCATCACAATACATTTCTTCCCAATCACAAATGGTTTGAGACAAGGTGCTCTAATGACCATTGACTTTACAGCATTGAAAGTTGCAGTCATAGAATCTGTCCACTCAAATTTGGCATTTTTCTTCAAAAGCATCCTAAACTGTTCAATTACAGTTGCATAGTTTTGAATAAACTTAGCATAAAATTCCACAAGTCCCAAAAAAGCTACCAACTGTTCTTTGTTTTGAGGAATAGGTGCTTTGCTAATGTTTTCCAAATGTGAAGCTTTAGGTCTAATTCCATTTCCACTAATGCAATGTCCAAGATATTCCACTTCCTCTCTCCTGAACTTACACTTGGAAGCACGAAGTGTTAGACCTTTATCTGACAGAGCATTTAACACTTTAAATACATTTTTGTCATGTTCAACCCCATCTTTCCCAAAAACCAAGATGTCATCTCGAAATGCAATTGCCCCAGTTAAACCAACTAAAGTCTCTTTCATCAACCTTTGAAATACCGCAGCTGCACTTGCTAGCCCAAAAGGCATCCTGCAAAATCTATATAAACCCTCAGGTGTAATAAAAGCAGTTAAGTCTCTTGAGTCTTCATGTAGAACAACCTGATGATATGCGCTTGCTAAATCCAAACAGGAGAATACTTTAGCATTGTCCAAAGTGGAAACCATTCATGTAGGTTAGGTAAAGGATGTGAATCCACACAAATAGCATTATTCAAACTGCGTAAGTCTATGCATACACGAAGATCCCCCCTCCCCCCCCGATTTAATCGAAATCACAATGGGTGAAACCCAAGGGGAGGACTCAATAGGTTCTATGATTTTCTTCTTACACATATCATTGAGAATTTCCTTTAATTTTTGTCTATATGAAAGAGGAACATTCCTGACTTTATGACGGACGGGCAAGGCATTTGCATGTACTTTTATCCAATGTTCAAATCCTTTATATTTTCCTAAATCATTGCAGAATAATTTAGGGAATTTTCCTTTAATTTCAGAAATCAGCATATCTTCTTTCCCTTTACTTAGCACAGAATTACTTGGCTCAGAATTAATAGAGTAAACAGGAGGATCAGCATTTGGATCAAGCTTCATTCCAAGTTGTTCTTGGTGTAATATCTGGCTGCAATAGATTAACATTAGGCCAATTGGATCTAAATAAGGTATCAGGTAGAATAGTGTATCATGAGCAAGAGTCTACAAAAACTTTAGTAGATATTCAATCAATGATGATATCACAAGAAGGAAATCTTTTGACCTTAGGTTCCTTAGTTATGCACATTATAGTGTTAACATCAAATTCACAATCACTTGAACCATCTTGCTCTTGATCTTGAACTAAACTGACTTTTCTTGGTGCTGATCTACAGACTTTTGAAATATCCCCTTTTTTTCACATCTTGAACATACTTTATCTAAAGCTGGGCATGACTTAGAGTTCCCTAGATGGTAACCACTACCACATCTAAAACAATACATATTGTACACTCTTGAGTCTGGTCTTTGACAATTATTCATCCTTTGATCCGATCTTTGCCAACTTTTCATTCTCTGAGCAGGTTTTTGCCATCTATTTCTATTTTCACCCTTGTACTGGTTATCATTCCTTGGATTAATAGTCTTTCTATACTTGTCCAAATCCTTAAGTTTGTCATTTTCTTCATTAAGAATTAACACATCTGGTTTATTGCTGTTTTGTGATCCAATTTCAATCACAAATTTCTCAGAATGCTCTATTGACTTGGCTATCTCAATTGCAGCATTCAAAGTCATGTCAGAAGTTGTCCATAACCTCTGTTGTATTTTTTTTATTGTTGGTACAAATTAGAATTTGATCTCTTAGTACTTGGTCATAATTAATGTGTTCAAAGTCACATGTAACCGCTAATGCTCTCAATGCAGAAACATAGTTGTCAATAGACTCATCTGTTTGTGGTTTCCTTGAGTAGATTTTAAATCTTTCCATGACCTAATTATTTTCTTCCCATATCTAATGGAAAGTTGTTTAGCTGCAATTTGATATAAATTCAAATTAGAAGTATCACTTAAAGGAGGTAGACTTTTGTATTCTTTAAGTGCAATTCCTCCAAGACAATGCTTTAATAGGGCTAACTTCCTTTCTGCTCCACAGTCTTCTTCTTCTAGAACTTCAACATAAGCTAAAAACATAGGTTCCCAAATGTCCCATTCAAGTGGAGGATCACCTTTAATAGTTAAAAAAGATGGAGGAGGTTGAATCTCCGTCATAGTTATATAGATATTTATTAACAAATTAATCTAAATAAATAAATGTAAATTAAGTTATTGTACAGCTTTTCCTTCCCTTTAAAATAAGAGAAATGTGACTCGCAATTTTGTGTGCGAATCACAGAAGTCACTTACTGTTCATTATATCGTGGCAGTGATGATTATTTGTATTTTCTCCTTGTAAATATTCCCACAATAGATTATCTACAATTCTTTGTTGAAATAATGGTCAACTGAAATCGATTCCTCACAGATGCAGCATTGCAGATCAACATCCAATGAGAAAATCTGTTTGAAATCTGTTCTTGGTATCATCCAATAAGGATAAAACAACATCCAATGAGGTAAGCCAAAAGAGAAATCCTCCGTGTGAATGACCAATGAAAGCACGGTAAAAAAGAAATTCAGTAAATCCTTCGAAAATCCATATTAAACACACGTAGAACCGTGTTCCCGATCATCGCCAGTGTTGCAAAATAGGAATATATGTCTCCAGAGAAAGAAAGAGCAGAATCCGTTGGTAAGATAAGCGGAGCTTTATTTTGCAAGTGAACTCCAGGAGCGTACAACTTAGAATGTCGGTAAACCGTCAGTCTTCCCACTTAATACATACCACTCTCATTCAAACCACAACACACACACGAGACATTCTGAATTCTGAATTCTATCGAAAAGGACATCCTTTTACAGTCTGGAAGCGCGGTTGGTAAGGTTCTACAATTATATAGGTTTTTATGGATAATAGCCAGGCCTCCACCTCTGCCAGAGGTACGATCAGCTCTACTTATTAAGTAGCCTTGGGGGAGGGCCTGAACAATAGCGGGGTCAGTTTCAATCTGGAGCCCGGTCTCTGTTAAAAAAACATCTGGCTCAAACACCTCCACTAATAGTGCAATTCAACACAGTGTTTGGGCAGTGATCTACAATTTAGAAGAAACATCTTCCAAGGAGTAATGGCGGGAGGTCTAAGATGTGCGTTATGTAACAGCTTAAAATTACAGTGTGGACAATGTACGGAAGAATTGGTGAGGTTCAGTGAGTGTAGACACTTTGAGTTACCATCTAATCTCATCTCATGCAGACGTGACGAGTTATAAATGAGTGGGCCCCCAGACAAAAGGCCAGGGTTTGTGGCCCCTGGGCGCGGACGGGCGCAGACGGGCTTGCCTTTGGCGCGCCGTTGGCGCGTCCGCTGCACGTTAGCGTCATTCATCTAGATGTAGGTTGGATCGCTTGGAGAGCTGGAGCGTCACCCTGCCAAGATGGCCGCCCCTAATGGCTCAACCAGGAAGTGCTGGGCTCTGTAATCACCCTCCACACAACCAGCCTAGGAGTTGCTGTGGTGGACCGGAGAGTCAGCGAGCGTATGGCAACAATGAATGAAGTAAATACAAGTGGAGATTTTAAAACAACTAGTGACGTTTTAAAACGATTTTTACAGAGTGCAACTGCAGAGCGCTAGCACAGCAAAGCGTTCACAAGGAACTCATTTTAGGAAAGTAATTTTCATTTTTGCAAGTATTTTACTTTTGCAATGATTCAATCATAAGCCCGAAAATGTAAATGTAATATAATCCAAATTTCTAAATAAATTCAATATATGCAATATTACCTAATGTTTTGTAAGAAAGTAGCCCAAAGAGTATATTGAATAATGATCACTTCGGTTGAAATGAGTAATATATTTATTTATATTTACAGACATTTTTATAAAAAACACTCTCACACAGCAAAGTATATTTATATTGCATATGCAATAATTAGAGGATAGAAAATTAGTGACATTTGTGACCCCAGTGAAGTGACCATAACCAACCTGTATTAAAACATGAAGTGACTGTATTTTTAAAAAGCTGATTATTGGAGTAAGAAGGATGTCATTTGTGATTTTGAGTCACTGTTTCAGATCAAGGACCAGGGTCTTTTCTAGTGCTTTCAAGACTATCCTTAATGGTTGCCGACTACGTTTCGACCCAACTGTGGATATGGGGGTCTCTTCAGGACAGAGAAAATATGGGGCTGCAAAGTATTAATTGACATTAGTAGGGTATATGAGGAAGTGTTTGAGGGTTACCTAAAGGAATATATACAAGAGAAGTGCTTACCTAGGGGTACTTGAGCCCCTGTAGTAAGCGGCAAAACACTTTTAGCATGTTTTCTTAATCACCATAGTTGTCACCCTTTCTTCCAGTAATTCAGGGAGGATATATATGTATATATATATATATCATATATCTTCTCCAAAACCTTCATCCATTCACAGAAAGTTAAACTCGAGCCCAAATTCTTCAAGCATGAAAATATTTATTTATATGAATGATAGGGCGCGGGTTCACCTGCCCAGAATTTTTACCATACTCACCTGGGCCCATAAACACTTACACATTTTGAACAATAAAACCCTAAGCTTAACCAGTGATTAATTTAACCTTTTTAGGACGTATACCTTGACTTACCAATCCCAGTCACCGGTACCTAGAGTCCTAAGGGATCAAGGGAGTTAGCAAGAAAATAGGTAGTAAATAAACATTTGCACTCATAGAATAACCACTGACTCGGGAAAGATTTAAACGCTTTGTCTAAATAATGTTTTAAATGTCAATGTCAATGCTAAATTTGTCAAAGCTTGGTTAATCAAGAATAATATCAAAGCAAGATGATGTGAGAGCATCATGAAATGTTCTTTAAGCATTGTAATATAGGAAGGGTAAGTGAAGGGAAACAGCACAATGACATACCCTTACGACTTTTATTTACCAAGAATGGTGTGAAGACCAACCCTGGCCACAGGCTGGGTTAAAGGACAGGACCCCCGATAATGCAGGTGCCAGCAGGATAGAACAGGTGCAGACCAGAATCAGGATAAGTGCGGACCAAATTGGATCCGGACAGGAACACCGCAGGTCAGGACTGGCACCCACAGCTAAAGTGCAACGCCTGCATCACACCCCTCTCTGCAGCTAACAGTCGGATCCAGATTGGGTTAGCGAATCTTCTCCCCAGGAATCCCGATTGGGTTATCGATTCTTCTGATATTGTTCCGCCTGCACCTCTGCTCCCGATCGCCTATTGAGTGCATTGGGTCAGTGACAGGTCAGCTATTCGGAGAAGCCGGACAATCTAACTAACTAAGCCTACCTTAGATATACCATTTTCCAGGGCAGTGTACCACTCCCCAATGTTGCAAATGTGTGAATTCTCTCAATTTGATTGGTCAAAAGACTAGGAGAGGTCATCACACCATGCCAGTTATGAGGTCATGCTCTTCAATATTCAGATTTATGTTCCCTCCCATAACCTTATTTTCCTATGCACTTTTATTCCACCCGGCAGCGAATGTATCAATAAGAACTACAATGTACAATCCAGCTTCCTCTTGAGGAGTTGAGAGGTCAGCTTCCCAGGCGCATCGTCTACCAAGTCAAGACTTGGCCGGGTTTCAATGTCAGTGCTTCAGGAATGTGAGCCTCTCTGCACAGGCGCAGTTTCTCCAAAGATGGAGTTCAAAATTACAGGTCAGGCCCAAAATACGATGCATGCAAAAGTAGAAAAGAAACAGTTTTAGAACAAGAAATAAATAAATGCACTGTATACCACTTATCTCTACTCTATTCCCTTTACTTTATTTTAACTACAGCGTTAGGAATTGAGCAGAACGAACAACTTAGTAAAAGCAATAGCGCAAACGTTAGCATGTGAAAACACAGAGCAGCCATCTTAATTCTAGTGCGCAGAAGCAAGAAATTCCCACCAAGCAGAGAGAATACGTCATGTCATGTGAGTATGCTAGACGCATGCGCAGAAAAGTGCTGGCGTTGCGACGGCCATTTTAGGAGACTCGAGTTAGTAGAAAGCACATTGATAAGCTTCCCCTAGATACTAGAAATGTCTTGTTTTGCATTGTTAATAAGACAAAACATGTTTATTAGTATATTACAGTTCATTTTGAGAAGACTGAGTCCAAGCAAGGCGCATTACGTGCGAAACCTTGCTCCATCATGAACATGAAGCAAGCAAAACGGCAGACGCATTTCGGTGCAGCCGCACCTTGGTCACGTCTTGTCTGTCATGTTTTCTAATTACAATTTGAAGATCAGATCTGAGCTACAATTCCTTTTAGCCCGTAAAAGCTCACCATAAGGGATGTTGTTGATCAGATTTTTCGGATGGCAGCTCCTAGCGTGGAGCAGACTATTGCCTGCCGTTAATTTGCGAAATAGTCTGCTGGTTAATTTATTATCTTGTCCATCATTTGTTACATCCAGGAATTCAATACTTTCCCGCTGTACTGTAGAACTATATTCGTATATAATGGGATCAATACCTAGAGGCAGGAGGTAAAGGCGGTTTAAATTTGCATGTGCGTTCTAATTAAAAATATATACATGGTGACAGGAGAGGATTTTTAATTTGCCAAGCAGAGTGAATTTTTATTGTTTGATCCAGAGGGCCTCAGGTGGAGACCTGATCTGTGGTTCACAAAGTAGTCCTGAGAACAGGAATGCGTCTGATGTTAATTAATTGGATATATATTCTTAGGGTTCAATACCTAGAAAAAAGTAAACTGGCTGGTCGAGATGAAATGACATACACAGTAACAGGAGAAGTTTTAAAACTCACCATGTATAAAGAGTTATCTTTTATTATCAGGATCGCTTCTGGATGATCACCTTATCCTCGTTTACCAGTGCAGTCCAACAGGATGCGTCAGATGTAACTTCCATCCAGTTACAGAACTTAAAGTATGGAGTACTTAGATAAGTGGCTCACCACAAATCCGGCGAAGCAGAGGCTCTATTTGGGCATAATATCAGTATTTAGCACATTGATATGGAAGGAGGCAGTCGATGCTTGGCAAGGGGTCTCTACTTACTCGAATCACAAGGCCGTTGGAGAATTCCAATCGGCAGTGCCTGAGGAGATTCACTGCTTCGACCAGTCTAGCATGCTCTTTTCCACATTAATAGAAGTAGAGGAAGGAGACGATTCATGCTAATGAAAGTGCGCGTTGGGTTAGTGTAACCAAAGGGCGATATTGGCAGCCATCTTAAGAAGGTGAACGTGGCCAAGTAATCTATATGTGCTATTGTGAATGCTTATTATAAAGTTCATTCCAAATCTGACTAAGCATCAACCTACAACAGATGGCATACTCTAATGTACTAGACCACAGACTTTTTGTCATACATACTAGATGTCCCCAGAGAATTGGTCTAAGTGGCTGGATAACAGTAAGCAGCCATCTTGTGGTTGTGGTCTGCCAGGTTATTTATCTATCGTGTTTGTTGTTTATTCTGCTCACTCCTCTATCCATCTGTTGGGGTATACAGTGTTATTAGTGATGGTAGATGGATAATATCAAGAGCACATGAAACTATATCAGAACCAATTAAGATGAATTTACAGAGTATACGTGAAAATGGGATTGTGTAGGGGTTAACAATCACTAGAACGTAGAGGCAATTCACAATAATTAATTTTCACAATGATGACATGTTAATTGGAACCACCTAGTATATTTACAGCTGAGGATGAGCATCCAGAACCCATTCTTCTGTTTGTGTCTGGTAAAGGCAGGCATATACTTAATTCAGACTAATAAACTTGCGCCATTCTTCCATACTATTAAGCCCTTTTTGAATGGAGTTACATTTATCAATCCATTTACATTCTAGAGCCTGCTAAATCAATGCTGTATCTCCACCTCTTTGATGGATTTTGGCTTTTTCAATTATTTACCACTGCAATTCGGCATCAGTGTACGTTTGTTCTTTGTAATGTTGCACTAATGGGGCATTTTCTATGAGACATCGTATTCAACTCCTGTGCTGTCCTATACGTGCCTTTACTGGTTGTGATGTCTCACCTATGGATATTAGATTGCACGGACACCAAATGTAGTAAATTACGTGTGAGGTAGAACAATTTGTATGGTCCTGTAGGGCCATCCTAATCCCTTCCTGTAAAAATTCCTTGGTGTTGGTAGTGTATTGGCAGGCTATACATCTACCACATTTGAAGTGGCCTTTGATGGATGGTAATCCCCACACGTTTACAATAGTGCCCTCCTGTTTGTGAATGCTATTGTCAGAGTGTACCAAATGATCTCTAATGTTTCTACCTTTTCTGTATGAGAGCATTGGGAGTTCTTTAAATATCTTCATGGTATGTTTTCAGTGTGGGCCAAGGCCGCTTAATGGTTTTGGCAATTCATGTACTGTGTGGGCAAACTGTAGTCACAAAATATTTTTCTTAAAGGCTGTGTTTTTAGCTTCGATTTTAGTATCTCTTCTCATGGGCTATACCAGGCCCCTGTTTCCAAGTATAGAACACTAAGAATATATATCCACTTAATTTACATCAGATGCATTCCTGTTCTCATGCCCACTTTGTGAACCAAAAATCGGGTCTCCACCTGAGGCCCTCCGGAGCAAACAATGAAAATGCACTCTGCATGGTGAGTTAGAAACCCTCTCTTGTCACATGTATATATTTTTAATAAGAATGGACAGGCTAATGTAAACCGCTTCACCCCCTGCTTCTAGGTATTGATCCCATTGCAAAAAATATCCACCCTGAATTACTGGAAGAACTATTGGTTATTAAGAAAACTTGTACTAAGAGAGATTAAGCGCTTACTTCAGGGGCTCAAGTGGCCCTTAGGTAAGCACTTCTCTTGTATATATTCCTTAAACTAGCCCTCACACACTTCCTCATATACCCCACTAATGTCAATAAATACTTTGCTGTCCCCAGGAATTCTCTGTCCTGAAGAGACCCCCATTTCCACAGTTGGGTCGAAATGTCGTCGACAACAATTTAGTATAGTCTTGAAAGCACAAGAAAAGATGCTGGTTCTTGATCTGAACCCGTGAATTAGAATCACAAAAGACATCCTTCTTACACGGATAACAATACAGTCACTTCATGTTCTAATATAAGTTGTGTCACTGGGGTCACAAATGTCACAAATTTTCTATTCTTATATGAGCGAGTGTGTCTTTTATAAAGATTTCTGTAATTATAGCCATATTACTAATTTCGGCTGTAGTGAGTATTAATCAATACACTCATCGTGCTACTTTCTTACAATACATTAGGTAATATTGCAAACATTGAATTTATTGAGATACTTAGATTATATTACATTTATTCTGGCTTTTTCAGATTTATGATTGAATCATTGCAAAAGTTAAACTCTTGCAAAAATGTAAAACACTTTCTTAAAATGACTTGCTTGTGAACAATTGTTGCTAGCTAAAAAATATTTAATTTATGCAGCAGAGGATGGGTTATGTGTCACATGTGGACAAACCGTATTTACGAGTAAAACGCATCAGTCTCGCTTATTTCAGTGAAGATGATGATTATTCAATCACTCAATGAAGGATTTTTTAAGCTTGGCAAATCACCTGTGAGGGTCTCAAAGTGCTGAAATTGAGTTGTTTCGCTGTAATCTGGTCAGTTGAACAGCCAGGTCTTGAGTTCTTTCCTCAATTGCTGGAGCGATGAGGCAGTCCTGAGGTGTAAGGGGAGGTCGGTCCAAGCCTTGGCTGCCAGGTGTGAGAAGAAGTGTCCTCCACTGTTGCCTCTGTGGAGCCAGGGGGTGTCTGCGAGAATGAGGAAGGCATTTCATAGGTGTCTGGTAAGTTGGTAAAAGGTCAGGCGCTTTTTGATGTATGGTGGTTCCTAGTTGTGCAGGTCTCTGTATGCGTGGGTCAACACATCTTGAACTGGCATCTCTTCCGGATCGGGAACGAGTATAGCTTCTTGAGGTATGGTGTGCTGAGGGATCGTCTGGGGAGGTTGAGGATGATATTTTCACTTAATAAAATGCCTTTAAATGGGGAAAGAGCACAAGTTTGCTATAATAAATTAGTGGGGATCTGCAAGAGTTGTTCATTCTGCATCACGCATATTTCATGGGCAGCAAAAAGAGGGCTTATTAACATATCCCTAATATGTTCTCTCATGATCTTGCAAAAAAGTTTCACAAGTTATGAAGCGCACAGAAGTGACAAACGAGAAGGGGTTCTAGAACACCCTGGTAACTACCAGCAAATAGCTCTATTGGATGCTGCGGGAAAGATTTTCGCCCGTAGCATCCTTGAGCATCTTACTGAGTGGGTGGAAGAGAAGAAGGTTCTTCCTTTAGTGCAAGCAGGTTTCAGGAAAAATCATTCCGTCTTAGATAACATCTTTATGCTAAAATGAATAGAGGAGAAATATACAATTATCCACAGTTCAAATTTATATATGGCGTTTATAGAATTTCTCAAAGGCTTTTCATAAGATAGATCGCCCTTTATATGGAGAAAATTGCAAAAAATGGGCGTGCCCCATCTACTGTTATCTCTAATTATTGCACTACATTCACAAACTTGGGCAAGATACTAATGGGTGGAAATCAAGGCTTATCTGAAGCTATTCCTACTGAAAATGGCCTGAAACAAGGTTGCTTGTTAGCGCCGTTGCTGTTTTCTCAATATATAGCTGATCTACCTGATTGTTTTAACTGTGCCGAGGGAGACGCCCCAAAGATATGTAACCGGTCAATTGTATGCCTACTTCATGCAGATGATATTGTATTAATGGACTTAATCCCTATTGGGTTGAACAGAAAGTTGATTTCCTTGCAGAACTATACAGTCGATCACTTCCTGAAAATAAATGTTTCAAAAAGTAAATTTTTAGTAATGAAAAGTAAGAAAAATAGAAAATTATGTAATTTTAATTAGCACATAGGTTCTGAAAAATTGGAGGTTGTAGAATCATATCCTTATTTAGGGAAACTAATAGCAGGTAGCACAAAGAACAACCTCCATATTGAGCACAGCGCAGCTAAAGCAGTATCACACGCCAAATGTTTGCGTATTTTTTATAATGCTATGGGTTGAAGGCATTTCTTACATGTATTAATGGTTTGTATAGTAAAAATTCCATCAACGCTGCATTATGCCATTGAATCCATCCCCGTCATAGATTGGAATTTTTTGGACAGAATCGAAGGTCAGATATTACGCAAATTGTGTATTTTTAATACTTTAGTTCCAACGGCTGCTATTAGGCTGGAATTTGGCTTAATAAGCTCCTACATTCAAGGTTTAGCTAGGGTTTTACGTTGGGGATAACAGTTGAAAAATTCCGAGCGAGACTCATTAAGAGGGATCATGTGTCAAGAAGTTTTTGGTGTTTGGGCAACTAATTATTCCTTTCATCATGATTTTTTATTTGCACAAAAAACCTCTATACAAGAAGATTTTTTTTTTAGTGTTTGTTTTTACACAAGTATTGCTGCTACTGTATTGCTTTCTGGTTAGGAAAGGATACGCTTTATAAATTCCGTTCGCTGGTAAAATCAAACACGCTGCTGAGGATGAATTCTACATTTTTATCTTGTATTTTAAATTGTTGATATTTTTCTGCCCCTGTACACTTTTGTTCTCTTCAGGATACATCTTGCCATTTTATTCTGTTTACTGTTTGTGGAATGAGTGCTGCTATATTTACATTCTCTTGTATTAATTTGTATGTATTTTATGTGGTCCTCATCTGAGTTCCAAATCTTAATAAATATTTGGATTAAATTGACAAACGAGAAGACCACACATTGCTTTACCTTTTCAAGTAGCCTCATTTATACTCCTCATTAACTGGCATTGCTACATGGCGCAGGTAGCTCCTCGGCAAAGTGTACAGAGAAGCACCTCCGCAACCGCACATACCTCAGATGTAGGATAGGATGCAAGGGAACTTCCTGTTCAGCTGAGAGGTTTGTTTACATACAGAGGTCACTACTCACACATTAACATGCACTGCCTGGGAACAGTCACTTATACAGTGGAGAGCGTGTGATCAGCTGAGATGCATCATGGTTGTAGAAAGACGATGCTGGTGATTACACTATACCAAACCTGCGGTGGATTTGCGTCCCTGGCTGCGAGTCTGTGACAGCCTTTTTAGGTCTTACGGATGTAACCATCCTCTAAAATGCAGCTCTAAAAACAAGCATTGGCAAAGAAGAAACGATGGCGGGCAAGCTAAAATTTTAAAAAAGTACCTACGAAAGCATGCCCAGTGGAAGGACAGATACACTGGTGAAGGAAAGAGTACTTAGTCCATGCCCTAGGGACAAACACATGAAGATGAAGTGACACCAGCCCACGCTGAACAAAGACATACATGGAAATTTGTAACAATGTAGCTAACCAATGGTATGCAATGGGTCGTTCAGTAGGCTCTTTGTAACTAAACAAAATGTCTTGCAAGTGACATTCTATGCCTTGGCAGCCCTCTTCATTTGACAATGTATAGATGTATTTAACCATCTGTGTGGCCTACGAACCCTGCAACTGCAGGCCCTGAACTGCCTGGGTGCATTCCTTTTATTGTTCTACTTGGTCATGTTGGATCTGCGGACTGCTGTGAATACAAATGGGTTGTGGACACTGTAGGGTAATGCCTCTTTAATGCACCTAGTCCAAGTCTGCTCAGTGCCAAACATACATTTTGGAGAGAAAAAATGCAGGGCTGAATTTGACCATCTTGCCCCTTAACTCCTAATTCTGTGGGTTTGGGAATACACCACTGCCTTCTTTCATCTTTTAGGGTTGATGCCCAAAAACTGGTCCCAGGATGCTTGTTTCCGGTCCAGTGAGGACCTGTCTTGGCAGTTTGGGCTGGGCGGTTCACAAGAGGGACAGGGTCAAGAGTGATTTGCATATGGCTTGGTCAAACTGGGGTGGCGTGTTGATCAAAAGAACGATGGATTAAGCCCAGATCTTTGTGACTGGGGTTGACTGTTTGCATTGTTCAGCATTCCGTTCATCAATTGTTCCTTTTGCATTTGTCGCCCTAAGTAGGAAGGGTAAGCCCAGACGTGTGCCCGCTCTCACTACGCCACTGGATTAAAGCTGGCTTGACTGATGAGGGGTTATGCCCCGAAACCGGTCCCAGGAGGCTTGTTTCCGGTCCATGGAGGACCTTGCTTGGCAGTTCAGGCTGGACTGTTCCCATGAGGAACAGGGTCAAGATTGATTTGCATATGGCTGGGTCCAAATTAGGGTGGCATGTTGAACAAAAGAACAATGGTTTAAACCCAGAGTTTGTGACTGGGGGTGAATGTTTGCATTGCTCAGCATTCCGTCCATCAATTGTTCCTTTTATATTCAATGAAGGTGACATAGTGCAGATTGCACTAGGTAACCCCCGCCCTCCCTCTCCTCCATACCAAGTGCTCCATCAGGAAAGTGTCCTAGCAAAAAGAAACAATCCACTAACTGCATGCTCATTCACTGTAGATCAGCCCCCTAGCATGCAACGGAATTACCAGAAGCCATCCTCTCTAAGGATCCGTGATGAGATTGCGTTCATCACGGAGACATGGCTAAATGAGATCTCCCCTCCCTGTTCAGACATGCTTTTGCCCCTAGGTGTCACCATCATCAACAAATATAGAAAAGATCAACGAGGTGGAGGTGTAGCCATCATCCATAAGGACAACATAGACATTGATGTAATTTACTCCTGGAAGTATAGCTCCTTTGAATGTCTTTCTGTCAACATCAAGACTAAGGATAACAGCCCATTAGTCTGTCACCTTCTCTATCACCCACCAGGCAATATCCCCACATTTGGGGAACACATATCCGACCTGATTGCCCATTGCGCACTCAAAGACACTAACTACCTAATCCTGGGTGATCTCAACCTACGCTGGAACGAAGCCAACAACACACTAATTCAATCTCTCAATAATCTCCTCTGCGACAATATTCTTTCCCAACACTGTTCCGAAGAAACTCGCAAGAAATGAGCAACCTTGGATGCCATCATTGCCCATCGAGACGCAATTACGATCGACAACATTCTTCCAGTGGACTTGTTGAATCACCACATGATCTTATTCCACATCAACCAAAGAGTTCTATCCCTGCCTCCTGTTCAAGACCCCCCGAAATGGTCCAGAAATCTCACCCAGAGTCCACTGGATGTCATGGAAGAAAGGCTAAATTTTCTCCTACCCAACGGCAATGATCTCTCCACAACCGATCTCACCTCGCTCTATAACACGAATATGGTAATCTTGCTTGACCAACTAGCACCCTAAATCAAAATAAATTGATCTATTCCGTCTAGATCATGGTTCGACTCCGACATTAATGAAGAAAGGAGACAACTAAGAGCCACAGAAAGACGCTGGAGGATCATGCCACTACCATTCATCGCGATCAACTCAGAACAGTCCAGAAGCATTACAACAGTCATATCAAGATCAAAAAATCCATGTATTTCCACTCCGCATTGGAAAGCGCAAAAAACAGACCCAAAGAGCTCTTTAATATCATCAGACAACAAACCTCCCAACCTGATACGTCCCTATGGCAGGCATCCAAAGAACGGTGCAATAACTTCTTCAATGATAAGATCTCCAAGATTGAGCGCTCTCTGGACATTAATTGCGCATTCCTTCTCTATAGCAGCCTGGTTGGGGTGTTTGGTAGCGCTCCCTTTACCATCACTAAACCCTGGTCACTCTTCCAGCCCATCCCAGAAGAAGAGATAGTCAAACTTAACTCCACCTCCAAACCTTCATCTCATGCCCTAGACCCTCTACCTGCTCAACTTACCAAAAAACTTAAACTCTCCCTAGCCGCACTCTGGTGCAGGATTATAAACCGCTCCCTAAAAACTGGAATCGTTTCAGATTGTTTGAAAGTGGGACAAGTCACCCCACTGCTGAAAAAACCAGGCCTGGACATAAATGACTTTAACAACTTCAGACCCGTCTCCAACCTTCCTCTTCTTTCCACAATCCTAGAAAGGTGTGTACTCCAACAATTAACTCAACACTTGGACAATACCAACCTTCTCGACTCCCATCAGTCGGGATACAGGAAAGGTTGCAGCACAGAAACCGCAATCCTCAACATAATCAATGATATCTACTAATCCCTTGACTCAGACCAATGTTGCCTCCTCATTCTCCTAGACCTATCGGCAGCATTTGACACAGTAGATCACAAACTTCTCCTCAAGGCTCTCGAGGAAAGGGCCGGTCTAGACGAGGTGGTCCTCAAATGGTTCTCCTCATTCCTTCACAACAGCTCCCAAAGAATCCAAATTAAAAGCTTTGAGTCCGACCTTCACCCAGTCAATAGGGGAGTCCCCCAAGGATCAGTGCTCTCCCCTCAACTCTTCAACATTTACATGGAACCCCTCACCACCCTCACCACCCTCCTCAGAAAAGCTAACATGCCCTTCCACCTATATGCTGATGATACTCAAATTTACTTGGAAATCTCCTCTGCTAAAGACATTCAAAGACTCAATGAAACCCTAAGGGAAGTGCAACTTTAGCTGTCAAGTAACCACTTAAAACTGAATCCGGCCAAAACCGAACTACTCCTCCTTTCGAACAAAGAACAGAACCCACAAATGGTCGAGTAGTTAAAAGATATTGATGCACTCAATGGGAACCTTACCCTGGCCGACTTTGTAAAATCATTAGGCATCAAGCTAGACTCAAAACTAGACATGGCCAAACACATTAAGAGCTCCTTCCTGAAGCTAGTAAACAAAATAAAACCTTTCATTCCGCCCAAAGATCTTAAACAAGCCACCCAAGCATTGATGCTGTCCAGACTGGACTATGGAAACGCAGTCCTCTCGGGAATAGCTAAAACACATCTTGCTCCTCTGAAAACAACTCTCAACGCGGCTGCCAGAAAGGTCATTGCATTAAAGAAATTTGATCACATCTCTCCTGCACTCAAAGAACTCAAGTGGCTACCAATAGAAATGCGGGCAAACTTCAGAACAGCCTGCCTCACCCTTAAAGCCCTTCACACAGTCAAACCCGAATATCTGGAGGCTAAACTCAAAAAAGGAGGTTAGAACAGGAACCTCAGAAGCTCTAGCACCCTACTGCTCATCCCGCTAATATCACAAAAACAAAAAACCGCGGTCAGGTCCTTTGCCAGAAATGGGCCCACAATCTTGAACTCTATACCCCCACACATCAGAACTATTCCCTCCTTTTCTAAACTCAAAAGTCAGCTCAAAATCCTTTTCCTCAATCGATCCCTAGCGAACAGATAGGAGCAGTCAGAGTGCTGAAATTGACACCGCACCCCTCTCGGATGCGGTGTTAACTCTTCATCGTTGTGATTACTATTACTCTTATCTGGAATGTCTTGCTTTATTGTACTATGTTCTGCTCTCTTTTGCTCTGCTCTGTAACTGATGTGTAGTGCTTCGATACCCTCCGGTCAGGTTAGCGCTATATAAAACTTCTTAAATAAATAATACTGACCTGCTCTTGCTTCTACTGAATAAAATGCTGTCTACAGCACAAATTGCTGTGATTAAGGAAAGGCCAGTGGCTCACGTGAAATTCCTAATTGTCGTTCGTCCTGTCCCAGTCTTAGAGTCTGTTGCACAAGCCAGCGTTCCTAACCCGAACACTTTGCATCCTAGATGGATACAACGGGCTACTTCCCCGACTGCTACTGACGTAAACTGTCTTTGACTCTAGTTTACAAACTCAAGAATTTGTCCAATATGAACAGAATTGTCCACTCCTCAGGCGGAAGCCGGGAGCCAAGGTCTTCTCGCACTCCACTGGTGGCCGATTTAGGGTCTCCTGGACCGCGTAGTAGGCAGAACAAACAGCGCTCTCCACAGCCGCCATCTTAGGAAGGGCGGTCGGCGCTCTAGCGTTGCGGGCGATTTAGGCCCCCACACTACAAATAGAGCGAGCTGACAACCAGATTCAGTAACAGAATTGTCCACTCCTGAGGCAGAAGCCGGGAGCCAAGGTCTTCTTTTTAAAAATTGTATCTTGGCTTGCTGTGTGTAATTTCAACCTGTTTGACTTGATTGGACCCCTATGCTCTCCCTGAACTCTGTGTGATCGAGACACAGTCTATACCCACCCTAACGCTGTGTGAGTAAGACACAGTTGCAAACATCCTAAAAGCTTACCGACAACCTCCTTGCAACCCCCGTCCCCGCGCACTCCACTGGTGGCACTAGGGAGCAGTCGAGGCTTTCATACTCCAGAGAATCCTTATACCAGCCTCTCCTACATCTATGCTCTCAATCACTTAGAGCCGAGTCCCATCGCACTTACTGTCCCCATTGTCATTCAAACTCACACCCTCTATAAACGAGCACAACCCCCAGACGATCATAAACATGGCCCTGATCAACTGCAGGTCTCTGCCCAAACACGCCCACGAAATACACTTACTCATTGAGGAGCACCATCTAGAGATCCTGTTTCTTACAGAAACATGGCTTGCCCCAGACTCAGACGCTGACATCGTACAGGCACTGCCCCAAGGCTTCTTTATACAACATTTGAACCGTCCAAAGGGTAGGGGAGGAGGAATAGCCGTCATCTTTAAAGAATCCTTCTCATGCAGATTTCTCGACAGCCCTTTGACGGACTGTGAAAACATGCACTTCACTATCCAAATTTCCCCTCGTAACTCCCTTTCAGGAGTTCTCATCTACCGTCCACCAGGAGCCATGGGGCAGTTCCATAATTCACTTTTGGAATGTTCCGTGGCCATGGCTAGCACCCGGCCCAATTTCCTAATTTTAGGAGACCTCAATGTCCATTTCGACAATAGCAAAGATGACACTGCCACAGAACTTATCCTAGACCTTGCAGCTCACCAACTTCACTTACAAAACAATCTTCCCACGCACAATCTTGGGCACTTGCTTGATCCCATATTTTGCAATTTCCCGACCTCATGGTGGGAACACCAATCCCAGTGCCCTGGACCGACCACCTGCTTATCCCTTTCAGCTGGCGGATCCAGACCACTTCTCCTTCCATCCAAGCACCGGGCAGACTCTCCCGCCCTTGGGCCAAACTCGACCTCGACAAATGGAAACATGCACTAGAGCATACCAGGCCACAGCTTGAAAGTAACCCTCACTCTGCTGACGCGCAGTTCACGTCCTGGATTGAAAACTCCCTAGATACCGTTCTTCCTAAAAAAACTTATCTAAAACCTAGGAAAAAAGCCACCTCCCCGTGGTTTACACACGAGGTCTGCCTCCTAAAGAAAAACTGCAAGAGAGCGGAAAGAGTATGGAGGAAAGACTTCGACCTCAACAGCAAAAGTGACTATAAACGGGCTATTCTCAACTACAAAAAAGCCCTAAAAAATGCCCAAACAGCCTTCTTTACTGAAAACATTAGTAAGGCATCCTGTTCGTCCAGAGAAACGTTCCAAATCGTGAAAAAACTTTTAAAAACCCCAGAACCATCCTGAACGTATAATCTCTCGGACAATCACTGTAATGAGTTAGCCACGTTTTTTGACCAAAAAATACAAAACATCCTCCAACATCTCCCCCCTCTTCCCCCTGCGGACCCCCCACTTATCCACTCATGGCAGGCCCAGAACCCGAACACAGAACTTGATATGTTTTCTCCCATCTGTGAGGAAAGCCTAAGGCCCATCCTTCAATCCCTCAAAAGCGGGTCCCCGCATGCTCCAGCACCAGTCAGACACCTTAAACAAGTCGCTCCTACCATTCTTGCACCAATGATGAGCCTGATAAACTCCTCTATAGAAAGCGGAACGGTTCCGCCGAGCTGGAAGAAGGCGGTAGTCAAAGCCTTAATCTAAAAACCCAACCTCGACCCCAGCAATCTGGCCAACTTCAGGCCAATTTCCCTCCTCCCTTGCGTTAGCAAGATGTCTGAAAAGTTCATCAACAGTCAACTATCAAACTACCTGGAAACCAACGAATTGTTAAAACCGTCACAGACAGGATTCCGCCAGGGCACGGAAACAGCGATGGTAGCGGTTGTAGATGTTGCCAGGAAGATCATTGACGCAGGAGGATCAGTGGCAGTGATCCTTCTGGACCTCAGCGCGGCATTCGACATCGTTAACCACAGCATCCTGGCTCAGCAGCTCAGAGACCGGGGTATCTCAGGGTCGGCCCTGTTGTGGCTAAAATTCTATCTCCACAACCGCTCTTTCCAGGTGGCGGAGGGCGACTTCATTTCCAGGGAGACCCCTATACGTTGCGGAGTGCCTACGCTCTTTAACGTATATATGTCGCCCCTGGAAAGGATCGTCATCCCTTACGGTATAAAACTCCTGACCTACGCGGATGACACCCAGCTGGTTGTCTCCCTCAGCCGGCAAGACAATCCCACCATCGATCTGTACTCCTGCCTGGGGGACATAGCTGGATGAATTCATCCCACCTAAAACTCAACGGCGACAAAACGGAGATAATGGTGATGGGCAACCAGTCCCATTTCCGCCCGGAGTCTCTGTGACCCCCATGCATGGGCCCTTCCCCCAACCCCCAAAGCCGAAATCAAAAGCTTGGGGATTTGGCTAGATCACAACCTCACCCTAAACACCCAGGCAGGAAAAACGGCTGGAACCTGCCTTGGTCTACTACGCACTACCCGCAAGATCCTCCCCCTGCTCCCTTTCCAGTCAAGAAAGCTTCTCCTACAGGGTCTTATCCTGTCCAGACTGGACTATGGAAATGCCCTATATCTCGGCGCACCAAAGAAAGTTACAGCCAGGCTACAGGTTGTGCAAAACGCTGCTGCTCGGATTCTTACTGACACCAAGAACCGCTGTTCAGCTAAACCAGCGATCAGAGCATTACATTGGTTGCCTGTGTGGCAAAGGGTGCAGTTTAAGGCCCTGTGCCTAACCCACAAAACCCTTCATGGAAAAGCCCCGCCAATCCTTAAGGACCTTGTTGTCCCGCAAACCACGTCGAGAACTCTCCGTTCCTCTAATGCCCATCTAATCCAAATACCCAGGATCAAGAAAGCTCTCTCCGGAGGCCGGCGTTTTTCTTATCACACGTCCAAGCTGTGGAACGCCCTCCCGCTCGACCTCCGTGCCCAACACAACCTGCTGCCTTTCCGAAAGCTTCTAAAGACTTGGCTGTTCCCGTAACCATCTTCTCGGCACTCGCTTGATCCATTTGGTTCATCTGTTTGCGCTGGGACGCTCACGGGCAGCCATGCGCTTTAGAAATCCCATTACAATTACAATTACAATGTCCATGCCCAGTAATATATTGCCTCTATAGTATAGACACATAATATATACTGATGATTCAGCCCAGCATGATATAGGCACTAAACACCAATACTTGGCGGCATGTGACACAGTACATTATCATGATTGATGACAAATTCTATCTTCAAAAAACAATAATCCAGTCCCTTGGGACTGGTTGAATTGAAAACCTTGATCCCGGAACTATAAATACGGACCCTCAATTCCCCACTCTCATATTGTGCAATTCGTATTAATGTGTCCAGTTTTTTCAATGAAAATTTAAACTACTGGCACCTAAATTAATTTAGAGACTCAAAAGGGAATTTTATAAAGCATAAGCTGCTTTGGGTAAAGGTGGCACAACTTAAAGACAGTTTGCCACAGGCTCATGTGATCCACACATTGAGTCATCAGCATGTTCGAATATACGATGTAGGGAATTTGTTGGCAGATGAAGCTGCCAAATCTGCAGTTAAGTCGGTTACAGTAGCTCGATTTCTCATGCTCAGGTGAGGGTAGATGAAGATATCATTGCTGCTGTGAATGCTTCGCACAACAGTACCCCTTTACCTAAAAAACTTAAGTGCCCAAAATATTCCCTATGCTACGATCCCTGGGGTGGGTGATCATGTGATTCCCAACCAAGACCGCAGGTTAGAATTAATCATAGCTACTCCTGAGGGCGTAGCATCTGCCCATGCTGGTGTGGCGGCCACAGGTTCTTTACTACAGAAGTGCTGTTGGTGACATGGTCTTTACCAGCAGACAAAGCAGTATGTCCTTAGCTGTGGCATTTGCCAACAATGTAAAAATCTCCACCATTTCATGCCCACTGCAGACAACTATCTTAATTTCAAACAAACTGCTCCAGTGTGTGTACTTATATCATTGTGTATATTCTTGCTCCAAATTGCTATAGGTGTGGCCACAACGATCGGCTGATGCTCACACTGTTATTAAAGGTTTGCAAGTCTTCATCAGGGCATATAAAGTAGCTGCATTCAACTCGGACCAGAGCCCAGCTTTTGCCCCTAAGGTTTACAGAGATACTATGGGAAGCCTAGGTTTTGCTGTGCATTATTCCTTGCCCTATCATCCTGAGGGAAATGCGATAGTGGAGAAGAAAAACAGTGACATAAAGCAATCCTTAACAGCCCTGGCTGAATGATTGAGGGTTGTGGCTACTGCTGCTCCTGTTCTCTTAGGTTCTCTTTATTATTTGATTTGACAGCTTACTACTGCTACTGTATGCTGACTTGATTTGATTTATTAAGACTCGATTGAGTCTTATGAACTACTCTGAGTTCTGCTACTCTAACTCGAAGATTTATGCTCCTTTGATTTCACTCTTTTCCATATAGTTCAAACTTTTTATAGGTTCTTAGAATCTAAAGCTCTGAATCTTATTAATAGAATGGGGAATGTATCACTTTATGGAACATTCTCAATGCAGTCTTATTATTTGATGCTTTGTAGAAATCATTTTCTGTAATGAGATTTCTGTAAACATATTTGATTGATGGACTAACAAAATAAAGATCAAAAATAAGGAAAGAACTTTACTAATCTCTTAATGAAAAATAAAGTTTTGAAATGACAATGCAACTCTCATCAATGACGGAACTTAAACTGTTAATTGAATTTAAGTTTGAAATGACTAACTTGCTCTTTGACTGCTAACACACACTTCAAGGTCCATCACTGAGAAGGAATAACTGCGGTAAAGTGGGCTTAACTATAGATGACAACATTTTGAGCCCAGTCCGCACTATCACATCTCTTTTGGGGGAATGACCAGAGGGGAATATAGCGGCCGTCAGGTAGAGTGGTCGTGGACTTTCTCCGCTCTCGACGGGAAAAACAGGACTACAATGCCTTGGATGTAGCTGACTTTACACGGAGAGCAGTGCTGCATGATACCCAGACATAGGGTCTTGCCTCCGTTTCTCCGCTCCTTTTTTCACTTTCTCTTTGTCTCTCCCCCGGAGTTTCTCTTTTCTTCGGAGTAAGGCTCCGCGCGACGACCCGCGGTGGCATTGGAAGCGGCCAGCCCGCCGCAAGGTGAAAATTGGGTGGAGGCACCGCTACGGATCCCCAGGGATCGGCGTGTAGCGACAAGGATTAGTTTCCAGGGAGATAGGTCCTCTCTTCTTACTTTCACGGCCCGCGAGCAGGAGCAGGGAGGTGGCAGCGGTACAGCGTCAGGTGATGAGAGATTCCCCTCAATGACCCCGGTAAGGAGGGGAAAGAAAGGGGTGTCGGGACAGCCACCAAAAGGAGACGGAGCTACCTAGGAGTGCTGTAGACCCCAGTGGGGCCGGGTGAGCTGGGGGAACCAGAAAAAAGCAGCAATTTGAGCTGAAATTTAAATAGATATACACTAAGGAGCAGGACCTGTCCCCTACTGAGGTTCCACCTGAAGGGATCACAATATTAACCCAGCAGCCTCAACTAAAGTCCACAATATCTGGTCCTTCATCCCTAAAGAAAAAATTACAAGCAGATAAGCCACCACCCACAGAAAGAAAAAAACTCACTAAGAATAAACAAAGTAAACTAGATAAATTAGCCAGCTCTCCAGTGACCCCCTTCTTGCAGACATATTTTAAAGTACAAGCTCAGGCTCAAGTGTCTACTGCCCTCACTGCTCCTTCTGCTCAAATGTATAAGAATAGTGCTGCCCTTGCCCTACCGCCCCTGGACAGCACTGGCGACTCCATAAACTCAAAAAGAACTTCAGGGGAAATGGAGGAAAGATGCGATAATATCTCACTGGAAAATAGATTCTCCCCATTAGCAGAACCTGAGTCTACATCAGTCTTGGTGCAAATTACAAATGCCCCGGAGCAAGGCTTGACTAAACAAGGTTTAACTAGCCCTAGCCATGGCCCCAGTCCAGGCCCTAGTCGAACGCTCAGCCCAGAGATCACACAAAGTCAATCGCCTGAGCAGGGGGAGGGCCTGAGAGAGCAAGGCCTGGGTTCTAGTCCCACGATGTACCCCTTCACTGAGTTTTTGTTATCCACCCTGATATCTGAGATGAGAGAGAAATTCACAGTATCTGAGAATAATCCGCAAAAGATTCAAGGGGTATGTGAAACATTAGAATTAAAGATCAATGAAATAATGGGAAGAGTGGGAGTAGTCGAAGCAACAGTAGAAGTTCTTTAAGAACAGGTTGAGAAAAATACAGCGGAGATCAGGAGAATACGTCAGAAAGATAAAACACTGACTGACAAGCTCGGGAGTTTAGAGAACAATGCTAGAAGGAACAATATCAGGATCTTAAATGTCCCAGAAGATTTTGAGGGGGGAGATATAAGGTCATTTGTCGTCAACCTCCTAAACGAGTTTCACCCTGATATTGACAAACAGTCTCTAGAAAATGATATCCAAAGAGTCCATCGAGATCCCTTTACTAAAAGGCCGGAAACCCCCCCCACCCCCCGAAAAATCCTAGTAAATTTCAAAACTTAATTAATTGAAGAAAAAATTCTTACTGAGGGTCTTAGAAAAGGAGTTTACAACAAGGGGGACTGGCCTTACCGAATCAGGTCAGACATTTCACGCACCACACAGGAAAGGCAGTGGGGGTTGGGAAGGCATATACAAGAATTGAAGTCCATAGAGGCTACTGCAAAACTCCAATTCCCTGCCTCCCTGAAGGTGATGTGGAAAAACAAAATGTTCAACTTCAGGGACCCTGACGAAGTCAGTTCCTGGATCGACCAGATTAAGAGCGCATCCAATTTAGAAAGATTCTAACACTTCTTTGCCCGTCTTGGGAGGGAGAGAGTCTGAATTGGAGGCAAACCACTACGCCTCCAGAGTTGAGGAAGGGTTCCTGAGGGTGGGTAAGGGTGGGGGGTTTCAAAAATAAAGACAAACTACTAAAATACAGGGGGTGTTTTTAAGTACAGGATGGGGGAGCATGTAGGAAAAATAATTCCTCATTTTTAAACAATACCTTTGAAGTTATAACACAGTTACAGGAAGCAGATGTAAATAAACTATTTTTCTATGACAGTCCCGGGTAGGTCACAAAACCTAAAAGTCTTATCTTGGAACGTGAATGGGCTTAGGTTTCATCCCAGAAGAAGGAACATTTTAGAATATCTGTGCCTCGCGAGTTATGATGTTTTGCTCATCCAGGAATCCCATCTATGTAAAGAAGATTGGGTAGGGATACTCAAAAATCAAAAATGGATAGAGCATTGCATCTACACCACAAAGACCTTTCCTACGAAACGTGTCGCTATTATCTTAAAAAAACGATTCATGCAATCCTTGGAAATGTCATCGTAGATTCACATGGCAGATGGGCAATTGCCAGGGTAAAAAGTAACACCTCCTGGGCTACCTTTGTCAGCTATTATGGTCCTAACTTGGATGACCCAACCCATATACAATCCTTGTTCCTCCACTTAGTAGACGGAAACGACTCCATTATTATGGGAGGGGATTTTAACGTATTCTTGGATCCTAGTATGATTCCACGTCTAAAAGAGCTGTAGGGGCTACACCAAATACACGCAAGGCCTTGAAACAATTAATGTCTGATATAGGTCTTCTAGATATAGCGGGAGCAAAGAGACACAACTTCGGGACATCAGGGGGAAATGATACTTTCCACAACAAAAAAGTTGGTCATCAATCTTGGATTCATTTCTTCCTGGTAGATCACACCACTAGCAAAGACCCAATTAACGTCACCCATCTCCCAGAACATCTGTCTGACCACTCAGCCGTCCTCTTGGAATTTGCCTTACCAAATTGTCCTCCCTCGCGTAGATGGACACTAAATCGCGCAATACAGCTTGAACCATCAGTTATTGATAGGCTAAAAAAAGACACAACTGAATTATTTTGATTCAATACAAATTCTACTTCTCCCTTCATAGTTTGAGATACATATAAAGCCTTTCTGAGAGGCTTATTAACCTCTCTATCTATTGTCCAAAACAAGAAAGTGAGGGATGAAATTGAAGCACTAGAAGCAACAATACTTCTAAAGCAGGCAGCATTAGAACAGGCGCTGAATGATTTAAATAATACACAACAACTTTCTATAGCTAAAAAAATTAGCTAGTGGATTATTTAGAAATAATAACCAAAAGGAAATGGGAAGCAAGTAGACTCTCTCATCACAAGTACGGAGGGGGATGTGGTAAATTCCTCACGTGGAAAGCCAAAGCAGACCACGTTAGGAATGTGGTGAAGAGTTGTAAGTGTCCAAGTACTGGTAGAACCATTGCAGAGGACTCAGAGATTGAGGAGGCTTTTGGCCACTTCTTTTTAAATCTCTACTCAGAAGATCTTACTCCGAACGAGGAGTATATTGAAGCATTTTTTTCTCAGGCCTGCTACTCCCCACACTATCCGACCCTGACAGAGATAACTTAAATAATCCAATCACCTTAGTAGACGTTTTACAGACTATTAAAACCTTAAAGAAAGGGAAAGCCGCGGGCCCTAACGCCATTCCGAGTGAAATATACACTATTCTCAAAGAAGAATTCGCTCCATTTATGCTCCAATTATTTAACTCCGCTTTTATCTCTGGTCAGGAGCTCCCCTCATCTTGGAACAAGGCCACTATTACCATCATTTTGAAACCAAATAAAAATCCATAAGTTTGTGAATCATATACACCTATTTCCGTTCTGAACTGTGACCCTCAAATTCTAACTAAAAGGTTAGACAAAGTAGCAGGGTCTATTATACATCCAGACCAGAAGGGCTTCATGAAGGGGAGGCAATTACATGAACTAACGCATGACCTCATTGGCGCAATTGACCTGGTGAAATTATGAGATTCCACGAGCAAATAATACCTTCGATGCTGCGAAAGCTTTCGATAGGTTCAGTTGGCCCTTCCTAATCAAAGTGATCCATCGTTTTACCCTAGGGGAAACTTATGTGGCAGCAGTGAAAGCCCGATATAAAAATCCATCGGCCAGGATACTCGTCAATGGCAATCTAACAAAACATAATAAAATCTCCAGAGGAATTCGACAGGGCTGCCCCCTCTCGCCCCTCCTGTTTAACTCCTGTTTATTATGTACATCAAACCATTAGCATGTAAATTAAGATCTTGTCATGCTATCTTCCCCTTGAGCTGTAAAGGCTGGGAAAAGAAAATAGGTTTATATGCTTACATTGGTTACATTTGTTTCTTTTTGTAGAGCATTTCCCTTGAGAAAGGGCTTTTGCCCGAAATGCATCGGGAATTTTGTTGAGGATTACAATGATTGGATTATTGAATGCGTAGTGACACGCTTTTGATTTATAACATCATCACTAATAAGAATATGATTGAATATTCACCATGTGAAGAATAAAAATTTGGAAACCAAACACTCAGATGTCTGATGAACTTGTTTAGTGAATAAGACTACGGTCCTCACGCTGTGCATCGGTCTGTTCCCCTCCCAGTAGGGGGACCTTCGAATTTATATGCTGATGACCTCATGAATCTGACGGTAAAATTAGAATATTCACTCCCCCAGATATGGGAGCATCTGGAAAACTTTGGGAAAGTGTCTGGGTATCTAATCAACCAGCAGAAAACAGAGCTTATGACATGGAACACCCCCTTTAAGAGCGACCTTCTAAAACATCAAATAAGATACCTTGGGGTCCAAATAGTTGAAAACTTGGATAAGATAGCCCAGGTGAACTTCGATAAGACAACCATCTGTGTGAGACAACAGCTTCAGGCATGGGAGACCCTTCCTCTTTCTATCTTGGGTAGGTCTAATTTGTTAAAAATGTCAATTCTACCCAAATTCACCTTTCTATTTGACTCTATCCCATTCGAATTTTCCAAAGTCTGCTTTAGAAAAGCACAGAGGCTTTTCTCTGCTTTCATTTGGGGCAGAAAAAAAACAAGAATTTCTCCGAAGAAGCTCAGGAGGAAAGAAAACCATGGTGGCATTGCCACCCCGGGCTTATTCATATACTACTGTGCTTTCCACCTGAATAATTCACGCCAACTCGGCCTTCTCCCCACTTTTCAATGCTTTAACAAATATCCGCAGATTTTTTTCTCTTGAAGTTTGGCCATCCTACATTTTTAAAGAAGGTCAGGCTGAAGATTCTCCTAGCCGCAACTAGAGTCTGGTCTCAGGTGAGGGCACTGCTGCGCATACCTTATTATAACGATGAATCACCTATATGGGACTCTCCAGGCACTCTGGCATGTCTACTGGATGTACTTGCACTTCCCATACATAAATCTGGCATTCTTAAGTGGGGTCAATTAGTTGCAGACCTTGACTTGACTCCTTGGCAGTGCTTCTCTGAACTAACGAACAACTCTGCCTCAAAATGTAAATACTATCAGATCTCGAGCTGGTTAAAATCGTAAGGGAAAGAGATAGTAGGGAATCGGGACCTGGTGAACTGGATCTGCACAAGATCTACAACTTGGAAAGAGGTAGCAGCATGGTATTGGCTGATGGAGACTGGGGAGGATAGGCTGAACCCATTCACAGAGAGCTAGAAGAAGGACCTGCCGGGTGAAAACCTCGAAATCCTAGGGCAAGTATCCATGTCTATTCTGTAATCTTATGTGAAAGCCGCACCTTTAAAGAGAAACCATCTTTTCACTGTCCATAAGGCATACTGGACACCACAGAAATTGTCAAAGTTGGGGAACGGTGCGATAAAGAAGTGCCCGAAGTGTGATGAAAACAAATGAGGAATCTTGATGGAATCATGTGACTAAAACCATTTCCAATATTATGGGTAGAAAGGTTGGGTTGTCCGGAACCTCAATCATTTTTGGGGTGATTCCTAGTGGGGTAAAAAATTTAACAAACTTAACACTTTCTAAAAACCAGAAGGTGCTCCTTTTTCTTCTGATACTTATGGTGCAAAGGGAGATATGTGTAAAATGGATTCTCCTTTCTCCCCCAATTAAAATTGAATATATCTGATCGGGACAGCGAATTTCACAACTTGATAGAGCAAATTGAAGGGTAACAAAAACAAAATTTTGGGATCTCTGGGATACTTGGTCTACAACCTATGTTTCTAGTTTCTCTCTAGGAAATAACATACACTCTTTTCTCACATAATGTTTTTTTTATTCCGGTATAATATACTGTTTTTCTTCAGTCTCGCCCTTTGCTTTAATAGGGTTTTGTTATTGGGATTCATTTGGTGTAAGAAATACATTCTTTGTGCTTATTGGTCCAATGATTACGAACTTGCTCTCCAGGCCGATACGATGGGAACCTAATTAAGTTTATCTATACAGGCCTGCAGAAGAATAGGGGCCATGGTCAACCCAGGTAGGCAGGCTCGACAACTGACCCTGGGGTTAAGAACTTACCCATCCTTTGGTGTGGAGTGACCGGGTGTTTCTTTGTCCCTTAACTGGTCTGACCGGCCCCACCTTCTTGAATTTAGAGCATCCTTTCGAAAAATGAGGACAAAAATATAAAAACGTTTAAAGAAAAAAAACGTTTACATATCTTTAAAGATCACTGCATCACAACACTGAAGTAGCACACTTCTGCTTCCTCAACTCATCTACCACTTCAGTCATTTGTTGGCCGTATCTTTGCCTTAGAGAACTACGTTACCTCTTGGCTGGGTTCATGCTATTCATAAATCACATACATACATTCCATACACAAACTTTCTTTCTCATCTTTATGTAGTATTCCCATTTTGATTTACTGATTTAATTAGGCCTTACGGTTATATAGAAATTCACAAACTTTTTCAGTAAGTTACGTAGTAAATTTCATTTGGCTTTATAAGTTCTACCAAAGAAGTATGGGCTTTTGTTGTAAAATATTTATGGTTTGTAGCCTAAATTTTTCACAGCATCTCTCTGGAAGTTTTTTCACTAATACTTTCTTTTGCATACCTAGTTCATTATAAAATCTCTGGATGCAGCTTTACATTTGTCCCAAGTATTATGTAACAGTGTGACTTCATTAACATCACCCTTTAAAATGACTTTGCACAAAACTTCAGAAGCTAAAAAAATGTTTTTAATAACTCGAAGGACATAAATTAAATCCCTATCAAATGTTTATTTCTTTTAGGGTAATACATGAAAATCAAAATCCCCTGGTGCATAATGTGGAATAATGATTGGATTGAGCCTATTTCCGAATGTAAAAGAGTAGGAGTTATACAATTGTTCTTGAAATTGCTAAGTGAGGGTTACATACATAACAAAACTTCTAATGCGTTTTGTACTTTTTTTGTCCTCACAATATTTGTCTACTTTTTTGTAGTCTTTTCCCACCAATGCCAGGAGAAAACAGCAGCTTAAGATGGGGAGGAAAGAAGTTTGAAGAAATCCCAATAGCTCATATCAAAGCAACATATAACAAGTAGGTGTTCTGCATGGATGAGAAGTTTAGCTAAGTTTTGATAGCTTTTATTTACATTATTTGTGAAACACTGTGTGAGTATAAGTGTAGACTGAATTAGTTTGCTTGGAAATAAATTTATATTTCACTATTCCAACCGTGGTGTTCATGTGATAATTGTCTGTGTAGATTTTACTATTTCTAAAATTGTGTAGATTGTTTGTTTTGGTTTTATGTTGTTCAACTCTTTCCGTCTGACGGACATTAAAAATTCCTAATAGAAACGGGCAGTCATTTATGAAAGTTTCTGCTCATCATAGTCCTGTCATTTGGACAAGACGGGGAACTAAAGTTTGATAGTTACTTTGGTTAACCTTCAGTTGCAAATATGGTCATTTTACACTGGGCTAATGCTGAAACAATTTCCATTCTTTTCCTGCTCCCTTGCATATTGTTGTTACTCAACTTAAAAAAATATTCCTTCCATTCAAGTAGACCTACGACTCCTTGCTATACTAGAGTCCTCTCACATTCTAAACATGTCTGTATGGCTTTGGAGAGATCAAAGCACGCTTCCTTTGTTATTGCACTTAAAAATATCTGTTTGGCTACTGTTTGGATCGTAATGTCCCCTGCATGGTGTATGAGCATGTACCCCTGCCCTAGAGTGCCTAACTACAAGTGAATTAGGAAGCCTGCCTTTTTAGTTGACCTTTCAGTCACAGTGAACTAAAACGTGCACAGAGACTTAGGCCTGTCCAATGTATCACAAGAATTAGAACCTGTTCTGTGACCTTAACCCATTGACCACGGTGTGAATTTCGCTGCGGTGCAGATGAAATAAAGGGTGGGCGTGGTTCTGATGACCCCCGGTCGTCCTCCACACACGCCCACCGTGACGTCCCGTCCGACGCACCGAAAGTATTAAAGGACACCCCAAGCGTGCCCTCATAACCTGTAATAGACTGCAGTCCATATCCGGGGTTGATCACATGACGGTGTGGTGGTAGAGTTCCAGGTTTAGTGAATTATTAGTCTTTACCAGGTCTATTTTCTGTGTGAGAGTGTTGAGTGTGGTCTACTGACCCCACGTATTTAAAATTCTGGTTTCGTGTGACCTCAAGATCTTTGTGCTGTCATTCCTATTTGTGTCGCATGAGTGCAGGTGTGGTGGTTGTGAAGCACAGATGTGGTACTAAGACGGTGTGTAGTGAGATTCCTGAATTCGGGACCCATTGGCTCCAGTTTAGATTGCCCCGGTCTAGCACGATACAAGATGGGAGGTGGCTGCAGCTACCTCATACAGTGAAAGACACTGCCTGAATTCCTGTGGCTAGAGAGTGGAAATCCACACACTGAAGTGTGGGAGAATGGAGACAGGGCTACACTTAAAAATTCAATGGGGTCCTTTTTAGCAAAGGACTGCAGATTTGTTGTTCCAGAGATTCCGGTATCTACAAGAGGTTTCAGTTGTTGAAGGTGAAGAAGAACGTAAGCAGGACCTGTTCTTTTTAAAGGTTCCTGGTTAGTGCTCTATGAAGGCTGAATAACTGCAAGACCATTCATGCTCACATTGCTGTTGCTTAAACTCCGAAGGAAGAAGCCGTTTGATTGAAGTAAAGCTCGCTCAAGCATTCTAAGTGGAAGCTGCAGAGTTCATTTAAGTCCAGAAAGCTGACAAGAAAAACACAAAAAGTCTGAACATGGAGCACCGCATTCCAGCCACTCGCACTGTTCGGGTGGGCAATGCACTGGGTACCTTCTGGCTGTGGAGCTCCTCAGCAGAATGAACTTCTGAAGTGCCTAGGCTCTGCCTCCTTCCCCAGCGGACAGCAACAGCAGCTGAGATGCATCAGCTGTGAGAAATAGTTACCGAAATCTTTGGTACCCCCACCAGATCTCACTGAAGTATATTCCGCCCCCAGGAATCTAAGGTGGCTGCTAGGCAGTCCCACGTCCCCGACGCTGAACGTGCCACACGACCACTGTCTGAGGTCGGCCTTTTCTTTGTACCAAATGTCACCACTTCCAGCCCCCGGCATAATGTCCTATGCCGTCCTCTGTTCCACCACATGTGCCACATACCGTAGCCTCTACAAAGGTACGGATGCCACCAATGCCAGATACAGAGCCGATAGTTTTGTCAGACTTGGAGGGTCAGCCCCCACCTTCCTGCACTAAACATTATGCCCATTCCAACCCAGAAACAATTCAACAATATGATGATGATGGGGACTTTGAAAGGGATGTGTATGAAGTAGGGGATACATTTGAAGACCTTGAGGATGCCAGTAGCCTAGACACCTCATCAGATATTTGGGTTATCCTCCCGGAACCAGGCTATGGCTCCTGGAAGTTCCAACTCCTTCGCCACAGTGGTCAGGAAGGCACAAGAAGTCCCTGATCTTATTCTCCCTATGCAGAAAGTAAAAACACATGTGCTAACCAAGGTCCTTAGCCCAGCCCAGCACCCTTACTACCTTGTAATGGGGCTCTGTTCTGTTCTAGCAGGCACCTGGTGAACACCAGGATCTTGTCCTAGTGAGGCTTCATTAGGGGATATTGACACAGGCAGCATAAATACGTGTCTCAGCATCAACAAGCCTCCCCGTCCTTTTGGATTATAGGCCGATTTGCAAGTCAAGAGCATCTAGGATCCCTGGGACAATGTACTACCCACATCCCAGCTCTCCCCTTCTGTAACCACAGCAAAACTGCTTTAATTTGTCCTCTGCAGCACACAGTCGCCTGGTAGCAGGTCGAATCCCCTTTCACCTCCCAGATGGAGAGTTATCACCTCAGACCAATGGGCACTCCAGATCTCCATGCATGAATACTCCCTACCCTTACCCGACCTGCCACCCACACCGCAGCACCGCCCCTACGACCACCTGCCCATACTCCAAGGAGAAGTTCAGAATCTCTTGGCTAAGGGAGCTATAGAGAGGGTGCAAACATCTAAGATCAGGATGAGTTGTTTCTCTTGTTATTCCCTGGTGCCGAAAATGGACAGAGGCGTCCAACCCTATCCTCGATATGCACCCTCTGAACTTCTTATTTCAGGAAGACATGTTCACGGTGCTCACTGTGGCCCAAATGTTTTGCCTGGCCTGAATACAGGCAACTAGATGGTACTTGCAGGATGCATATTTTCATATTGCCATCCTACAGTCCCACAGAGGCTATCAGCGGTTTCAGGTAGGCAAAGAGCACTTTAAATGTTCTATGCTCCCCTTCGGACTTATCGGCGCATCTCAGGTTTTCACAAAGGTGATATGGTGGCCACAGCCCACCTGCAGAGCTTGGAAATTCCAGTCTTCCCATACCGACATTTATTTTTTTATTTTATTTACTTTGAAAGTTTTATATAGCGCGGACAAGATCCTTGCAGATATCAGACCGCTTGACAAAGAGAAGTACATGAGGGAGCATGGTTAAACAGATAAATCAATAAGTACAAATTGGTGGCGACTAAGCCCAACATGAGTACAAAGTAGTGCAGCTAGGTGGTTACAAAGCTAAACATGTGAGTAATATACAGTTAATACACATAATCAAAAGAGTCAAACATGTAGTATAGATCGGTGCAGAGTACTAACAGTGATCAAGATAGTAGTTCAGGTGTATTTAGCCATGAGGATAGCTTTTACTACCTTTTTAAAGAGTGTGGTGGAAGAGATAAGCCTGGTTTCGGTCGGGAGAGAGTTCCAGATCCTAGGCGCCATTCCCGAGAAGGAGCGCTTATATGTTTTTTCCTTCCGGAATCTTCGAGGTTTCAACAGAAGATTGTTTGTGCCTCTGGTGTTTCTAGCTCCTCCAGAGATTGTCAGTTTCTCAGCGAGGTATCCGGGTGAGTTTAGATGTACCGCCTTGTGTGTCATGCAGGCGATTTTCAGATGTATTCTAGCTTCAAATGGCAGCCAGTTCAGGGATATCAAGTCAGGGGTAATATGGGAGTGTTTTTTTGACCCAGTGATGAGTCTCGCTGCAGCGTTTAGAGAAGCTCTTAGGGGTGCAGTTGTAGTTAGGGGGAGTCCGCAGAGGGCGATGCTGCCGTATTCAATTCGAGGGATGACTAGTGCTTGTACTGCCGTTTGGAAGTCTTTGGCTGGGAGGTAGGGTTTAAGTTTCCTCAGAGTGTTGATCTGGAAGTTTGCTCCCTTTGTTGCCTTGCTGATATGTTGCTGCATGTTCAGATTGGTGTTGAGTGTTATGCCTAGGGATTTTGCTGAGTCCACGATGGTGGGTTGGACATTGAGTGCAGTTAGGTCTTTAAGCCAAATTTGAGTGGTGGAGACCTTCGCTGGGGGTGAGATCAGAAGGAACTCTGTTTTCCGGGCATTGAGTTTGAGATGATTGTCGGCCAGCCAGGATTGGGTGCTTCTGATCGTTGAGTTCAGGAGCAAGATGTCCTTGGGGGACTGTAATTTGAGATAAAGTTGGGTGTCATCTGCGTACATGTGAAAGTGTACATTGGATGCTTGTAGCAAGGTAGTGAGCGGTTCCATGACTAGGTTGAACAGAGTTGGGGATAGAGAGGATCCTTGGGGGACACCTAGCGTTACGGGTATTGGCGAGGACATAAGGTTGTTGCTCTTGAATTTCTGCGACCTGTTGTGAAGAAAGGAGGTGAACCACTTGAGAACAGTTCCAGATAAGCCCATTCTTGTGTTTAGAAGCTCTAGTAGCTTCTCATGTTTAACAGTATCAAATGCTGAAGAGAGATCAAGGAGGATGAGGAGGCAGGTGTTGTTTTGGTCTAGCATTTGAAGTGCGTCGTCAATTATGTGAGTCATAGCCGTTTCTGTACTGTGCCCTGCTCGGAAGCCTGACTGGTGCGGGTTGAGGAGATCAAATTGTTCAATGTGTTTAGTCAATTGTAGTTGTGCGCATTTTTCCAGCAGTTTGGCGAGAGTGGGAATATTGGTGATGGGACGGTAATTGTTGAGATCAGAGGGGTCGGCTGTAGGTTTCTTTAGGAGAGGTGTGACCTGACCAATTTTTAGTGAGTCAGGTATGCTTCCTTGTTGGAGAGAGCTGTTGATAATTTTAGACATGACCTGCTACTGAAGACAGCTCGCCCCTAACATTTGTTAACCACCTCCCGACGACTAACGTTGTTGTTTTTTTTTTAAATGTGCCAAAGTCACACCTGACTCCATCACAAAGACTCCCTTTTGTTGGAGCCATCCTGGATACTGTGCTTTTCCGAACCATCCCTCCACCTCAATAAGCCAAGGACATTTGGACTATGATTCCGATTTTTCAACCCTCAGTAAGTGCTCTTGAGGCTTTTAGGCTTCTTGACCGCCTGCAAAAGACCTGCAGTGGTGCCTGCTCGACCACAATGTGACCTGCGGCAAGTCCCTTTCTTCACCCCATCCAGAACTAACAGTCATGATTGATGCATCATTGCTGGGTTGGGGAAATGGAGATCATAGGTATCTTATCTCTGGCAGAAGCCCACCTTCACATCAACTTGCTAGAGTTGCGAGGGATTCGTTTGGCAGTGAAAGCGTTCCTCTTGCTCATCAATTGGAAACAGGTGCAGGTTCTCACAGATAACACGACCACCATGTGGTATTACAACAGACATAGCGGGGTAGGGTTGTGTGTCCTGTGCCTATAGGCACAGGGCACACTGAACGTGAACTGGAAGTGACTGAACTCTCAGGGTATCTCTCTGAGTGCTCATCACCTGGCAGGCTCTTTGAAGAACAGGCTGACTAACTCTGCTGATGTTGCTTAATGGATCATGAATGACAGTTAAACTCAGAGGTAGTGCAGGACTTCTTCCACCCATGAAGAGAACCCTGGCTCTATCTATTTGCCTCTGCAGAGAATGAGCAGTGTCCAAACGTTAGATCATTGGCGTTCCTCTGACTTACTTCCTTACACGCCCAGAGTACTCAAAAAGATTAAGACACACTGAGCCCAAGTCACCTAGTGGCCTGGTACAGCTGAGGAGAATGTGGTAAGACGTCCTTTGCTAGGACATTCTGTTGCAACAGCAGTCTTCACAGTTTACACCTCTATGCATTTAGATTGAACAGGGACAGTTAATGGCTTTCAGTTTTCCTCCTGAAGAGATTGGTGTCATCCTGGCTGCCAGGCGTCCATCAACCGAAAATATATTTTTGCGTTTAGCCGATGTGGTTTATTGAGGGTGTACTAGCTTCGACCACAATAAACTTTTGAAAAAGTCACAATTGAACAAAACAAGAACTGTCAAAGCCAAAAGGCTGGGAGCTAATGCCAAACATTTTGGCTTTGCCAATGCTTATTTTGTGTAGCAAAAGTAATCAATCAGTGGATCTGAAAACAAAGTGGTTAGTGACCCGCTAGAAAGAAGTTATTAAAAAGAGGTGTACAACAGGACAGAACTGTGGAAGATGGAGCGATCACCTTGATATCTGCTGGCTGAATGAGTGCGACCGGGAGGAGGAAGGGGCTGCAGAGTGAATGAAAGCTAGGAATTCGGTAGAATAGATGAGGGAGAACATGAGTAAAGAGATAAAAGAAGTTGGAGTGGTGTTTGAAGGTTGGGGCTTGGTCAATAGGGTCACAATTGCAGGTCTCATAGTGGATAATTAAACCAGAGCTAGGATGGGAGGTAAGACGATGTGAGGTATGAATAAATTGAGGTTTTCTCATGTGGGAAGAAAGAGGTTAATGGTGTGTTAAGAATGCAGGACACTATGGTCGTTGTACTAGCGAGTTTATTCACGCAATCGCCAACCATTATAGCCACTAACTCCTTAGTGACAGGGGTGGCCTGGTCGGTACTTCATACTATAGATTCTGGATGGAGTATAGGAGGGAGTGGGAAGCCGGGGCGAAAGAACGTGGAAGTGGCAAGGATGAAAAAAAACAACATTCTTCATAGTGTAGGCCAACTATGTCAGGTCGGGTTGTAAGGGGGGTAGGCTTGAGTGTGCTTTTTATAAAAAGAAGGACTTAAATGTGTGTGCTTGCATTCAGGCCATTTGATTTAATTTGTTTTGTTGTTCCCCTGTACATCTGATACCAAGATACGTATGCTCATGATGCCCCTTATCTGATGTATGTATGGGTTTTGTATTTCATCATTTTCAATCTTTTTTCTATAGCACGCACATTCAGCTCACGTCCCCTGAAAATGAGCCCCTTGCTCGTACCTCGTGTGGTACAGAGGGCTTCAAGAATGCCAAGAAGAGCACCGCCATCGCAGCACAAACCGCTGCCATCTCCGCAGCATCAGTAAGGACTCCTTTTGTTCATTCAGTGCATACTTGATTATAGATGTTGCTGCTTCACATTTAAAGTGAGCACAGGTCTGATTGCTTTCAAAAGTGAGTTTGCCTTTTACAAAAACTGTTTAAGAGTATAATGAGACTAGAGTGAATAGTTTGTTTTTTTATTTTCTACTGTAGGTTCTTTATGTGGATTGGTTTAATCGGCCATAAAAGTAATTTAAACAATAATCTAGGTTTTTAACGTGAAATGTATTGTATCTGTAGAAAATCTTCAAGAAAAAAATTGCGTGTATCAACAAACAGAAGTTAATGGCAAAAGGACCAATAAACAGTGTAATATCACAACTGTAGTATTGCTTATAAAGAATATTATGGAAACGTGCTACAGAAAAGATGTGAGGACGCCACACTCATGTGTATCAAACGCAGAAGAGCGAAATCCCATCCAAAGCACCTGGAAGATAAAACAAATAACTGTCAACACTTTGTTATCTACAGATCACAGGAAAAATTGTTCTAGCCTCAGTGTTAACTGTAGGAAGCTAGCTATGTACATACTATACCAAAGTAAAGTATAGTGTGCACATAGTCCAGCGGATCCCCAACGGCTTACAGAGGTAAAAGTAGATAGTACCTTACTCTCTGTTTGTGGTAGTGTGGGCAAGCAGTAAGGCTTTATCAGCGGGTAGTGTTAAGCATTTATTGTACACACTCAGGCAAGAAATGATTTCACACACACAAACACTGAACTCTGACCAATTGTTTTGTTTAAAAATATTTTTGTTGCATCTTATTTTTAGAACCTAGTAGGGTGTGGTGCAGGTGAGTAAAAATAGAACTTTTCAAGAATAATACAGTTGAAGGCAATTGAATGCAGTTGTTTTTTTCTTACATGTAGGTCAAATGTTCAGAAACAGTTGAAATTACTTTTGCAGTTACTTTGTAATTACCTCTTAGACTCAGTGTGATATGCCTAGGTAACGCACTGGGACATTTCCTAGATAAAAGATAAGTAAGTCAGTTTTGGTCAAAGCTTTTCATACAATTTTCAACTCCAAACAGGGAACTTTTTCCCCAGAAAAACAGTCAATGCAGTCCTATGGGAGACATTCAGGTTATCATTTTAAAGTGAAGTAATCGATCTTTGGAGCTGGGTTTCTGGGGTTTGAACCATGGTTCCCCCAGGGTCAAGTATGCACTCAAAGAACCCCCTCAGCGGCACTAGGGCGGCCGGGTGCAGAGTGCTAAAGCCCAATGTTATCTGATGGGAAATAAGGGGACTCTGGTTGGTGGCTGCTCACGGCACGCCACTTGGATGTGGGAGCAAAGCTCCTAGGGTTCAGCTCAGGGCAATGGGGATCCACAATAGCACATAAGTTGCACCCGCAGTGGCACTGGGGCAGCTAGGTGCAGGGTGCTGGATCGATGTTGGGAGCCATGTTGTTTTCAATGGGGAAGCTCCAGTCAGGACAAACACTGCAGGTTCGGGCACGAAGATCTTCAGGAGGCTACCACTGGTTGGAGAGGTAAGTTAGTATGTCGTGAGATGCCGGGACACTGTCGGTTCGGCCACCCAAGGGCGTGGGGTGCAGGGGTGTCTTTTGGCATCGGGTTTTCCTTATTTGCTCCGGTCGCAGTCAAGGGGATCTTCCAGACAGAGGCTGCAAGCATCTTCGGGAGACTTGAGGTAGGTCAGGGATCACCAGATCCCAGGCCAGGATCGCCGGGGAGATCTCCTTGTGGTGTTGGGCCACTCGAACTCCGGCCATGGACGTCGGGTGCAGAATGGTGCAGACTTGGGGATGTTGGTGTTCAAATCCGGTGCTCACAGGAGACCAAGTCTTTTCAGTGAATGCAGGACACATCCTCCGGGTTCTGGGGGCTGCTGGCTGCTGGACACACCTGGAATCAGCTGCAGGAGGTCGAGGTGGGAACAGGCTGGTAGGGCTGGGGACAAGTCAGTTGGTCTCCTCTTCTTCCTTCAGCATGGCTGTTCAGTCCTGCTGTTCGGTCCTTCTTCTTGTCTGCGGAGGTAAGGATCGGGTTTGCCCCTGAATATTACATTTAGGGGCGTTTCTGGTAGGTACATGTTGAGACTAATGGGTCGCTTCCTTGGGGTGGGTACACCCCCTATTATGCCACCCTCCAGTGGGAGGAGGGCATAAGCCTCTCTCTGGTTGGCTCGGTCCCCCATCTTCAAGATGGTGGGGACTGAGAGTTGTGCCTTGCTTACCCCACCTGAGGGGTGGGGTTGGCAAAGGTGGGCACACCTCTCCTCCTATCTTGGTTTTTTTCCGCCGATTATCCCTCCCAAAGTGGGGGCCAGAACCGGTGGGGGACAGTTGCTGTGAGCAGTAAATGGCTGGGGCAGAGTGGACTCCGCCCATCCTGGGGAAGGAGGCTTTGCAACTCTGCCCAAGATGTGCTTTGTTTCAGGACACCAAGAGTGGGAGGCTCTCGACCGAGGGCTCCAGAAACATATCTGGGGTGGTAGCTGGTGAGCAGCCAGTCAGCCATAACACTAGAGTTAGGCTGTGCCCTTGGAGTTCATTTGGCAATAAATCCCACTCTGGAATCAGTATGGGTTTGATGTGCTGGGAAGTTTGATATTAAGCTTCTCAGATTTCAGTAAAGCCATTATGGTGCATTGGAGTTCGTAATGACAAACTCTCAGACCATATATTCTTTATGGATTTACTTCACTTACAGGGCCTAAGAATGGACTTAGACATTGTAGGGGTACAGGGCTCATGCACATGTACCCTCACCAATGATATAGTACACCCAGCTAAAGGGGTGGCTTAACTATTCCATTGGCAGTGGATGTGTGCCAGGTTGACTCTTCACTTTGCTCTGCACCGAAACACACAGCCTGCAATGGCAGTGTGTGTGTGTTAGGGTACAGGGCCTCTGAGGGTGTCACAATATGTGCTGCAGGCCTGGTCACAGTGCCCTTGGACTTTCATGTGGCTAGAGTTGTCATTTGGGTGTGCAACAGTACAATTTTGCAGCGTGAATCTTTTCTGGAGTCACATAATGTGCATTATTCCGCCATCTAGTGGTTGGGTCCGGTAGTATTTCTTCCTTTTTTTGTTCTTTTTTAGATCTCGCTGAGTTAGCTCATGCGCTGCTCGGAGAGACATTTAGGAGCGGCTTTGAGAAGTGCTCCCAAAGCGGCGATCAGCTTGCCAGAACGCGCACAGGTGCGCTCGACATGCACAGGACTTTTTCACGTCACGCGTGCACCACTGGGTTCACCACTTGCGTTTTTTTTAAATTAATTTTTGCGCGCAACACAACTCCTCGCTGGGTTGCGCGGCCAATGCTTGTTACTAAAGTGCCCTTAAAATATATCTTTTTTTAAAAAAAAGTTTATGTTTAGCCTCACTTTACTGGCTATGCTGCAGCTGAGCCAGTAAAGGGAGGGTGAGCAACAGGTCAGCAGAGGTGTTTGACATGCGTAACCCTCTTGTGCGATTAGCCTGTAGCCAGCCTTATACATTGTGTGCCCCCTGCAGCCTCTGCATTCCTTAAAAGGCTCTCCTGCCCCCCACTGCACTCGTCTGCCCGACCCACTTGTGTCTCCTATTAACCCCCTCATGTCGCCTCGTTTTTTAAATATATAAATAAATGTCTGCCATCCGAAAAAATAAAAAAACCTGCATGTCTAGTGACTTGACGGAGACACACACACGCATGCGCACACACACACACACACACACTAAATAGCGTGTAATGAACGTTCCCCAAAAAAATAAGAAAAAGAGGGGACTGCGAACTAGTTATTAGTTCAACAATTCATTGACATGATGACACAGAATATACGTCCCTACCCCCAAAACATCTCTGATTCTGATTTCACAAGCACTCCAATCTACTCTCAGCTTGCACACACTTTTTTCTAGCCTCAATACATAGCTCTTTATTGAGCCCTACTCTCACACAACCTCCTCCACCAATGCTGTCACCCCTCCCCCCTCCTGCCACCAGAGGGTGTGAAGACATGTAGCCGGTGTATTCTAACTCGCAGGATACTAGGGCTGCGGTCACAGTTTCACATCCTAAACCAACTTTGCGGACTTCCACAATTGCAGAAATGTAAACCCAAAAAAGTAACCATTTCAAGAGCTACTCCTCCTGCCCTTCTCTAAAAAACACATGCGTCCGCTGAAGACAAAAGTGAGTATGTTTACACGCCAATGGTGTGTGCGCCAAATGACATTCTTACATATGCGGTACGCTTGTTGTACTTTTAGAAAACAATACATTAATTTATGAAAGCTCAGACAACTGTGTCCTCAAATTATAAGTACAGTAACTAACAGAAATGAAAACGTTCTCACGCTAGCCTAGCAGGTTAAGGCATCAGTTGCAGCGCTCTTGAAGAACCTTGACTTGCCTCAGATGCAGCTCAGTCTTTTATCCTTTCCAGAAACATAACGCACTCCTATCAAGGCCTGCAACTTTACCTACTGTTAATTGCAGCGCTGCAGAGGCACAAGGAAGTGCTAGTTACAGCGTCCTGTTGCCATTTGGCACGTCGGTCGGTGGCATAAAAAGAGTGAAGCAATTAATAAAATAACATCCGGTAGCAAACTCTGCCCTGAGCAGCGCATTACAAAGAGCACAGTTTTATCTTAAGTTTTTTTAGGTCTCGGCTAAACGCGCGGAAGCGCGTTGTTGCCGAGAACTTATTGTTAGCGAGTGTGCTTCCCAGGAGACACTCCTGGCCGTGCGCATCGCCTTGGAGGGCGATTTGAAACGCGCACACGATCGCTATCGCGCTTGCTGTGGGCAGCTGCTGTCGTGCATTCACACAGACACACACCAGCGCCCATGCACGCACTTGCTCATACAGTGCCATGCTTCAAGGAAGTAAAAATAATGTGGACAGAACGAATAAAAAGAAGTTAAACATGAATGCTAAAGCTGTGATGGGAACTAAAAATCGGAAAGCTTAAATCAGATGTGTGAAATAATAACGTACCGAAAAAACCCTGAAAAATAACGTGCATGAAAGCCAAAAAATGAAAAGCAAGTGTTTACCTGTGGATGCAGTCCGTGCGAAGCATTAATACAAATGTTTACATGCTGGCTTATGTGTTTAATCAAACGGAGAAGAGAGGATAAAAGCACAGTGCTAGTGCAATGAGTGAAACAAAACTGTGCTATATATGTCCTCCTAGATCCAACACACAGTCTTACATCGTAGGTGCCAAGAAATATGAGAGTACCTACATACTACATCTGGCCGTGAAGGGCATTTACACTACGGAAGGGAGAATGCAGAGTAGAGAGTGCAGAGTAGTGAGTGCAGAGTAGTGAGTAGTGAGTGCAGAGTAGTGAGTAGTGAGTGCAGAGTAGTGAGTGCAGAGTAGTGAGTGCAGAGTAGTGAGTGCAGAGTAGTGAGTGCAGAGTGCAGAGTAGTGAGTTATGTTATGTTATGTTATAAAATATTTTATTACGCGCTCTGCTACTACAAAGTATCCTGGCGCGGGCAGAGTAGTGAGTGTAGAGTAGTGAGTGTAGAGTAGTGAGTGCAGAGTAGTGAGTGCAGAGTAGTGAGTGCAGAGTAGTGAGTGCAGAGTAGTGAGTGCAGAGTAGTGAGTGCAGAGTAGTGAGTAGTGAGTAGTGAGTAGTGAGTAGTGAGTGCAGAGTAGTGAGTGCAGAGTAGTGAGTGCAGAGTAGTGAGTGCAGAGTAGTGAGTGCAGAGTAGTGAGTGCAGAGTAGTGAGTAGTGAGTGCAGAGTAGTGAGTGCAGAGTAGTGAGTGCAGAGTAGTGAGTGCAGAGTAGTGAGTAGTGAGTGCAGAGTGCAGAGTAGTGAGTGCAGAGTGCAGAGTAGTGAGTGCAGAGTGCAGAGTGCAGAGTAGTGAGTGCAGAGTGAGTGTGCAGAATGCAGAATAGTGAGTGCAGAGTAGTGAGTGCAGAGTGAGTGTGCAGAGCAGTGAGTGCAGGTGCAGAGTGGTGTGTGCTGTTGAGTGCAGAGTGCTGTGTATTGGCAATGTAAATGACAATGCCATTTATTTATGATTTAAAGAAAAAAAAAGAAATGTCATGAGCAATGCCAATAGCTCTACCTTTAATGATGCCGAGACCATTGCATTGCAAATGCTTGTTTAAGAAGTGTGACAGCATGGTAAAATATTACACAGCAGGCAATGAATATAAAACCCTCAGTAAACACGGAAGCACAGAATAAATATATATTTTTTAAAATGGGGCTCTGAAAAACCTATAAACAGTCTGGTTGTGACATTACTAAAAACTTGTAATCGTCAGTAAAAAGAAGAGTGCGTCAAACAAGCTCTTTCCTCTGATTTTTTTTCCTCTAAAAAGTTAACGGCCATTAGCGGCTAAGCACCCATGCGCATCAGTTATTTGGTGCCCGGCTGGAGTTCACCGCAGGAGAACAGCTGCAGGTTAACGCACGTTCTAACTACAGCCGTTTGTGAAAGCGGCTTACATTCACCTTAAATGATACTCTTCAAACAAATTGCAGGCTGCACTTTAGGGTGTTTATACTCATCGCAGATTCTACAGCTAATGTATTTATCTCCAACCGTGTAATCGCTTTCATACAAAGGACCAAAAATAAGGATTTTATAGATGTTCTGGAAGGGTGATGAAGTAACCATGTATTGTACGGAATAAGCGGCCCTTTACCCTACCCAGGAAAATATATTCAGCGTCAGCTCTGAGTTTTGAGACCTTATATAGGAACTTAGCCACATAACTCCTCGGTTACACGCAATATCCTCCTAATGAACAGTACTGGTGTTTTTCCCGCTTACAAATGATATATTGTGACATAACGGTCCTACAATCACCAAATCAAAGATTTGGGATGCTAAGTGTCACAACTCCTGTGGAATGTACTTCACGCCAAAGATCACTTTCCGAACCCTAAATGAAAAAGCATTAGGTTTTCAAAGACTGTATCCCCCCCATCCGCACTTTTACAATTGCTTACCATTGCTTACCCCCAGTCTCTACTGAAGCCCACCATTACAACTTTCCGCTGAGTACTTCAGTGGATGGTGGTTGGCCTGGGTGTGGGTGTAGGGTTGGTTACAAAAGGAGACCGGTGAGTTTTATGGCAATCACATGCTTGCTGTAGCAGTGCGAGCCAATTCTACATCCACATCCTCAAAGCTTCATTTTATTCGGTATCTGCACTCACTATAGCCCCGGTTGTCATTGGAGTAGACGGACACTCTGCCGCGCTGGTCCTCCCGCTAGTATCAAACACATGTCCCTCAACTTTTGGATAAGCAGTACTTGGCATTCTGGGTCTCTCAGAGGCTCCATTCCTATGTTTTCCCCTCTTTCCCTCAACCCTCTGGTTTAAAAGTGTGGGTGACCACTACCGGTACAGAGGTCAGTCAAATAATGAATTACTCTCAGCATCTTTGCCCACTCCTGAGTATGCGCAAGACGACCGAGATCTGTGCCAGCCAGAAACCACAAGGACACAACTGCTTTCCTCACCAGAACCACCGCTGCTGCAGCGACTTTACTGTAATGCGCGCTACCCCGCTTCTACTAGTGTAAAATCCGCCATCTTCCTTCTGCCTGTGCTCCGCCTGAGATAGACTGGTCAATTCCAGGACTCCTTGCAATGTTTGGTGGTCTCTGGTGCCCCTGGTGGTTTTTGTTACTTCTCTCACGGTATTATTTCTGACCCCTATGCTATTCCAATTGTATGTAGATCTTTTCACCATAAAAAGTAACAATTATTATTTAATTATTTTGCTAGTACTACTTCGCGATCTTTTGATTTATAATGGAATTTATATAAACGCAAAATAAAGACCAAAGAAAAATTCTGGAAAGAGTAGAAGTTAAGGCCAATCTCTTCCATGGTGGTTAAAGAAAAACCAGCGCCAGCGCTTTTGAACAGTGGTGCATGACTTGCCAGCGCCAGAAGCACTGATCATATGCTTTACACACTAGAGGGGTTGGTGAAAGATTAACAAAAGGGTTTATAAAAGGGATACTGCATTGATTTATTTCCACAATACAGCTTCTTCCATTGACTAAAACATTTTTTTTAAACCATTCTAAGAATATATCGCTAAACGCACATGGAGGCATAGGGGTCACGTTAAATCGCTGAAAATAACAAGCATTGGCATAGACTGAAATATCTGGAGGCCTTGAAGGTTTACCATCGTCCGATCAGGAAAGCGCGTGGGGAATACTATTCTGGGCAAATTGATCTAGCTCACAATTCAAGGAAGGCCATTTTTCAGGTTGTGAAACAGGTGTCCTCTTTGGAACGAGTGACACCCGCACTTCCTGCCTCTATGGATTACTGTAATAAGGTCGCTGACTTTTTTACTGATAAGATTGCTAAGATCTATGCTACCTTTCCAGAAAGCAGCAGGAGTTATGTTTCTGCTATTGGCTTGGATACTTCGGGGTCTGAGGACTTGTTTGTCCTTCATCCTTTGGTGGAAGATGAGGTCACCAGGCTAATGGAGGTGGTTAAATCTGGGTCTCCTTTGGACCCAATCCCTCCTAGATTTCTGCTGCTGGGAAAGAAAGTTATGGCCCCTCTCTACATCTTGCTTTTGAACGTGTCCTTCCAAACTGGTCAGGTTCCTAGCAATTGGAAACATGCTTTGGTGGTTCAGTTGCTGAAGAAACCTTCATTGGACCCTGCACTTCCTGAAAATGTAAGACCTATATCTCTCCTTCCTTATGTGGCAAAAATTGCTGAGAAACATCTAAATGGTAATCTTCCTAAGTTTTTGGAAGAGAGGCGGGTTTTGCATGATACTCAGTCTGGGATCAGGACTCTGCACGGTACTGAGTCCGCTCTCCTGATGGCGACTGAAGCTTTGCGGGCTGCGGCTGATGACGGTAGGACTGCGGCCCTGATTTTGCTGGACCTGAGCGCTGTGTTCGACACGGTCTCCCACGGCCTTCTATTAGAAAGGCTAAGGGAGGCCGGGGTCGGAGGTATCACGTGGACCTAGATGAAGAATTTTCTGTCGAATGGATCCTTCCAGGTTTTGCAGCATCCTTTTAGTTCCAGGATCTGCCCTTTAAATCAGGGGGTGCCGCAGGGTTCGGCTCTTAGCCCAACCCTTTTTAATATCTATATGCGCCCACTTGCAGACATTGTCCTGAAATATGGATTGCAGCTGGTGTCATATGCTGATGACACTCAGCTAGTTGTCACCCTGGAACACAAGGAACCCGAAAGAGCTGCCGATTTTAGAGCCTGCTTGGGGAACTTATGGATTAGATGAGACTAAGCTGTCTTCAGCTGAATGCAGGGAAGACAGAGGTGATGGTGGTTGGTAAACAGCCTTCTCTCTGGACACAGCTCTGGTGGCCCGCAGCACTGGGTTCTTGTCCAGTGCCGAAAGCCAAGGTAAAATATCTGGGAGTATGGTTCGACGATGGTCTCTCCTTCTCCTCGCAAATATCAGCTGTGGCCGGGGCCTATTTCGGCATTCTGAGGGTGATACGTACGATCTTGGACTTTCTCCCCCTAAATGCTAAAAAGTCGATTGTACAGGCGTTGGTGACATCTCACCTTGATTATTGCAATGTCTTGTATATGGGGGTAACGGCAAAAAATTTGAACATCTTGCAGAAAGTCCAAAATGCCGCAGCCCGGCTCATCCTGAATATACCTAGGAGGGCATCGGTGGGAGTAGCCCTAAAGGTACTTCATTGCCTTCATGTTCAGGCTAGAGTTACCTTTAAGTCTCTTTGCGTTTGTCACAGAATTCTGGGGGAGAGGTGACCTCGCTTCTTATGGCCTCTCCTGAAAGCTCACCAGCCTGCTCGTTATCTAAGGTCATTGGGGAGTGCAAGAGGGAGTGTGCCCAGGGTGCGCAAGGTGCGACTGGGAGGAAGATCATTTGGCTTTTTGGCAGCTAAGGCCTGGAATGAGCTTCCAGTGGACCTTAGGACAACTGAGTCGGAGTCCTTGTTTCGCAAAAAATTGAAGACCTTGCTCTTACGCTCCTCCTATGGAGGAATGTAGTGGTCTGGTTCCACCTAGGTGGATGCCCATGTGGGGGGCTGCTGGGGTGGCTGTTAGGGCTCTTGTTTGTCCTAGCGCAGGGACACTCCAGTTGGAGTAACCATTGCGCTTTATAAGCTTGTTAATAATAATAATAATAGCCAATAGGTCTCGCTTTTGGGACCTTATAAGTATTTAGTTATGCAGCACAATATCCTTGATGCCACAACATAAACTGTTGCATGGCTAAACACTTATAAGGTCCCAAAGGCAAGACCTATTGGCTATGCCAATGCTTGTTGTTGGTGGGCGTCTACATACCACCATTCAGTGTCCTTACGTGATGTTGACGGGCTTCCTCTAGAAGCTCCCACCTTTGGTCTCCATCTTCAAATGCTTTTTTTCCACTGTTCGGTCTAGATCGAGTCGGATGGAGCTCCTGAAGACTGGAGAGAAGAATCGACGAACACAACAAAAATAATCGACAAAAGAGGAGAAAAAGTTCTTTGACGTACCGCACTTCGATCCTAGGAGCCGGAGCACCACAAAGAGGGGAAAACAAAACACACAAAGCATGTGCATATACAAGGGATCCCCACTGACTGTCAGTAGTAAAGGATGCATATGTTGTGCTTTCGAAAGTGTTTCTCTTCTGCTGTGAGCAGAGGGTGAGATGAGTAGGCTGTTATTTCTTCAGCATCCTTACAGAAATCACTTTTTGTTTGCATTGGTGACTGACGGAAAAAACCTATAACTTTAACAACAAATATACCTTCAAGAGATTATAATGAGGACGACCCAGGCTCGCCTGCTTAGAGATTTCCCTGAATCGACAAGGAACCGGCAATACAGCTTTGTAGCAGCTAACCTGGTAGCATTAGACAGCCACGATTAATGGGCAGCGTTGTGCTATTGAATGCTGCTATGTATGTGCTCTTTATCTCATGGTGTACGCCGTTCCTTCTTCGGTCACCATCAGACACCAGTTATATAAGTCACTGGGTCAGTCTTCCACGCCCATGTCTAGGGAGATGAAGTGGGGAGGCAAAGGGATATTTTCTGGTTTGGGTCAGTGACTGGGCCTGCAATGCCTGCTGGGAACGTTTTTAGGGACACATCAATCTCCCATATCAGACCATAGTGTCGTCTCCAACACCTCACCCTCCCACCCCCCTTCCCCCACCATATTTTGCTCAAACTTTTTGGGGCAGCCCTTTGCTGTGTACACCACCCTTTTGCCTTCAATGCAGTAGGTGATTCCCAGAATCCACATCTCTGGTGGGGGCCACAGGGTCCCCACAGCGTTTTGTTGTGTCCCTTTTTGCTAGAGTGAGTCCCTGCAAGTAATTGCTCCCTTGGTAGGTCCATGTCGCTCGGCTTACCCAGAAGTACAAATTATGGTGTTGCTGGAATGTGTACTCCTAGGGTTTCTGACAGTTCTGCAATAATCTTTCTCCAGTAATGCCTGATGTGTAGGCTGGCCCACACCTTGTGAATTAAGGTGCCCTCCAGCACCATGTACAGCAGTTTGGTGAGGGGGCCCTTCTCATTTTGTTTAATCTACTTGTGTTATAGTCACCCTGTGAGAAGTTGGCCTGATATGTGGTGTTTCCAATTCTGGAACCACCTTATATTAGTCCAAACAATCCCTTATGGTGTCTGGTTGTAAGTCAACCTTGTTAGACAAGCTATCCTAGGGGTAGCATGGACTAAGCAGCCTTAAAGGCTTAACTTAAGAGGTCGTGTTAAGCGAGCTGTTTTACCACATACGATCCTGTAATACCAAATGAAAGGACACCACACAAGTATATATTATAAAAATATATGTGTTTATTTCTAAATTAATCCCCAGTACTCTTTATGAGCAAAGGGGCACAAGCGTTAAATCAAAAGCACAGTATAACATACAAAGTTGCACAATTATGGATGAGGGCGGGTGGCCACTCAAGCCATATATTAAAAAAGTGGTATAAGAGATACCAATCGAACAGTGGTTAGGCCCAGGGCCTAGGGAATCGCTGGGAGCAGTCTGGACTAGCAATGCTGAAGTCGGGAAAAGCCCGCGGGATTCGGGTGCAGCACGTAAAGTGCGGCTTACACCAATGCAATGTCAATGGTGCGTAAAAGTTACACAAAGAGAGTTTAAAGATACTTCCGCTGAACCTAGAGGAACAAAACTTAAGACACAGAACCTAGAGGTGTGTACCAGTGTAGGGACACCGGCGTTGCAATGCTACCTCACGCACAGGAAGCGGGTGCATAGGGTCGAAGTGGCGTCGGGTTTTGACACGCAGGCTCTTGGTGCTTGGAGCTGAAGATGCTGCAGGCGATGGGAAGCAGAAGTGTCCGGTGTGATCCAAGGGTGGATCGAAGTCGAGAAGTATCTGAATGCAGAGGGGACAGAGTCTGGGTCCCTCAGCAGTGACCAGGGTGGAACCAGGACGGAACCAGGCAATGTCGGGTGCACTCAGATGGTTGTTGAGGAGCTTCTCTCCGCTGTCACGTGGGCTCTGGGGCATCTGCGACGTCCAGGAGCAGGTAACGATCTGTCCCACGCAGGCTCTCGCTGTCAGCTTCAAGATTGGAGCAAACAGCACTTGGCAAAAGCAATCCACGCGGAACCGGGAGATTGCTTCTCACTCAGACCAGGAGGGTCAGAGCGGGGGGCTCCTTTTCACAGGAGCTGGTGCAAATCTGGAGCAACCAGAAAAGCAGGTTGGTTTAAGGTTTTCGTCGGCACAGGGGCCACAAGCCAGCTGGCAAGTGACCGGGCCAACGCGTCGAGCCAACACGAGCAGAAGGGCCCCACGCAGCACTCGTCGAGTGTGGAGGGGGTAGCTTTGGTGCAAGTGTAGCTCAGGGTTGGGGCTTCTCAAACCCCGGTGTACAGCTTCGAGGATCACTCGTGGGCTGCACGGTCAGCGTCTCGTGGCCTTTTCAAGATGGTGTGCCCCATGCTTCCGGTCGCCTCCACGGGTCTCAGCTCTGCAGGGACTGTGGATCGGGCTGTAGGAAGGCAGGCAAGCTTGATCTCATCGATCTCTGTCGCTCGAGTTCCGGCGGGAACTGCAGCAAAGCAAGGGTCGAGGTGCTGGATGGTGCCTGTTTGCACAGGGTGGTCACTCCTTGACCACAAGGGAGATTCTTCAGTCTTCTACGTTGAGTAGGATGTCGAAGGGTCCAGAGTTTTGTTTCTTATGTTTCTTCAGGATAATCTGAGTTGCATTGGCACTGCTCCCACTCTTATTCGAATCTGGTGGGCTGGATTGCCTGCTAGGTCCCCTCCTATGGGTGGGACCCAGGAAGGGGGTGGGGGGGTGGACACACCCCTTTCCTTTGATCCAGGCCGCGCTGGGACTGGGGCTGGTGTGCCCCAGAACCGGTTTGGCCGGATTATGCAAGGGGCAGCCTTGTGCTCCCCAGGCAGTGTCTGGTTTCTTTGAAACCTCCCTGCTACAATCCACTATCTCCTGTCTGGGGTGGTGTGACACCTTCCTGTTACAGGAAATCCTTTGTCCAGGCCTCCCTGGCTGAGTTTCGGTCAGCTGCAGGAGGTCAGACTCGTGTCTGTGGCAGAAGCATCCATTTTGTGGATCTGAGGCTCCTTTTAAAATCAACCGCGTTTTAGCAAAAGTAACATGTCGTCCCCTGTAGAGGGGTGGAATGCTATCCCCGTCGACAGGACTGTTGAGGGGATAGTATTCCAAATCGTATGACACCTTACACGACATGTTTTGATAAAGCCAAACCAAAGTTAACATATAACCGCGAGGATTATAATGCACTTAAGAGTATATGGTATGGCATTATCCCGGAACAGCTAAGGGAATTGGTCCCGACAGCTGCAGACAGGCTCAGCTCATGCTAGAGCAACATCTCACATTAAACCACGCACTCTGCCTCCAGGATTGTTAAGGCCTGCCATAGGAGTGACTCACAGGTTTATATGTGTCCAGATAGGTTTAGATATAGGCATACTATATCTAAGCAAGGGGTGATTACACCACCTTGCCCTAGCCGAGTGATCAGCCAGTTGTGTCAATTTTGGATAGCCAGCCAGGGGTGGCAAAAGATATGCTGCAGCCCCTGGTAGGCCTTGGGTGGCACCTATGCCCTGGGCACCTATAGTGCACTGTACAGGGGCTGATAAGGTGACCCAAGCCAATTTAGTTATGCACCTAGGGTACATGGAATCCATTTTACAGAGAGAGCAGATAGACTGGGGCCCTGATTAGCAGGGAACCAGGCCAACTAAGTCGAAAACCAGCTAAACACAGGCAAAAAATCTGGGGTAACCATAGTCAGGTAGCCACCTTCCTACACACCCTGTGCGGTATTTTCAGTTAGAAGAGCCTCAGGCTCGCTTTATTCGCTACTTCGTGTGGATGCACCAGTGCGGCCTCCCAGTCTACGGCTTCCATGTCTCCTATGTCTAATTCCCAGCCTGCTCCGAGGGACTGTAGTTTGGCTGGCGCTCTGTTAATAAGTGTGCGTATGTGAGCGAGATTACCTCTTCTGTTACCTCCTCCCCCAGTATCATTCTCTAAATGGGGCTGCTGTCCTTCAGCATCTCGCAGGCTATGGATTCTGCTCTCGAGGATTCTCTTACGTTGAAATAATGAAACTCCTATGATGAGTCAACATAATTTTTGCCTATAACTAAAAATACAAAAAGTTTACAAAAATCATTAAATTATGTTATGGAACCTTAAAAGTTAATTTTTGAGATTTTAAGCCCTGAGGTGCCTAGAAAAAGTAAAGCACCATTAAATGAATCACAGTATGTAGTGAACGTGTACCTGAGTGCGGTTTCATGCCATCAACAATGGAGTGGAGGTCTTTTTCACCAAGTGTGCTGGCCGGGTCATATTAGTCTTCAGCTGCTGGGAAAGATCACTATCGTCACAGGCCTCGAACAATTATAAAAATGCTACTAGACGTACAGGTCTAGTGACTTGAATAATCTTCTCAACCTAATTATTATGCTTTTGTTACCATAAATTGGGTTCAAATTATGTGATCCTGGACAAGTATTTCAATTCACTGAGCCGACATTTCTTAATTATCACTTATGAGTACACCTTTAAATATGCGAATTCAGCATGCCTGTTGTACAAAAAGCACTTTTGTTTGATTTAATAGACAAAACGTTTGCTCTCAATATAATTCAAATCTTGCCACATATAGGATACACATGACCACAGATTTCCCTCTTAGTTAATTAACCGCATTGTCATCAAGGCGGGGGCATGAATATTTCTCAAATCATGTATAAAAAAATCACTTTAATAAATACATACCTGAAGCATGAAGTGGTAGCAAACCTATCTGCAATCAGTAGATTTTCCATTGAAATGGCCACAACATTTCTCACTGACTTGTGGTTTTACTGATAAAATTATATAGTGTACAATGTTTGGAAATCAACTTTCTGCAAATATTTGTCACTAGCAGCCCGTCCCGACGTTGTCCGGGTATGAATTACTGCCGGCCAGTAGTATATTGTTTTGTAGGATTTCGTTTTGATAGCATTTCTTATCTGTGACAGGCCTGTGAAACGCTCTGATTCACAGTGCACTGCTGATGCACTTAAGAGTACTTTATTTTTCCTTGCAATATTATATAGCGCGAACTCGACAACATGGCATGAGCACATTTATATTTGGCATGAGCACATTTATATTACAAAAGAACACATTCCTTTGTGGTAGGCAAACAAAGCGATTTGCCTGGAATCACAGGATGTTGAGCTGATGCCGAGATTCGAACGTAGCTCCCCAGCTCTAAAGTTCGAAATTCTAGAACTTGTGGCGGGAGGTGTGTCTAAAAGTGTATGTCGGTGCTGGCCATCAATGAGAGAGACCTGTGCATTTTTCAATTGGGTGGTGAAAAAATATGAGTATGTTGCTGGAGATGTGGGCTGCTGTGCCACCACTTACAGGGGGAGGGTAAACACCCATCATTCCGCAACTTTCTTTCCGCATACCATCACTCTGCATACTTTAATTACGAAAGTACCATGACTCCGCAATGCCATTATAACGCATGGCATTACATTTTATATGCTTTTACCACGCATACATTTACAACAAAATTTGTTGTAAATGCATGAATGGTAAAAGCATGTTTTTTTAATGTTTGGATAGGGTAAGTATGGGTATAGGGGTATATGTTTTGGGGTACTGAGGTATATGTTTTGGGGAGTTTGGGTATTTTAAGGGTTCAGATATAGTTTTGGGTTATGGGGTACAGGGGTAGTTTTAGGGTTTAGGGATAGGTATGAGTTTTGGGGCACAGGGGTATTTTTAGGGTTCAGGGCTAGGTTTGGGTATAGGGGTATTTTTAGGGTTAAGGGGTAAGTTTGGGTTTTGGGGTACAGGGGTATTTTAAAGGTTCAGGGCTAGGTTTGGGTTTTGGGGTACAGGGGTATTTTTAGGGTTCAGGGCTAGGTTTGGGTTTGGGGTACAAGGGTATTAGGGTTCAGGGGTAGGTTTGGGTTTTGGGGTACAGGGTTATTTTTAGGGTTCAGGGCTAGGTTTGGGTTTTGGGGTACAGGGGTATTTTTAGGGTTCAGGGGTAGGTTTGGGTTTTGGAGTACAGGGGTATTTTAAGGGTTCAGGGCTAGGTTTGGGTTTTGGGGTACAGGGGTATTTTAGGGTTCATGGCTAGGTTTGGGGTCAGGGGTATTTTAGGGTTCAAGGGTAGGTTTGGGTTTTTGGGGTACAGTGGTATTTTTAGGGTTCAGGGCTAGGTTTGGGTATAGGGGTATTTTTAGGGTTAAGGGGTAAGTTTGGGTTTTGGGGTACAGGGGTATTTTAAAGGTTCAGGGCTAGGTTTGGGTTTTGGGGTACAGGGGTATTTTTAGGGTTCAGGGCTAGGTTTGGGTTTGGGGTACAAGGGTATTAGGGTTCAGGGGTAGGTTTGGGTTTTGGGGTACAGGGTTATTTTTAGGGTTCAGGGCTAGGTTTGGGTTTTGGGGTACAGGGGTATTTTTAGGGTTCAGGGGTAGGTTTGGGTTTTGGAGTACAGGGGTATTTTAAGGGTTCAGGGCTAGGTTTGGGTTTTGGGGTACAGGGGTATTTTAGGGTTCATGGCTAGGTTTGGGGGTCAGGGGTATTTTAGGGTTCAAGGGTAGGTTTGGGTTTTTGGGGTACAGTGGTATTTTTAGGGATCAGGGCTAGGTTTGGGTTTTGGGGTACAGGGGTATTTTTAGGGTTCAGGGGTAGGTTTGGGTTTTGAGGTACAGGGGCATTTATAGGGTTCAGGGCTAGGTTTGGGTTTTGGGGTACAGGGGTATTTCTTGGGTTTAGGGATAGGTTTGAGTTTTGGGGTACACGGTTTATTTATAGGGTTAATATGGGTTAGTGTTTAAGGGTGTTGGGGTATTTTAAGGAGTAAGGGTGGGTTATGATGATTATGGGGTGTAGGGGTATTTAAAGGGAGCCGAGTGGGATTAGTACATAATATGAGACATGGCATGAAGGGCGGAACGTACCACACGCCCCCAGTGTTTGTCACGCCCCCAGCACACGCCCACAGCACAACGCAGACACGCCCACAAGGGACTACTTTGCTGGCACGGTTCTTTTACCTTTTAAATGTATAAGGTGGGCTTCTGCATAGCCTATGTCCTTCTGCTGCAACTGCCCTTTCCAAAGCTGTATTGGGTGTTGTGATTGGTGCTGTGGTTCCTTAGGTTACCCACCTCAAAGGTTTTGGCTCTCTTTTTATTATATTAGTATGGATTTGCACATCACCAAGTAAAGTGTACTAATTTGTTTTACTCCTATTTAAATCTTTGTTTGCATCACACTACTGAATTACAAAAAGCAAGTTTTTTTTATAATTCCGGATATATTTTGAAATACTTGCACAATTTATTTATAACCTAACCTGTTTAATTATGTTTATTACAAAAAAAACTTGACATCTAACAGACTTTTGTTTCACAGCCATTGTCAGCCAGCTCACCTGACAAAAACCTCTAACTGTAATAAGAGAAAAAAAGTAAACGCATTTTTGCCAGGATAAGATAAGAAACTATTAGTAAAAAGTAAAACTGACATCTGACCCCTGCCCTTGAACAGACAGCAAATGTGTTAAGATAAAAACAAAATTTAAAGGTGTCTTTATTGCTCATTCACTTTCTGAATTAACAGAAGCCTGTTTTTTCCAGCTTAAGTTCACTGCCAGAAAGGCTGAGTAGCTGCTAAAAATAGCTCGACCTGATAGAATCTGACTTGCCATAGAGAGTGGGCAAGTAGATTTTTTTAGGCCTGGTATTGTAGCCCTTAGCACCTAAGGCAGACAATTGGGCACTAGGTCTCTTTCCTGTTAAGCCTCACATAGATTCTAGCCCTCTGTGGCATGCTGGATTATCTTTGAGTCAATAGTCCTTCATCTTATTGTTTCCTGAAACAGGTAAGCAGTAGGCCAACTACTGAATCTTTTGAGAGGGGTTCCAGTCCATTGCTGCCAGCAGGATTCAGGAGCCCTTGAGTGAATTATCTTCTTCCAACAGGATTATTCTACCAGCAGGGCCGCCTTCTTCAAGTAGAACCTTCCCAGGCCCATGGATGTTCTGAGGAGGTGGTGGTTGGAATGCCAGATTAAGCCTGTGCAGTATCCATTGATTTGAGATATTCTGTTATCCAACCAGATTTCTTCTTGCAACTGCTCCACTTCCTGTAGCATTAGTTCCACTTTGCCTTACTGTACAATTACCCTGCAGCCCCTGTTTCAAGATGGCAGAACTCAGCTGCCATTAGGTAGTCCTGTGTTCTGCTACTTAGTGACTTTGCTATAAAGGGGCTCTCCATCCATTTGAATGGGACACAAATGGTTCTGTCCCCTACTGTGAAAGTAGCTAGGCCAGTCAGTCAGTCATTAAAACTTTATTTGAGTTATTACAACCATAAAAGTATACACTATACATATATAAAACTTTATAAAAACAGGAATTAAAATGTATAAGATTGCGATTCAGTCTTTTCCCGGAGGATAACCCCGACAACATTATTTCTAACAGTATCCTCCTGAGATGTTAAAAACACATGAGAAAACATATCTGACTACATTAAAGTACAGTCTCGATAACATACGCCTATAACTGTGTATTCTGGAGGAACCCCCTGACTCGAATCATGTATTTCCCCAAGGCGCAGGCTATATCCAGGTTTCCCATCCCCACCAGGAGCTCTGCAGCTTGCTTCCTATTCGTAATCCTGTAATTTTTGAATAACGGGCCTAAAATCTCCTTACGTATATCAAGGGTCCTCCTACAGTCTAATAAAACATGAGTAATGTCACAGGTGGAGCCTAACGTACATGTGCAATTGCCATTACTATTAATCATGAGGTTTTTAACTCTGGTATTTACATAACACGGGTTTACACCCATTCTCAGTTTTAAAACCTCTTTTCTTAGTTTCTGATTTGGCAACCTATCCAAGTACAGGTAGGGATGATCTTCTGAAGTCCATACTTGGATCATATGGGACACTGATATTTTTTGCCGAAGGTACTCTTGGTCACATGTACGGGACACATCCGCTCCCAATGTCCGTAGTTCTTTTTTGCCTATATTGGTGTGTCCTAACTGGGCATCTAGTTGTATTCCTAACTTCCCGTAAGCTTCCTTTAATGAGAGTCTGACTTCTTTAGCCCATGATAACTCACTGGAGGTAATTTCCTCTCTACACCACTGTGATATTTTTCTGGGCGCCTCCCTTATCTCCAGACCCTGCCAAAACCGTATTAGTGTCATCCTGGTTGTAATTGCCCAGGAAGTGACTCCCATCTCCAATCTTGCTGCCTGTACCATAGCTGATTTAGGTAACGAGAATAAGCTTTTCAGGATCATACCCTCCTCTTTATCCCAACCTTTTTTCCCACTGAGGAGGAGAACCTCTGATCCATATAGGAATTGCGCGGGGACCATTGCCAGATAGGCCTTAATAACCGGCCCGTCTGACAAGTCTCCGTAAAAGCTATTAAACCTTTTTAAGCCCTTTATTTAAGCTGTTGCCCTAATTTTTAAAGATTCCAGATGGGTGGTCCAATTCAGGTTACTCGTGAACCATACTCCCAAATATCTATATTCAGATACCCTCTCAAGAAGTTCCGTACCCAAATACCAAGGGAACCGGGTCTTACTTTTGCCGAAACATAGGGTTTTAGTCTTTTCCATATTTACTTCCAATTTTTTATTTAGGCAGTATTTATGGAACATATCTAGTTTCCTCTGCAGACCTATCTCAGTCTGGTCCATGATCACCAGATCGTCTGCATAAAGCAGACAGGATATATGGTTACCCCCTAACTTTGGACTCGCCCCTCTAACCTCTTTCAGAATCCGGGGTAGGTCTGCTATAAACAGAGAAAAGAGCAAAGGGGCTAATACGCACCCCTGCCTCAGGCCATTTCCAATCTGGATCCTACCAGATAATCCACCCTCCACATCCAGGACTACCTGGGCCCAGTTGTCTGTAGCTAGGCGCTCTGAGTGATTCCTAGGAATAAACTTTTCCTTTGCATCTATAAGTCAAAAGAGATTAGTGCTAAAGTTGCCATTTGTTCTGCCAGCTGCTCTGTCATCTCCCAGATGACTGATCTTTGTGAAGTGGTCAGCAGTTTCCACCCATTTGCTGTTCCTCGTTTTACAGGCAGGATGTTGTCCTCTGATCCAGCTTAGCTAACTCTCGCAGCCATGATGTGTATTCCAGCCTTCGATGTGTGAGTGGCAGAGCTGGTTTCAAACCAAGTCTGGTTAAGACAGGATTACAAAGTTCGTTGTCCACTTAAGTTATCAAAAACTGATTTCACCATTAAATCAGATTTTTTTTAAACTTAAGTTGAAAATTGAAGCAGAGTTTTAGCATTTTCCCAAATGGAGATAGGAGATAAAGATGTTATTTCACGTCTAGCTTTTTCAACTAAATGTCTAGCAAGGCCTACACAGGAAAATAGCTTTTGAGCTTTATTTCAGTGAGAGCACATTAACTTAGTATGTAGTGTGACTTATGAATATATAAAAGTAGGCTCTTCCTACATGGCCTGGGCTCTTTTCCCTCCCATGTATCACTGCATTTAAATTGCAGTCCATTCAGAACACAGTTGTGCTCCTTTCAAACATTTGTATAGTACATGTGTGGGTTGTGTAAATTCACACTGCACCCCACATATGACATTTAGCCAACCATACTGTAGATTCATTTAATGCACCATTAAGAATATGCATATGGGAAAGCTAAACTGGCAAAACAGGCATCTCTAATGTACCGCACATGATTTAGGGGGAAGCACAGGCACTGATTGTTTGGAGGAAAGGACTCTGCAGTGCCTTACACTTAACATGTTTCTAGGGTTTAGTTGCCAGCAATAGTATGAAGTGAAATCGAAACCCCGGATTGATTACTTGAAGGTGATCCAGTTTACTTATTTTAAGCAGGTTTTAAGGTGTTTGACTAGACCAGATCACCATATGAAGTTCAGTGAGTTTGGATGCATTCCATCCCCCTATAAAGACGTAGTTTTCTTTCCGGTCACGGAAAGAAGTCCCTCTTCATCTGATGGAGCACATGTCTAGGCTTAATATAATCTTACTCTGAATGTCTTGCTTTCCAGCTGGAAGTCGATGTGGGTGTTGTCTGCTTCCATTTCGAAGTTTTCCTGGTACTGCTTAAATAGCTATGGCACAGGGTGCAAATAGATATTGACGTCCACCAATGCAAAATTGACAGTCATGAAGTATCCAAGAATAATGTATTTTCTTTTAGAATGTAATTCAGAAACAGTTTTCTATGACATGTTTGGCAAATCTACTTTTACTGAAAATTGGTGACCAGAGGTAATAAGTTATATGTTGGGCTAGAGGTGCTGTCATGTAGACAGCACAGATGTATACGTGTAAAGCCAGGAGTATAGATATCAGTGTGTAGACACGTTTACAATGGGTTATGTAGACCTAGAGGGAATAGCATAAAGGCAGCAGTAGATATACTGGGGTGAAATTGTTACTACATTTACATAGTGCTTACTACCCCTGACAAGGCATTGAGGGTATTATGCTAGGCAACACGCTGCTCTGAAACCCAAGGTTAGTCTCTAGACTAGTCCAGTGTTACTGGTTATTGATGTTCGTGGGAACGGGGGAATATGTGAGTTTGTGTAGCTATTTAGCTTAATAAATGAACTAGAGGAGAGTAGTGTGTGCTTTGTTGCAGGGGTATCACGTTGCAAAAAAAGAAGAGATTGTGATCGTAGAGATGAGTTCTGAGACATTTTCAGAAGTACATTAATAGAGATTAACACCAATATGAATGTGACTTCGAGAAGGTTGTTCTTAGAAAAGTGGTATATGCAGAGGATGACATTAACGGAGTGAACCATTTGAAAGGAAAAGGAGACGTGGCCGTCAGAAGTTTTAAGTAAAGATTCGTTTTTTATGCTGGATTTTAGGAATGTATACTTTTTTTTCAGCTAGCCTGCAATTTGAAGATGCAAGACTGTAGTTGCAAATACTGGAGCAGATGTGTATTTTTGGAGTGTGGAATTCATGTTACGCATGGGCAACAAACCATTGGTCCCTTTGTTTTCCACTCGAGGAGCTGGTAAAGCAACTGCCAGAATGGCTAAATGGAGTTACAGGCTACAAATGGAGAGCTGGAATATTGGGATTGTGTTTCTTTGAATGTGGGCAGTTGCTTCCCCCTGGCTGCCCTGCTGTTTGTACACAAGCTTGAAGTAAAACTTACTTCCACTGATCCTCTGGCTCCTGCGATTATTGGCATGATGCTTCTTTTCAGTGTTCCAGCCAGACTGCCACTGTGTGCACTGCTCCTGGGGTTCACCTGACCCTGGAGAGAGTAGAGCTCTGGGCGTTGGTCCAGGGGACAGCACTTACCTTCAAAGGCTAAAGGTAGGGCTAGGGTGGTGGTACCAGGCTAGAGGGAGGCGTGAAATTACTAGACGATGAGCAAATGTAGAGGAAGTAAGTTAGTTACTAAGTTTTAGTTAGTGATATAAGTACCAGGATGTAGGCAAGAGTAGATTAGAAATTCTAGGATATATGCAGGGGGAGTTTATAGGGTATAAATTGGAATAGGAGTACTACGAGATTTCTGGGGTAAAGGTACTAGGGTATAGTTAGGTGTAGTGGCACCAGGTTGGGAGGATGTTCTAAGGTCTAGGCAGGCGTGTAGGGTGTAGGTAGTGGTAGAGGTCCTTGAGTATTGGTTGGGATCGAAGTGTTAGGGTATAGGTAGCAGCGCTAGGATACATGTGGGGCCGAGGTACGGGGGTATTGGCAGGAGTATTGGTAGGTACTCCCGTATGTTTCAGGATGGAGGGAACTGGGTATATGCAGAGATTAAGGTATAAGTAACAGTAAAGGTACTATGCTATAGTCCGTATAAGGATGGTAGGATATAGATGTTCGAGGATACTTTTAGGAGTAGAGGTAAAGCTGGAATGGCAGTTTAAGAGGTACAAGTGTATAAGAAAGGAGGGTGAGAGGTATTGGAGAATATGTACATATAGCGGAATTGGTAAAGACACAGCGAAAAATAGGAAGGAGTTTCAAAGGAATGGAGAGGGAATAGAGGAGGCCGAACAAAGAGTAGACGGGGATGGCTGTAGACAGGGCCATTCCTCCCTAAATGTGAAACAAGTATTTTTGTTGATCCTTGAGAGAATTATAAAGACTGCAGGGTATTTTTTTTCGCCGTAGACTTTTACTACTATGGATTCGAAATTCTTGGAATTAAATTAATGTGAAAGTTTTTAGGAAGCATGTTCGTGTGGAAAACATTTTTATGTATGTTTGTCTCCAGCCTCACTGCTGCTTAGGGAGATTACAGATACCTCCCTTGTTCACAAGGAGCGACCTTTCATATTATATGCTATCAAACATTTGCTTTGCTCTTCGGTGTGACATGTTGCTTCCCTATTAATGAGGTCGATTAGAAAACTCATGCTACATCAGAAAACGGTTCACATTTGTAAAAGTATTTAGGCTGCAAACATTTTATTAGAGCTTCAGACATAAAGGAGCATGTGGTACAATTTCCACTAGATGGCAGCACGGTCCTTGTGGAAAGAAAGAGCCACTCGATAGCAGTAAAACGAGTGAAATGTAAAACTTTGACATTTAGAACACTACACGTAAATTACTCTTTCAAACGTGTTTTTTGTGTTGTCACTTTCTGAACTGAATGGGTAGCAACTTCCTTTATTTCGCAGTTTTTCCTTTCGGTTGGTTCGTTTCGTCGTCTTTATTAGATGTACCAGCCTCTCTGGTTTTGGGTTATGCTTAAACCGAGGCATTGCCTCGTTCACATTTGATTTGGTGTATGTAAATCTGTGTAATTAGTTTAGTACGCTGCAACTGAATTTTATCCCCTTTGGTCTTAATAAGATTTGATATTGTACATGTTACAGTTGAAAATGAATAACTAAATTCAGGTTTTTATTTTCCGAAGAGATGCTATGAAAACAAGTCAAGATGTCGTAAAGGCATCCTCACTTGTGTTCTTTCTACCTCCCTCTGTCGTTGAGACACACCTGCTGCTTAACTCATTTTCGTCTCAGATGACGTCATTTTGAGTCCGTTTGCAAACAGTGAGGAAGCCTTGCTAGTGTTTTCCATTTGGACATGTTTGTGTAATATGTAGCCTCACTTAAACCCTTACACTCCCCATTTTTGTAGCTGCCCCGCCCGCCTGAATAGATGTTTGCATAATATCTGTGCCACCTTGCTCCGCTAGTGACTAGAACGGAGGACTATATTTGACACTTCGTTTAAAATTTGTGAGTGTTAATATTCAGTAAAAGTCAATGTCAGTCAGTATGAAGGATACATTCGTGAATAACAACAAAATCACATCTTTATTGACAAATTCGCTCCTTGTGAACTTCACATCAACCCTGGAAATACATAGGCAGTCACTGAGACCCAGGCCCAAGGTCACTGATTTGACAGATCAATCCCACAGATAGGCGCAGTGAAACCCCAATGGTCTTGAGAGAGTGGCCCCGATAAAGCATAAAAACCATAAAGTCAGATGCCAAAACAAGTCAGGAACACATAGCCAATCAGGACATAGAACACGCAGTGATCACACGCTCCCTATGCCGGACATATGGACACGTTACCCATAGGCCACTTTGTGTCCACGCAAGGTCAAGGCCCACATGGATTCCTCATCTATACATTTAATTTATGGCTATAAAGACAGAGGTTAGACATGACACTGAACCCAGATCTGATATGCTTACAAGAAACACACATTCCATGGAATAATAAAGATCTCTTAGAGATGAGAGGCTATTGCTTGCCGGTATGTTCTTTTCAGATCACTATGATCAGGGGGTTGCCATGTATACCAGACAGCAGAATGGTTTGGCAGTGCGATCAGCAGCAGATAAGTGGGGGCGCTGGGCTATAGTAGAATTATCAACTGGGCTGACAGTCGTGAATGTCTATGGCTCTAATTTGGATGATGCGGACATCTGGGGCGAACTGGAAATAGAACTAGCTAACTGGCCCCATCGATTGACAGTCTGCGGGGATTTTAATATACATCTGGATGCGAGTAAGACCCAAACCAGAAGTATGTAGGAAGGAAGCCAAAGGTCTATAGGGCAATAAAGGCATTTAAAGATAGCCATGGCTTGTGCGATGTTTGGGCAGAAAAACAACGAAAAGATCCAGGATTTACATATTTTTCCCATCCACATACGAAATTCGTAGGACTGCATTACTTTTTAGCTTCACACTTACTAATAGGTAATCTAGATATTATAAAACTGCCCCAATTATATTCTGATCATAATCATCTAAACTTGGAGGTAAGGGAGGGACGGCTGCTAGGCAAAGGACTTGATGGTCATTTGATAAAAAGCTATTGATGGATGAGGAATTTTGAACATATCAAGCAATGGGTTCAAGAATTTTTTGACTGCAATAGATATAGTGCCCCCGTGAGGTGGTATGGGATACTTTTAAGTGCCGGGATGCCCCCGGGTTACTGAGCGCGGTATACATTTTATATAATAAAAATAATAATAAGAGGGCAGATAATTGGGTTTGTAGCTCGTACCCGGAAACAACGTAAAGCACAATCTGATTTATTAATTAGTAAACTATCTGAACTTGAGGCAGAGCATGTTCAAATAATAAATAAAGGTGGCTCTGAGAGCTTATTGGATGAACACATGATTAATTTAGCTATAGCCAAATCGGAAATAAATGTAAATTTTCAGACTAAAGTGGCCCAGATGTTTCAAGCTTACCAGGGGGAATTATATGAGTAAGGGGAGGAGACGGGCGGCTTCTAGCTTTAAGAACAAGACAGAAAGTCACCAAGAACAATATCTTAAGAATTAGGGACAGTAACAACCACTTAGTATCCGGACCACAGAAAATTACTGAGGTATTTGAGGAATTCTATAGCAAGTTGTATCAGCTGGAGGAATGATTGGAGGACTATGATGAAATAGGAGTTGAGCGACTTATGCTACCAAGACTAGATACTGAAGCCGCTATAAAACTGGAACAAAAGATAACCATAGAAGAAGTTGAAGGCTGCATTGGGATCCCTATCTCTGGGGAAAGCTATAGGTCCCGATAAAATTCTGATAGAAGTCTATAAAATGCTATCATCGCAAATACTTTCCATTATGCAAGACTTATTCATGGGTATACAATTCAGAGGGATTCCACCCGCATCATGGCTAGGTACGGATACGATGGTCTTTCTTAAGAAAAGCAAACCTTCAGAAGTGCCATCCTCGTACCATCCAATATCACTTATGAACGCGTATGTGAAAGTTTATTCCATAATAATGGCCACCCGGCTACAAAAGACTATTGTTGCACTTATATCACCTTGGCAACATAGTTTTGTTCCCGGCAGGGGGACCACAGACGATACAAGCCGAGTTATTTCAATCTTGGATATTGCAGAGGCTGAGGATAGAGAGATGGCTGTGGTCCTCTTGGATGCGGAAAAATCCTTTGATCGGGTGGCCTGGTAATATCTATGGGGGAACTTGGTAGATAGGGGGTTTCTCTCTGGAATTATAAGAGCCCTTCAGGCTATGTATTACAAGTCATATGCTCAGATTCAAATTATGGGGCACACTTCTAGGAGGGTGAAGATCACCAGAGGCACACTCCAAGGCTGTCCTTGTTCTCCAATATTATTTGGATTTTATCTGGACCCCTTCATTACTCGCCTTTTGCATAACTAATTGATAAAACCGGTCATAACGCATGGTCTTGAGACAAAAATTCTCGCATAAGCAGATGATGTTGCGATAATTACAGCAGAACCCCGTGTGGCTATCAAAGAGATTGAAAATATGGCAGAAAAATTTGGGAAGAAATCGTGATATCTTTTAAATAAAACCAAAACACAAATTGTATGCTCCTCTAAATGCCGGTTACAAGATTTTCGGTTAACTAAGATAGCCACATATTTAGGGGTTAAAATAACAGCAGGAATCAACCGTCTCTGGGCTGTCAATATTGACCCAGTGCTGGAAACATTAAATTGCAAGCTTAGGCGCATGAATAATCTCCATCTTACAATAATCGGCAGAGTCAATGTAATTAAGATGAATATATTTCCCAAAATTCTGTATCTAACAGGGGCAATACTGCTGGAACTTGCCGCCACCAAAAGACATAAAATCGAGGCTATGTTTGGCAAAATGTATTTGGGGATATCAAAAGGTACGACAAACGTATAAATACCTGACGTTACCTAAAGAAAGGGTGGCTGGGGAGCTCCCAGCATACAGCTATATTATTGGGCTACCTCCCTGCAACAGTTTCAAACTCTCGATTTCTTTCAAACCGAGGGGAAGGAGCAGCCGAGAATACCTACTATATCAACTAGCTATGGGGGATGCTGCTGTGGGACTATTGTAATGACAAAACGACCCAAACTATCTTAAGAAACCTCGTCAGAAATGCATTGAGAGTGCGTTAAAAATCTGGAAAAAAATTGGGAAAATTTGTCGAATTAGTAGGAATAATAAATAGACATCACTCTGGCAATCTGATCAGTTGACACCAACATTTTATGATGAAATGGCCAAGAAGTGGGAACAAGCGTGGATTGTATCTTTGGCTGATCTATATTCTAATGAAGAGAGAAAGGCTTTTATAGAACTAGTTCAAGGGTTTGATATACATCAGAGCTCGTGCTTTAAGTTCTTGCAAATACAGAATCAAATAAAAGGGCTTGCTAAAGGGAGTATTAGAATGGAATCGTTCCCTCTACTAGAAATAATGAGAAACCCAGAAAGCAAAATCAAGGATTTTTATCAAGAGCTATTAAAAAAGAAGCCAGATGATATAACTAAAATAGAAACAAAGTGGGCCGGTAAGCTTGAGGATAGAGAGGTAGATATAGACATGGTATTAGAGATCATGATAAAGGACTTCATGTCAGCAACCTTAAAGCCCAACAATATAAAACTGTACACAATCTCTATTACACACCTGCCAAATATTCGAGTGGGGAAAGAGACAGACCGATAAATGTCCGAGATGTCTGTTGGGCCCAGTAGATAGTATAGATATGTTTTATTCCTGTAAAAAGTTGGGTTTGTAAAAAGAGGGTATAGAAAAGTTTTGGTTTCATCTACTGAATAAAGAGCTAAAAATCACTCCAACTCTGATGTTATTAGGTTATGACATACGAACAAACATAGATCCAAGGGAGAATGACTTTGTGTTTTTAACAATGGCGATAGCTCGCTTATTGGTTGCTACCGTCTGGAAGGATAGTGAGCCACCCACATATTCTCAATGGCTACATAGGTTAATATTCATAGGACACCAGGAAATATGTCTATACAAATGTAAAGGTGTAAGGGCTATGAGAAGAGGCATGAATGTATGGGAACCTTTGATAGCCTGGATAGAAAGAAATGATAGACAAGCGATTGAATGAATATGTACAACCATAGCAAAATTTAATTTGGATGTATCGTAATAATGAGATATGATCAGTTGAAAAAACTGCAAATTGCTGATTGTGTTATTCTGGCCATTATGAAAATATGAAGTTTGATAAGTATATGCAATGATGTTATAAGATATCTGATTTCAATAAAAAAAAGGAAAAACATGCATTTGCGGATTAATAAAGCATCTGCAGATATAGTTCGACAGGTATTCAATCGATTCATGTAAAACTAGGATGTGGACAGTGAATTGTAAAGAGAGGCTTCATCATGATTTATGAAAATAACTTACAATGTTTAACATTTAGTGATAAGGAAGGCCACTGACCCTTATTTGCAGGACTTACTGAGAAAATGCATCAAAAGAATGATCAGTGCCATGTGGACGGTGGGGATTCCGTCACAAAATGGGTTCCAGCTTAGTAGGATAGTTTATTTACGTTTCAATACACAATATGAAAACCAGTAACTGGTGTGGCATGAGCTATTGAACCATGACCTGGTAGAGGACCTGGTAGAGAACCAGCAGGGAGGTTCCTTGAAAAAGGACTATGACGGAGAGTAGGACAGAGTTTAAACCTTAATACCACATTTTACCTCATGGTCATGGATACATGGACAATACAGAGGCAATACTATAACAGGTGGGACCATTAAAAGGTATCATATTCCTAAGATTCAAAACATGCGAGCGCCCCAAGATATGATCTGAAATACAGTACCCGGGTGAAATAAATTATGGTAATGCTTTGTAGGCCATGCAGTTTGTTTCCTATCAGGACATCTCAAAATGGCAGAAAATTCAAGTTTCTAGGAGGAATTGACCTGCAACAATTTGGATCAAAAGGAGAAGCCTGCAAACAATTGTGGGTGGTATTTCAGTCAGCCTACTTTTTATTGGGGCTCAAGTGCTGAGCATTGTAGGGTTGAGGGGTGTGCGAAGGATGCATACTGCTTCTCTAGATGGTACAGACTGCATTTATAAACAGGGAGAGATGAAGATTGATTTATTGATTGATTCTGTTCTAACGGTTGCCTGGGTAGTATTCCCTGTATATGTTCAGTAGTCAAATATTTTTCAAAATGGAAGCATAAAATACCTTGAAGCATTCAAATGCTATAATCAGGAGAAACTAAGTCTCACCTGCTAACGCAAAATTACGATTTGTTTTCAGTGATGGTTAAGGCAAAGCTAGCGGGAATGAAGAACGAACCAGTAAGCGATAGGATGTTTGAAGCCTTAAACCAAAAAGTTAAAGAGCGAGCCAGAAAGAAATTAACTGTATGATTGAGCAGGTGTTCAAGAAAGATTAAGACATGGTGAGGTTAAAGGAAAGAGTTGCAACATATAGGGACATGAGTGCAGATATTTGTGCATGCAAGCTGGGGGCTTGAGTAGGGTCTGTGAAAGGGTACTGTATAAGAAGTTGGAGTTGGAGCTCTTTTAAACAAAACGAAAGCAAACATGATGACTGTTAGAAATGAGACTCCTGGTTTGTTGAAGTATGCACCTAGGCCAGGGGGGAACCTCCACTCAGGCTAGGCTAGATACACACTAAAAGATAACCTGTGCTCACCTTCTGGTAGCTTAGCACAGAGCAGTCAGGCTTATCTAAAGAGGCACTTTGCAAAGTATTTAAGAAACACACACACACACGGTAACACAATGAATACATCACAAAAGACTCCGCACCAGTTTTAGATATAATGTGTCAAACAAAACCAGACCAAAACAGCAAAAATCCAATGTATTGAAGTTGAGATATGGAATTTTAAAGGAATACATGCAGTACAGCGCTTCGAAACAAGTATCGCTAGATCAGGGTAAAGTAAAAGTTCCGGCTACAAGACCCACGCAGGCTGTAGTGAACAAAGCACCTTTTCTGGTCGCAAATAGCGAGATGTGTCGAAGTCGAGGCTCGCACGATGCGTCGCTCTTCTCCACACAGTGAAGGTGAGGTGTCAGTTCCCAAGATGGGAGCTGGAGTCAAGAGGCATCGAGCGATGCACCGGATTCTGCTACGCAGCTGAAGGGTGCCTCGATCTCACCAAGCAATGATACGCTGTCTGGTGCGTCGATCTATAGAGGCAAAGCTCTGGTTCCGAGGCAATGCTCTGATTTTACTCCTGCAACCGTGTCCATGTGCCAGTTCTGCTACACACAGACAGGTGATGCGTTGAACTCCATGTTGCAAGTATCTGGGGCACTTCCGGTAAGCCAGGCACAGGAACAGAAATAGAGTCTTTGATATCACTGAGTGGTAAGCAACAGCAGTAAAGCTCTTGGAGATCACTTAGAGTGAAGACAGAGCCCTGTGCTCCTTCAGCAGAGTCAGAGAGCAGCAAGCAGCAGGGCAACAAACAGAAAAGCAGGCCTTCCAGATCAGCAGTCCAGTTAAGTCCTTTAAGCAGCAAAGCAGTTCTTTTGGCAGAGCTTCAGTTACATGTCCAGTAGTGTCTGTTTCAGGGTGTCAGAGAACCCAGTACTTATACCCAAAAGTGCCTTTGATGTGGAGGGGACTTCAAAGCAGCTCTCTGAAGTGCACAACTATCCCTTTCAACCCAGTCTGTATGCCAGGCTACCTATGGGGGGGTAATCAGTCATTGTGTGAGAACAGGACTGCCTAGTCAAGTGAAATGGTAGCCCCCCTTTCCATCCTGCCCAGGTACGGCTATCATAATGCAGATGTATGTAGATGGATACTAAGAGAAACTTAGCCTTCCTGTTTTATGGATGTCTAGAAGGATTGCACAAAGTGTAACTATCGCCCACCCCAGATGTGTGTTGGAGACAAACTGTCAGGCATACAGAGCAGTAAGTGCAGAGAAATGTCCAGTTTCTATAAGTGGCATTTCTAAAACAGTAATTTTAAATCCAACTTCACCAGTGAGGAGGATTTATTATTACCATTCCAAAGATATGAAACATGAAAAAGATACTCTTCCCTGATCAGGAATGCAGTTACAAATTGTATTAAAGCATTCCGTTGCTAGCCTATGACAGGGGTAGGCTTCACAGTAGTGAAACACTCATTTGTGTGTTTGTCGCTGCCAGGACATGTAAAGATTAAACACACTGGTCCTACCTTTTATCTTTTATTTACATGGTAGCCTGGCCTTATTGTTACTTATGGCCCACCATAGGGGTGACTAATATGAAATAAATTGGGGATTTACGACTTGACAAGTAGCATTAAATACCAAGTTAAAATGGCAGTAAACTGTACACACAGGCCATGTATTACATCTGGCCCCAGAAGAAATAAGCTTTGTCCTATCTCCTGTGCTAAATCTAATTTTTACCTCAGCAGTCTATCCAACACAGTGGAAAAAGGCCTGTATCTGTCTACTTTTAAAGAAACCAAAGCTGGACCCTCTAGATAAAAAAAATTATCGGCCCATCTCCTGTTTACCGCTGCCTACTAAAGTGCTGGTGAAGGCCAAGAACGCGGAGATAACATCCTATCTAGAAACTTGCAACATTCTGGATAATACCCAACATGGCTTCCATGAAAACAACTCCACGGATACAGCACTGATCATGGCAGCGGAAGAATTACGCAAGGTTATGGACGAGGGTGGAAGGGCCATACTAGTCCTTCTTGACTTAACAGCAGCCTTTGATACCGGGAGTCATGTGGTGCTAATTCAAAGGCTTCAGGACATAGGTATTTCTGCTACAGCTCTTGCACTCCTCTCCTCTTTTCTATCATCTAGTCTAGAGAACAAGTCATCCGTTGGGATGGATATCAGTCGAAGGAATTTCTTCTTCCGGGATGAGTCCCCCAGGGCTCCTCATTATCCCCCACTCTTTTTAACATCTACGTTGCCCCATTGGCAAAACTAATAAAGAGTTTTGGCTTCACGCTAGTGTTATATGCTGATGACACTCAGCTGATAGTGTCTGTAACTCAGGCGGCAGATGTCATGGCAGTGGAATTTTCCAAGTGCACCTCTGCTTTGATGACGTGAATGAACTCTAACTTTTTTAAACTGAATACTGATAAAACTGAAGTACTAGAGTTTGGTCATAAAGCCTTTATCTGGAATCCGCATTGGTGGCCATCTTCAGCTGGGGTCTGCCCGGTACTAGTAAATAAAGCCAGGAATCTCAGCTTTATGTTTGACAAAGAATTGGAATGAGCTGTTCAGATTAATCAAGTGCATACACAAGGGGGATGGAGAGCAAAAGACAAAACTTATGACAAAGCAGACAAACTCATCTGTTTGAGAAAACTGCCCTCACTCACATACCAAAGTATGTGACATGCTTCATCATAGGGCCTGCTTATGATACGCCCTGGTGTAGCCTCACACAGGGCGGAGCATAAGGGAGGGGAAAAAATAATAAACTCCACACAGCACAACAAAATGTATAACAGTAGAACTCAACGAATATAACACGTAACATATATTGTGTAAAGACAGTACCAGTCACCAAGTGGCTCCAAAGAATAGTGCGACAGAAAAGGTGCAGTTAATTGGAAGTGGTTAAAACAGTTTTAACCACTTCCAATTAACTGCACCTTTTCTGTCGCACTATTCTATGGAGCCACTTGGTGACTGGCACTGTCTTTACACAATATATGTTACGTGTTATATTGGTTGAGTTCTACTGTTATACGTTGTGTTGTGTGGAGTTTATTATTTTTTCCCCTCCCTTATGCTCCGCCCTTTGATTGGCTACACCAGGGCGTATTGTAAGCAGGCCCTATTATGAAGCATGTCACATACTTCGGTATGTGAGTGAGGGCAGTTTTCTTAAACAGATGAGTTTTTCTGCTTTGTCATAAGTTTTGTCTTTTGCTCTCCACCCCCCTTGTGTATGCACTTGAGATCCTGTGGGGGCTCGGGGTGGTAGAGTGTAATCATTTGGCCCACTCCCCTCTTATGTGTTAACCGCATCGCCGCGGCGGCTTTTCCCGCTGTGCGCGGCATTTTTAAAAATCCCGCGTAACGTGAAAAAGCCAGCTCGTCATCCGCGCAGCGCAGGTAACGCCCATGACGAGCTGGCTTTGTCATTAGCGTCGAAGGGGTTAAGTCAGATTAATCAAGTATCATCTGCCTGTTTTTTTATGTTGAAATACCTGAGAAAGATCCTCCCGTTCATCCCTCTTATATTGAGAACAACAGTGATAATTGCCACAATTCTCTCTAGAATTGATTATGGCAATGCTCTGTATCTAGAAGCTCGTGCGGCACAACTGGCTAAACTGCAATCAATTCAAAATGTGGCAGCCAGAGTGTTGCTTAACTTACCTACATTTCACCCCACATCACAAGCGTTAAAACAACTCCTTTGGCTCCCTGTACGGCGGCGCATTGAGTTTAAATCTCCCTGCCTGGTTCATAAAGCCTTGTTTGGTGGAGGGGCAGAGGATGTGCAGTCCCTGTTTTCCTGCTATGTACCAATGCGTGCTCTGAGGTCTGCCACTCTTGGGTTGGTCAAACTTCCCAAGATAAAAAGAGCAAGATGGGGAGGAAACGTTTCTCCTTCCTAGCAACTAAGTTATGGAATTCAATTCCCGTTCATCTGAGAATGGTAACTAATCGACTGCTGTTCCGGAAGGAAATTAAAACCTGGTTTTTTACTCAGCGTTAAATCTGATATGCATGGTGTCCGGTCACTTTTCTTTAGCGCCAAGACACCTCGGCAGTAGTGCGCTCTACAAATATCTTCATTCATTCATTCATTCATTCATGCAGTGGCAGGCTTGAGACATGCTTGAAAGGCTAATTATGTGGTTGGCACACTCAGTGCTGCAGGCCCACTGGTAGCATTTGACATACAGGCCTTGGTTATATGTTATACGACTTTACTAGACACTTACTAGCAAATCAAACTGGTCAATCGGGTATAAACCAATTTTATCATGTTTAGAGGAGAAGCACATGCAACTTAGCACTGGTTAGCAGATGCTCACAGTCCTAAAGCTAACAAAAAGAATCATCAAAACAAAAGGGTAAAAGGCCAAAGGCCTGGAGAAAGACCACCCTAAGGATGATACGTGTTCCATGACAGAATAGGAACATCAATTTAAAAAAACACTTGCAAGAAGACAATATCTTTGCCTCTATTACAATACAATTTGCATCAAACGTTTGCCTTCACACGTATGCAGTTTAATGCAGACCTAGCTGTGTCCCTTCTTGGACACAACCATGTCACCTGCAATTTGGGCACAGATCTATAACTTACATGGCCCATTAGTGGCTTCAGTTATTCTATGAAAAACCCACCTCCTCAGACTGAAGGATGGAGGAGGCCCAGCCTTATCTGACCTTGGGGAATATTATAGACATGCCTGAACATCTAGTGAGTTATAGCACTATCGAAGTAGCCCAAACAAATGGGATTGTCAAGCTACAGGTGCCTGGAGAGCTGACATCCTCAATAACACAGAAAGAGATAGGTCTCGGAATGTGCGCAAAGCAAAATTAGTGTTATCCTTTGTGGTGCCACGCCTTGTACAGTCGGCTTTTAGCACCCTCCTCTTTTGACCCTTACGTGGAAGAGTACTTCACGTTAACCAGTTGATGGCTGTGACTGGGGTTCCATGCTACCATTTTGTCACTTAGTTGCTCTGCTGTTCCTAGCTTCGTTTCACGTGTGCCCAATGAGTGTAGTTATAAACAGGGCAGCAGGTGCAGTGCCACTGAGACTCTGGAGATATCGTGCCTATTTCACCACGTTTATGAATGATTTTTTCTTTTTATGCAGCATATGAGCTAGGGGCATTTCCTCATCTTGTACCCTGTCACATGACACTCGGTACACCACAAGTGTGCATTGTCCAGTGTAGAAAGCTCATGTTCTCCACTGTTATGGCTGGATTTTCTGATTAGATGGGATCAGCCCCTAGGGGCCCCTCCAACCCAGCCAGAACGTAATCACATCCCTCCTCAGGACCAACTATCCAGGCACCTGGGTACCTACCTGAGGATGGGGAACTCGCAATATACAAGCTCATATTATTAAAAACACCACTAAATCTATAGGGATACTAAGAATACTCACTGATTACTAGGGATATCCATACCCTACACCACACTTATATTCACATCAGTTGGTCTCGCGGCCACCCCGACCCAGACCGGTCTACCCTAGGGCAGATATGACACACAATCCGGTGCGTCTACACATGGGCCTGCAGAACCCAATGCTCCCTTTTCCAAACGGTTCGCAATCCTGCAAACCTACACGCCAGTCTCCCACCTGACGCTCTCACTTATTCAAGCCACAATCTTGTGGGTATACACGCTGGTCTCCTACCCAACGTTCTCACTAACGCCGCATATCAACGACGACCACATTCCTATGAACACCTTTATATATATATATATTGGGAAGTCTCTTCACTAAGGGTCTGCTACTACAATATTAGGAGTTAGCCAATTAATATAATGTACCTCTTATTCTTGGCATCATAGGTCCACTCACTCCCTATTTATGTGATCACCACTTACCTGATTGGGATTACTCATCCATTCATGTACCTAGTAAACACCTAGGAGATATATTTACCTAGATTGAACAAAAGTATGAGACACATGCCAGTTTGCTACAAACTGGGGGTTATTTTATTAGAACAATATAAACATTTACACAGATCTGTAACTGACAAAGACTATAGGTAGAACACACTGCTGAAAGAGAAAAGATTAGCAATGCAAAAGCCTAGGGAATAAAGATAAGATTAAGATGCAAGTGTAAAGTAAATAAATATAACAGGAACGCCTTCACCTGATTAGTGTGAAGTCTTGTTCTAGCTGTCATCTGGGTTCCTCTCTCGTCTGTGCCTTGGCTCATCTCAGACTCTCTCTCTCTCCTGCACTCTTGGGTACACCTCTGCGCTGATCACTTTGCACTGGACTCCTCTCCCCCACGAACTGTCTCCACCTTCCAGCTTCAATCTAATGGTTCCTGCCGCTCTGATGCTTTTCATTCCACTAGCTTGTTCACTCTGTCTCTGTGCCAATGTCCAATTAACTCCCTCTGCTCCCACAGGTTAGTCCACGATCTCTCCTCCGTCTCTTCTAAAAGGCATTACTTCAGACTCCAGCTATTCACACCTCCTCCTGATAAGTAACTGCTTCTGACTGCTTCCTTCAGTTCCAGCTCACTATTCAACTCAGCTCTCTCCAGCTTGAACTCTCTCTCTCTGTCAACTCCACTCCACTGCTTTCCACTCCTCCACCTCAACACGACTGACTGGCTTCGCCACCTCCACTCGACTCCTTGGCTCCACCACCTCAACACGACTGCTTGGCTCCACCACCTCAACACGACTCCTTGGCTCCACCACCTCAACACGACTCACTGACTCCGCCTCTGCACTTCACTGATATAGAATGCTGTTTCCTCATGGAAAGTTCCAGCCAGCAGCTTCCTCCCACCAATCCCATGCACCAGGCTCCTTGCGCTAGACGCTCCCACAGTGACCAGTCTGCTTGTTTCTTCTAGAGACCTGAGCCCGGGAACAATTCCTGATTAGATTCAGCTCTGGCCGGTTCTCTCCGGTTCGCTTAGGGCGAACAACAGCCTTAACTATAAACTTTAACTTTACCCTGAAAAGCCTCTCAGCTTCATCAAAATGGAGTCCCTCTAGCTCTAGGCCTGTAGGCCTGAAAGGGATGAAATGCCCCTTAGCTCTGTCAGAATACCTACATAAACCATACCAATGTGTCTAATATGTCAAAGCCAATAGGCAATAGACAGGTTAAAGTCAAGCTATCATCATATTAAGCAGCTATCCTCTTCTAGGTCTGGAAAAAAGGGCTTAAAAGGGCCAACACAGGCTAAGAATACCTATACTAGATGTGAGCAAGACTAATGATCTATATCACTGCTAAATAGAGCCAAAAACCCTGCCATAACATTCCACCCTTAGATCCTTATCTTGCGAACATCAATAAACAACAACATCCATATAAACAAACATCAACACCATCTATCAACAAATCAAAAAACTAAAAAAACTCTCTAAAAAGAAAGACAACTTAAGGAAATTCCACCTGAAACTCAATTGTAGGGAATACAAACCTAACAACCAACTAAAAACAAATCAAAGCACCCTTGACTTGAATGCTGAAACATATCTGAGATTGGATCTGATAACAACAGAAACTAACCAAAGCATCCTCAAACTAAATGTGCCTCAACTTCTAGTGATAACTGGTGAAATCTAGTGATGTAGGGACTTATGTGTTGAATGAAAACAGCAACGGGCCTAAATGGGGCCTACCTACTTCGGACAACTTAAGCCTAAATGAGGCCTACCTACTTCGGACAACTTAAGAACTAAATGTGTTTCAACTTCTAAAGAGAAAACAACAAAGGGCCTAAATGAGGCCTACCTACTATAGTCAACTTAAGCTAATGATGACTCATGAAATCTATAGGTGTAAGGGCTTGTTTGAGGAATAAAAATAACAATGGGCCTAAATGAGGCCTACTGACATTTGTCAATTTAAAGTGAAATCTGAGAAGTAGACATAACAAACTGTTCTCAAGGTCTGGACAAACATTAATACATAATCATACTAAAAGACACACCTCCCAGGACAATCTAAAGTCTAGGGTAACCACCCTTTGATCAATCAAGGTGAAAATGTAAGAACAGTAAAAAACAACCCCATTTCTACAAGATAACTGGTGTATATATATATCACTTAGTTTCTTCACACTGTGGAACACATGTGTGCACCACCATTCAAAAAAAAGTCCTTCATTGGCAAAAACTGTTTTGAAGAAAACAGGAAAACTATAACAGGTGACATGTTTGTGTATTTTCTTAAAAGTGGGGCCTGCTCGTAGTGATTGCAAACATGGGAATAATGCAGGCCAAGGAATTATGTAATCAAATCCATTTGCGAATCTGTCACAAATTAAAACATGTTTGTGTTTTTTTTTTTTTAAAGTGGGGCCTGCTCGTAGTGATTGCAAAGAATAATGCAGGCCAAGGAATTATATAACCAAATCCATTTGCTTTGTATCATCAAAAAAAAAAGAGTCCAATGTCAATTTTGTTGATCACTGTAGGTCACCACCCTGCATCTTCGGTATCCGGACACTTCCTCCGATGCGGCCATTCACCACCCTTCCGGTCTGGTCTGGTCTGGTTCCATCTTCCAAAAATAATAAACTAACATAAAAACATGAAAGTAAAAATCTAAAATAATAAAGGAAGTGGGGGGGGGGGCCCACGCACCAACACCACAACCCAGCAATCCTAGGGACAAGAAAACAAGTATCATTAATCTTGCATGACAAAATTTTCCATTTAAAAAAGCACCCCGGGTGCCTTTCATTGGTGGGAAAAAAAAACTTAATTAATTAAAAACATTCTTCTAAAGTCAAGACATAATTAAAATCATATATTTTTTATTATTAGTTTGGGCAAAATCTAATTTTTTACATACACAGCCAGAAGGGCCTATTTCATACACTAATCCTTTATGGGACAGCCCCTCCCTTCAGAATACGCAGGAGCCAGGCTGCAGTGTGAAGCAATTTGAATCACTGCCAAATGATGATCTCACAGCAGGAGCAGGGCACTGCAAGCCTCCCATTCCCTGATCAGAGAAGCCCGCCCAGGCCCACTGCCAAGGGCCAAGAGTGTGCAAGAATCCTTTATCAGCAGGCAATGAAGCTGCCTGCATCAACAGCCAGGAAGAACGAGTTCCCCCACCCTTACATAAACAAGCCGTCCGCGGAACAAAATTGGATTATGGCCAATCAAAAACAGGACAAGCTGCAGCCGAAGCCTGCAGAGGGAAGAAAAAAAAAACTCGTCTGCACAAACCAGCTGGTCTGCCAAGGTCGACAAACAAATTCCTTGTAAGCTTGTTCCCAGGCCTGATTCCACTAACTAACGAAAGCTAGCATTTTAGAAAAAAAAACAATTCTATTACAATGTACTGCTACTTAAAAGCTCCAGTTTCTAAAAAGACTTTTGTCTAACTAATTCAGCTAAAGGCAAGACAATTAAAATAAGGGCACTTATTTAGAAAGGGGCAACTAAGTTTTGCACACAAGATTATACAGTCTGCAAAAAAAAAACCGAATTAACATGGACCATTGTCAGCTGTTGAAAGAGAAATAATTTTAAAACAACATAAAATGCAGACACATTTCACCATTGAGTTTCGTTCAACCAGGGGCATCATGTAATTTTGCATTACAGTGTAATTAAACATGCAAGCTATTTAATCCAACCTAATAAAAGGGCCACATTCATACATTAATAAACAGCCAATTATTTTCTAACTGAGTTGGATAACTTACCAAGTCCGGTTTTGCTGCATACAGACACATTTCACATTTTACATTTTTTTCAAAAGCACACGGTTGCCTTTCACTAATTAAAAGCACATGTTACCATGCACTGTCGGGCAAGATTGATTATTCTCAACCTGTGATCATTGCAACCAGCACATTCCTTTCTAGATGGAAAACCCTCAAAGAAATAATTAATGAAAACAGCCCCGTAGCGTGCACTCTAACAGGGCCATCTTTTTAACATTTCACTCATTTTAAATCATGCATTCAAAAATGATTCTCCACATGTCAGTGGATGCATATTAAGAAGCGCATTTAAAAGAACACAGCTCTCTCCGTGCAAACCCTTATCTCAATCCGACCGGTTGATTTATAACCTAGCGACCCCTACGAGCCAGACACATGAAATCAACAATTCCAAGGCAAACCCACACAAATTCGTAGACGCATTTCAAAAAGAATGTGAAATGAACAGAACCCTTCGCAAAGCACAAGATGGTACCTTTCCGTCAAGAAGCTGACAAAGCACGTAGGCAGACCAAGGAATCAAAAAAAGTCAAAATCAACCCATCAATACTTAAAATAATTCACTGACTTTTATAGTCAGGTCAAATAACCATGCGTGTTGACAGCATGTTAAAAATAAAGACTGCCATCTCAATTCAAGATATTAACCCTTTGGCAGCACAAGCACAATCATCCCCCAATGACTCCGGATACATGGGAAAATCATGAACTCATCTCTTCACGTTTACAGATAACACGTACACATATTTTCAAAACGTTATCCCCAAGCACCCGAGAGAGATCCAGCTCTCTCCTGCCAAACGTAATGATAACATGCTCCATCCAAGCCATGACCACATGGCGCTATTCACAAGCCATATTTACAAGACAAGCTCTTCACAAACAACACATCCAAGGCGCAATGCACAAGGAACACAGCAAATCAACATAAGAACATGCACCTCACAAGCCACATTAAAATGGCGCTATTCACAAGCCATATTTACAAGACAGTAAACAAACTCAAAAAATGACACGCTTTTCACAAGGAATATATCCAAAGCACCATTCACAAGCAACACAGCAAGTCAAAATGAGAACCTACACCTCATAAGACACATTAACATGGCGCTATTCATAAGCCATATTTACAAGACAGTAAACAAATTCAAAAAAAAATGACACGCTTTTCACAAGGAATATATCCAAAGCACCATTCACAAGCAACACAGCAAGTCAAAATGAGAACATACACCTCATAAGCCACATTAACATGGCGCTATTTATAAGCCATATTTACAAGGACCTATATTCAAAGAACTCCACAAATCATAGTACAATGAACACATTTTACATTGCACAGCATAAGCAAATGCAGCAAGCAATTTAATGGGCAATTTAAAAGCATTTTTTACACACATTTATACAATTGGACCATCACAAAGATGTAACTGGCTCCCTCATGTAATGCCATCCTTCAACCCTGACAGTTTAAACACCAAGATGAAAACCATTCCTTCCACCCTGAATAAGCCAAATGCCATGATGTAATGCAATCTCCTCACGCAGCAACTGTTCAAGCCCATAGGTCTCACAGGCTACATAAACTGCAACATTACGCCAGATGGAACCGTCGCTCAGGGCACTCCCTCAGAACACATGGGAAACTCTCTAAGCACATGGCAAGGTCACACAGGTTTCGTAAGCTGTTCGTAGACGCCAGATGTTATGGCGTTCATGGCACTCACTCACAACACATGGGAACCTCTCTAAGCACATGGCCAGGCACACAGGATAAGTAAACAGTTCGTGACGCCAGATGTTATGGCTGGATTTTCTGATTAGATGGGATCAGCCCCTAGGAGCCCCTCCAACCCAGCCAGAACGTAATCACATCCCTCCTCAGGACCAACTATCCAGGCACCTGGGTACCTACCTGAGGATGGGGAACTCGCAATATACAAGCTCATTGTGATGGAACGGCCCGTAAAACCCTATCTGAGGACCCAATCCCCCCTATCATGCCTTGTCGGACACCCCCGGGACTGAGTTTACCTCACCGAAACGCCAGCACCGAGACAGGACGCCGAGCAACCTCCATCACCAACGAAACCCCGCCCTTCTCTCTCCCACAGGAGCCAACCCGAGCAACAGGAAGGGAGGAACCATATCCAGCTGACCCCGGAAGTCCCGCCCCCCTGGCAGAGTCAGCACAGGATAAAAGCCCGGATTCAGCACAACAAGCTGTCGGAGTTTCGTGGCAGGACCCTCTGGCTGGAGACGGAGAAGGTGACCAGACGTGCGAGGAAGAAGTGTGGACAGAGGAGTGGTGGAGTCCCTTGGAGGTGGCTGGAGAGCGGCCGTAACTCACTGGAGAGTTACGGCGGACCGCGTGAGTGCCTTTTGCCTCCTTTATCCCTACTCACTAGGAGTTCGTGTTAAAGTCCCTGTATATAAACCCTCTCTGCATAGTCTCACTACCCTTGCACTGTATTATAAGTATATAGCACCTCACTGTATAAAGCCCTTCCGTTACTCGCACACCCCACCCCTGCACCCTCTCTGTTACCCAAACCTGTGTTCCTTATTCCCGGTACCTTCCTTTCCCCACTGTCCGTTTCTGACCCCGTTCTTGCACTACCTGGGTGAAGGTGTACAGTTGAGTCTCTCTGTCGACTCGATCAGACTAACGGTCCTTTGTTTCTTTCCTCTCTTCCGGTCCTCCTGGGAGTCTCCCCGTCATCGAAATCTACCCGGACCATCTGCGGACATCACGAAGAGGAAGAAGCGACGCCTCTGTGTTCATCGCCTGGTGCCACACCCTCGACCTGTTGGGACTATCTATACTGTAAATCTAGAATAAAGACCAAATATTGCCCACTACATACGGCCTCCTCGCCTGCTTTTCCGGCCCGCTACACTCACTCCACGACATTTGGTGTCAGAAGTGGGATCTGCTGGAGGTATGGAGGCCGTAATAAAGAAGATGGCAGAGTCCCAAGAACAATTCGGGAAACTTATGGAGCAGTTCATGAAGACTGCCGAAGACGACAGAGGTCAGCTCCACGATGTTCTGAAAGGCCAGGGGGCGACCCATGAAGATACCATGACAAAGCTAGCAGACGCCCTGGGCCAACAAAGACCGATGACCTCTCTTCCCTCTGTCGTTCTTCAGAAATATGTCCCTGGAGAAGATCCGGACTATTTTTTCACAAACTTTGAGAGGATAGCTCAAGCCGCCAACTGGCCTGCTGATCGGTGGGGACAGTATTTGGGTCCACTCCTCACCGGTGACCTCCAAGCGGCCTACCAACAGGCCAATATCCAGGGCAACACTCCCTATGCTGACATTAAAAGGTGCATCCTAGAACGCCTTGGCATTGATGATGATACTTACAGGGTGAAACTTCGTCAGGCCAGGGAAAAGCCCCAAGAGAATCCGAGAGCACTCTCCTTTCGGATCCGCGATCTCGCCAACCGATGGTTGAGACCCGAAACCTCTACCAAGGAGAATATTCTGGAGAAGATCTATCTGGAACAGTTCCTTAATTCCTTGCACCCGGCTACCCAACGCTGGGTGAGGCAGCACTCCCGACTCACCCTTGAGACCGCTATAGAGATAGCGTCTGCATATAGCAGGGCACAAGAACTTCAGCGGGGCAAAGACGACCACCCCCACAGGCCCCTGCCTGCTACGTCCACTCGCCCAACCCGGCCTCCCCAAGGCCGTCGACCTGAACCACCACCGCTGTTTCCCTCCCCCGTAGTGTTCCGAACCCCGACTCCCGGACCCCAGTGTTATTCCTGTGGTGGGTTCGGACACATTGCACGGATGTGTCCCCAGAAGGAGGAACCGATGGAGGTCGGTTTCGTCAGGAACTACCTGTGTAACCCTCCCGGTTACACGCCACCGCCGTTCTATTGTCCAGTGTCCATAAATGGTCAGCCACTGAGGGCTCTCGCCGATACTGGATGTCGACAGAGTGTTCTACGACCCCAAGACCTTGTCCAGCCTCTAAGCAAACCTACTGGGGTGGTAGCCATACAATGTGTGCATGGAGACACTAAACAATATCCCACCACTCAGGTACGAGTCCAACATTCCCAAGATCCCGGGACCTCTCTCACCGTGGGCCTTGTGCCCGCATTACCGGAACAAGCTATTTTAGGGAGTGATTATCCGGGACTTCCAATGCTCTTAAAAAAGACTTCCGACTCCCTAACTCAGTGGTGGAAAGAGGCGCCCTATCCCGAGTGTCCCGATCAAGTACCCGAACCCAAACCCCACAAACCGAGGAGTCAAAAGAGAAGAGAAAAGAAAGAACACCTCAGCGCTTATCCTGCTATTATTGACGAACACCCCTGGCAGACTGACCAAGAGTTCAGGGCCGCCCAACGAGAAGATCCTCTGCTACAGGAGGCGTGGGGAAAAGCACTTGATCACGAGGACCCCTTACAAGTAGGTCCTTATTTCATTAAGAAAAACGGGTTGTTATATCGAAAAGGGGGGACCCAACAGAATGCTCAGTTGCTTGTTCCCGGCCCCTTTCAAGACAAAGTCCTTTTTCTGGCACATAGTCACCTTTTGGGGGGTCATTTCGGGGACGAGAAAACCAGCCAAGCCATCTTGGAGAAGTTCTATTGGCCGGGGGTGTATCAAAGGATCAAGACTTACTGCCGCGAATGCATCATATGCCAAAAGAACAGTCGACACAGACCACCCCGTGTCCCGTTACAACCCCTCCCTGTCATAGATGTTCCCTTCAGTCGCATTGGGACGGACATAATCGGTCCCCTCTTGCCCTCCCGTAGCGGGTGTCGCTATGCCTTGGTCATAGTAGACTACGCCACCCGCTTCCCGGAGGCCATACCCCTCCGCCAACCTACCACACAGGCAATAGCGAAAGCCCTGATCTCCTTGTTTTCGCGGGTTGGCTTCCCGCGGGAAATCCTCACCAACCAGGGCACCCCATTCGTTTCAGCCCTTATGAAACGGGTATGTGCGGAGTAAGGAATCAAGCAAATCCGGACCTCTGCGTATCACCCGCAAACAGACGGGCTCGTAGAACGATACAACGCCACGTTGAAACAAACATTAAAAAAACTCTTGGGCCTCGAAGCGAAGAGATGGGAAGACATGCTTCCGTTGGCCTTGTTTGCGATCCGTTGTAAACCTCAGAGCAGCACGGGGTACTCCCCATATGAATTGCTGTACGGACGAGCCCCCCGTACCCTCCTAGATATGGCCCAGGAAGCCTGGGAAGCTGAACCGGACCGGACTCGTCCACTCCCAGAATATATGCAAAACCTCAAGACACATCTGTCTATGATTCGCGATATTGTCAGACAAAACTTGGTGACCGCTCAGGACAACCAAAAGAGACAATATGACAAGGGCACTCGCAGTCGGGTCTTTGCTGTCAACGACCTAGTACTCCTTATGATGCCCTCGTCCGACCAAAAATTATTGGGACAATGGCAAGGACCCTACCCCATCCTTCGGCAGGTAACACCCGTCACGTACGAGATAGAACTGGACCCTACCCGAGGCACCACTCAAATCTTTCATGTTAACCTGCTAAAAAAGTGGGAAGGACCCCGTCCGGTGCTGTCGGGAACCAAGAAGAACCTCATCTTCCCTTTCGACCCTTGTCTAGATTCCGACCTTAACCCAGTACAAATTCAGGAACTTCGCCACACCTTGGAACCCCTGAAAGGCGGCTTCTCGACTTCCCCTGGTCGAACCACGGTCACCGAACATAGGATTGAAACCGAACCAGGGAAAGTGGTCCGCCTGAGGCCGTATCGAGTGCCAGAGGCCCGTAGAGATGTCATCCGTCAGGAAGTGGAAGTCATGCAACAAATGGGAATAATTGAACCCTCAGTCAGCGAGTGGAACTCCCCTATCGTATTGGTACCGAAACCTGACGGCTCGGTCCGTTTCTGCATCGACTTCCGGGAGGTCAACAAGGTCTCCAAGTTCGACACCTACCCCTTACCCAGGGTGGACGAAATGATCGAAAGAATAGGGCAAGCAAAATTCATTTCCACACTCGATCTCTGCAAGGGGTACTGGCAGATACCCCTCCGGGAACAAGATAGAAGAAAGACTGCCTTTTCCACCCCGGATGGGTTATATCAATTCCTGGTCATGCCCTTTGGACTTCATGGCGCCCCCGCCACCTTTCAAAGGGCCATGAACCAAGTCCTGAGACCCCATACAGCTTACGCAGGCGCGTATCTGGATGACATCGTCATCTTTAGCGACAGCTGGCCCCAACATCTGCAGCACCTTTCCAGTGTTATCAGCTCCTTAGGCTCATACGGATTTGCCATCAACCCGGCCAAAACCACGTTGGCCGCGAAAACAGTGAAATACTTGGGGTTTCTTCTGGGGGACGGCCTGATCAGACCCCAAGAGAGCAAAACGGCAGCCATCCGATCCCTCCCGTTTCCACATACAAAGAAAGACCTCCGAGCCTTCCTAGGACTCCTGGGGTATTATCGGCGCTTTGTGCCCAACTTTTCTCAAAGAGCGGCAGCCCTCACGGACCTGTTGAAAAAAACAAACTGCTCAGATGAACAACTCAGGAATCCCTCCTCGGAAGCCTGGCATGCCTTTACAGACCTCAAAGAAGCCTTGACCTCGGGTCCTGTGTTGGTTCCCCCCAATTACTCAGTCCCTTTCATCCTACAGACAGATGCATCGGACTACGGCTTAGGAGCCGTATTGTCCCAGAAGGATGCCCTGGGAAACGAACGACCCATTCTGTTTGTGAGCCGCAAACTCTTCCCCCGGGAAAAACAATATGCGGTGGTTGAAAAAGAAGCTTTAGCCATCAAGTGGGCGGTGGAAAGCCTTTGGTATTACCTTGAGGGTAGAGACTTCATACTTTATACAGATCACGCCCCTTTGGAGTGGATGGCTAGAAACAAAGGGCAGAATGACCGGGTCCTGCGGTGGTTTTTGTCTCTCCAACCCTTCCATTTTCAAACCAAACATAGAAAGGGTTCCGATCAAGGTAATGCGGATTTTCTGTCCCGGTATCCACATTCTCCTCCCATTACAAGAAGGACAGCTAGGGGAAGGGGATGTGATGGAACGGCCCGTAAAACCCTATCTGAGGACCCAATCCCCCCTATCATGCCTTGTCCGACACCCCCGGGACTGAGTTTACCTCACCGAAACGCCAGCACCGAGACAGGACGCCGAGCAACCTCCATCACCAACGAAACCCCGCCCTTCTCTCTCCCACAGGAGCCAACCCGAGCAACAGGAAGGGAGGAACCATATCCAGCTGACCCCGGAAGTCCCGCCCCCCTGGCAGAGTCAGCACAGGATAAAAGCCCGGATTCAGCACAACAAGCTGTCGGAGTTTCGTGGCAGGACCCTCTGGCTGGAGACGGAGAAGGTGACCAGACGTGCGAGGAAGAAGTGTGGACAGAGGAGTGGTGGAGTCCCTTGGAGGTGGCTGGAGAGCGGCCGTAACTCACTGGAGAGTTACGGCGGACCGCGTGAGTGCCTTTTGCCTCCTTTATCCCTACTCACTAGGAGTTCGTGTTAAAGTCCCTGTATATAAACCCTCTCTGCATAGTCTCACTACCCTTGCGCTGTATTATAAGTATATAGCACCTCACTGTATAAAGCCCTTCCGTTACTCGCACACCCCACCCCTGCACCCTCTCTGTTACCCAAACCTGTGTTCCTTATTCCCGGTACCTTCCTTTCCCCACTGTCCGTTTCTGACCCCGTTCTTGCACTACCTGGGTGAAGGTGTACAGTTGAGTCTCTCTGTCGACTCGATCAGACTAACGGTCCTTTGTTTCTTTCCTCTCTTCCGGTCCTCCTGGGAGTCTCCCCGTCATCGAAATCTACCCGGACCATCTGCGGACATCACGAAGAGGAAGAAGCGACGCCTCTGTGTTCATCGCCTGGTGCCACACCCTCGACCTGTTGGGACTATCTATACTGTAAATCTAGAATAAAGACCAAATATTGCCCACTACATACGGCCTCCTCGCCTGCTTTTCCAGCCCGCTACACTCACTCCACGACACTCATATTATTAAAAACACCACTAAATCTATAGGGATACTAAGAATACTCACTGATTACTAGGGATATCCATACCCTACATCACACTTATATTCACATCAGTTGGTCTCGCGGCCACCCCGACCCAGACCGGTCTACCCTAGGGCAGATATGACACACAATCCGGTGCGTCTACACATGGGCCTGCAGAACCCAATGCTCCCTTTTCCAAACGGTTCGCAATCCTGCAAACCTACACGCCAGTCTCCCACCTGACGCTCTCACTTATTCAAGCCACAATCTTGTGGGTATACACGCTGGTCTCCTACCCAACGTTCTCACTAACGCCGCATATCAACGACGACCACATTCCTATGAACACCTTTATATATATATATATTGGGAAGTCTCTTCACTAAGGGTCTGCTACTACAATATTAGGAGTTAGCCAATTAATATAATGTACCTCTTATTCTTGGCATCATAGGTCCACTCACTCCCTATTTATGTGATCACCACTTACCTGATTGGGATTACTCATCCATTCATGTACCTAGTAAACACCTAGGAGATATATTTACCTAGATTGAACAAAAGTATGAGACACATGCCAGTTTGCTACAAACTGGGGGTTATTTTATTAGAACAATATAAACATTTACACAGATCTGTAACTGACAAAGACTATAGGTAGAACACACTGCTGAAAGAGAAAAGATTAGCAATGCAAAAGCCTAGGGAATAAAGATAAGATTAAGATGCAAGTGTAAAGTAAATTAATATAACAGGAACGCCTTCACCTGATTAGTGTGAAGTCTTGTTCTAGCTGTCATCTGGGTTCCTCTCTCGTCTGTGCCTTGGCTCATCTCAGACTCTCTCTCTCTCCTGCACTCTTGGGTACACCTCTGCGCTGATCACTTTGCACTGGACTCCTCTCCCCCACGAACTGTCTCCACCTTCCAGCTTCAATCTAATGGTTCCTGCCGCTCTGATGCTTTTCATTCCACTAGCTTGTTCACTCTGTCTCTGCGCCAATGTCCAATTAACTCCCTCTGCTCCCACAGGTTAGTCCACGATCTCTCCTCCGTCTCTTCTAAAAGGCATTACTTCAGACTCCAGCTATTCACACCTCCTCCTGATAAGTAACTGCTTCTGACTGCTTCCTTCAGTTCCAGCTCACTATTCAACTCAGCTCTCTCCAGCTTGAACTCTCTCTCTCTGTCAACTCCACTCCACTGCTTTCCACTCCTCCACCTCAACACGACTGACTGGCTTCGCCACCTCCACTCGACTCCTTGGCTCCACCACCTCAACACGACTGCTTGGCTCCACCACCTCAACACGACTCCTTGGCTCCACCACCTCAACACGACTCACTGACTCCGCCTCTGCACTTCACTGATATAGAATGCTGTTTCCTCATGGAAAGTTCCAGCCAGCAGCTTCCTCCCACCAATCCCATGCACCAGGCTCCTTGCGCTAGACGCTCCCACAGTGACCAGTCTGCTTGTTTCTTCTAGAGACCTGAGCCCGGGAACAATTCCTGATTAGATTCAGCTCTGGCCGGTTCTCTCCGGTTCGCTTAGGGCGAACAACAGCCTTAACTATAAACTTTAACTTTACCCTGAAAAGCCTCTCAGCTTCATCAAAATGGAGTCCCTCTAGCTCTAGGCCTGTAGGCCTGAAAGGGATGAAATGCCCCTTAGCTCTGTCAGAATACCTACATAAACCATACCAATGTGTCTAATATGTCAAAGCCAATAGGCAATAGACAGGTTAAAGTCAAGCTATCATCATATTAAGCAGCTATCCTCTTCTAGGTCTGGAAAAAAGGGCTTAAAAGGGCCAACACAGGCTAAGAATACCTATACTAGATGTGAGCAAGACTAATGATCTATATCACTGCTAAATAGAGCCAAAAACCCTGCCATAACATCCACACCACTGTTATTTTGTTTTTATTTTTTAATGGAGCCATAAGGAACCGTGCTCTGTCAAGTGGCCGAGCAGAACAATCGATCAACCTCGCAATCAAATCTGTGCATACCGCTGTATATATGTGATGTAAATAAGATGCAGACCACAGGAACAGGTAAGCTGTATGAAAGCTTTAATGCAGCACAGAGATTAGTAGGTCAGCTCCCCGTCCAACCAGCGCTCCAACTGCCAACAGGGCGAAGGAGAGCTCCAGAACCCAGAACACAAGGAGAGATGTAGAGTGCTAGCCCAAGGAAGAAGCAAAGCACTGTACAACATATCTCCCCTCCTTGCAAGGAAAGAAAACACAGGAAAAGGAAAGAAACACTAATGCACATAGTCATTCAAGTACATGGGTGGGCGACGGGAGCGAGAGCTCCTTGAACAGACATCAAATGAGGAAGAGGAAGAAGAAGCAGGAGTACCAGGTACAGAAGAAGGAACAAGAGAGGTAGGAGCGGAATCAACTACAGAACTACTATGATAAGTGCATAAAGAAGTGGAGGCATCGCCACCACCCACCTCCCCCCGTCCAGCAGGCAAGGGGATGGGAGAAGAAGGACCACCAGAGGACAGTAAATAACCATTACAGCCATCCAGCTGGGCAGGAAACAGGTCATCAGAAGAAGAATCTTTACGTTTCTGGTAGAGTGCTACCCTACGGTAATTCCAGCTTTCACCATTGGCCAAAACAATGAAGTGAGGAAAAACCCTCTTGACTCTGTAGGGACCCCTAAACTTGCTAAGACCCTTAGCAAGTCTCCCCGGCTTAACCTTAACCAGGTCACCCACAGAGATGGGCAAGGGGGTGCTGTCATGAATTAAGGGGACATCACTACCAGAGCCCTTCAACCAAGCAGGGGTCAGTTTACTTACTGGTGTGCGACCACGCATTAGTTCAAAAGGAGACTTTTCACCAGTCCTATGGGGTGTGGAGCGATAAGCCCAGACCAGTTCCTGGACACGCTCATCAGAAAAGCAGCCAGACTCTACAAACATCTGAATCACGCCCTTACGAGGCGATTCACCCTTTCACAAAGGCCATTCCCCTGTGGGTTGTAAAGACTAGTCTTCTGATGCCTGATGCCACAATCATTAACAAAAGAAGCCATTTTCGAGGACGTGAGTTGAGTCCCATTGTCTGAAATGAGAACAGAAGGATACCCTTCGTTGATAAAGATACCCTTCAGAAACTTAATGGTGGCATCAGTAGTAATCTCTTTTACAAATTGTACACACAGCCATTTTGAGAAGCAATCAATAAGAACGATTGCAAAGCGGTGGTCTGTAGGTAGCTCACTCCTCCAGAACCCAGAACACAAGGAGAGATCTAGAGTGCTAGCCCAAGGAAGAAGCAAAGCACTGTACAACAATATGCTTCTCACAAAGCATTATGGGCTGAAGATCACCTGAGACGCTGCCCTCAACTGGAAGCACTGGCTGCAGGAGATTGAGATTCTGTGGCAGTGGGTAGGCCACCATGCAGGGCCATGTCCTTTTCCTAGAGGGAGGTTACTTTGACAGTGTTTTGGAAACCTGGCCCCTCAGTGTCATTCTGAAGTGCGCACACTACAAGCTAGAGCAGCAAACATGGGTCTTTACCAGGGATGAAAGCTATACGATGGGAAATAGTGATAGCCCCAATGGAGCAACCCTTAGCACCAGCAGTGGTGGAGCCCTCAGAACATGGAGGAGATGCACTAGGGGCATACTCCCCCTCCATCTTGAGTGGAGTGGGCGCCTGGAACAGCACCGCTTCCTTTTAGCTGGACAGCTAGTTCTAGCCATCCTTGTAGTCCAATTTCTGTGGATGTCCACGCATGACAGCTTCTTCTAGCGTCCATACCCCTCTTAGGAAGTTGGGCCGGAGACGAGCCCTAATATAATTGATAAAGAGAGCAGGGATGAGTTTGTGGTATTTGAGCCTAGAGCTGTCGACTTTGGAACTGGTGACCAGGTTTGAGGCTCATCATTGGCTCAACTTCCTGTGATTCTGGGTAAATCACTTAATATCGCCATGTCTAAAAAGAATGAAATATAACTTGTGTAATGTAGGCAGTCTAATATCTTTGGTTGAATTTGTGCTTTATAAAACTGCAAATAAATCTTCTTTCCAGGACATCAAACTCTGGGCATCATGGGTGGATGTAGTCTGCTTTCTCCATGATGTTGGAATGATACAAAATACTAAACCACTTTGGGACTGCAAATCTCATGCAACCCTCCAACAGCTGGTAGTAGTCCAATAGAACCTCTCTTTAGGATAGAATACACACTGTCTGCTCAGTGAAATCTCAACATTGGGGCACAGCCAAAGCCCCTCAGCTGGTGATTCTCACGTAATTGTCTGGTTACTACTGCGCTGACAAACCAGACCATAGCAAGCCTGAGTAAGGTATGAAAACAGTATCAGATTTAGAAAGCATGAAAAAGGCCTGAAAGAGTGAGGATTGATTCAAGGCGAGGCAGTCCCGGTCATAGACTCCAAAGAAGAGGTTTGTAGCTAGGCATTTATATTTATTTTTAGATTCCTGCACTGTTTCTCAGTCATACATCAATGTATTTTCCCTTGTAACAAAAATTAAAGGGGCATTCTCTCATATACACACACAAATATATACACGTCATGCCATTGTTTTAATACATATGAATGTCCAATTGAAAGAGTAGGATGCACACAATTTTTTTGTAACATTTCTCCAACTTGTCAAAACGTAATTCCAAGAGTGCGTGCAGATTGGAAATGGTGCCACGCCCAAATGGCACCGGACTTAATAAACAACATTTGAAAATGGGGCGACATCTCACCCCACCAATCGCACAACTAAGCACGGCAAACATGTATGCCAATTTTTATGTGTATACCAATTTTTCGCAGTACTCCTTTAATCTATCATTTTCAACTTTCTCCCTTTTATTTTTCAACAGTATTTTGAAAGTGGTGGGTGGATACCTTGTTCGTTTGTATGAAAATGATGATGTGAGACTCTAGAACGTTACGAAGCGTTAGAAGGATAAGTAAATTAAGGGGTACGAACTGAGATAGTGATCGGGTGATGGCATAAGAAATGTTTGAAAATACCAGTGAATGTAATAACAGAAGTATTATCTATACTCTATACTACTATTATAAAGAGAGAACTTGCACCTTTTGGCCAGGTAAACTCATGAACCACAGCGCCAATCTACACACCCGATACATCTATGAAAATGTCAGGGTGTGTAGATGGACATAGACGACATTAAATTTAAAAAAAAACGCAAATTAAAAAAGTAAAATTTGTAACCAAAGTAGTCCCCTAAAACAAGCGCCTGCCGCGACGTAGCGCTGATTGCGACCTAGGCGTAACGTAATGACGATATGCGGGGAGGAGCGGTGACTTGCGGCGAGGAGCGGCGGTGAAGTCCGGAGCGGGCGGCTCAGGTAAGGCAAAGGCAGGCGAGAGGTGGGAGGCGGGCGGCGGGCGCGAGGCGGGAGGCGGTATGGCAATGTCGGGGCGGGCGGGAGGCTGAAGGCTCAAGGCGGGAGGCGGTATGGCCAATGTCGGGGCGGGAGGGATGCGGTCTGGGCAATGTAGGGGCGGGGGGGTGCACAGAGGCTTAAAATGCTGCCCCCAGCCCCCTTCTGCCCCGGGCAAAGCCGGGGCGGGCTGCTAGTCTATACTACTATAATAAAGGAGAAACTTTCATGCTTTGAGGCGGGTAAACTCCGGAACCACTGTGCCAATCTACACACCCGATACACCGTAGAAATCGTCAGGGTGTGTAGATGGCTATAGGCTATATAAAGTTTAAAAAGAAACCTTATTTAAAAAATGTATTTTAAAAAAAAAGTAGTCCCCCCAAAGTAGCGCCGGCCGCAACGTGCGTGCTCATGTCGAGGAGCGGCGTCAGAGGAGCGGCGGACATGGCGCGGGGGAGGAGCGGTCACGTGAGGAGCAGCGAAAAGGCCAGCGGCGGTGCGACCAGCGGAGAGGCGTACATGGCGCGGGGGAGGAGCGGCGGCGGACAGGCGGTGAGGAGCAGAGCGGCGAGGAGCTGTCAATCAGGAGCGGCGGCGGAGGTAAGCAGGCGGGTGTCGGGCCAGGCGGGGGACGGGGAGTTACAAAAGGCAATGTCGGGGCAGGCGGGGGTCCGGGAATGCGGTGGACGGGGACTAACACCTCCATTGACTCAGGCCAGGCGAGGGTCGGGCCAGGCGGCAGGCGGGGGACGGGGCGGGCGGGGGCATGGGCTGCTGGGCAATGTCGGGGCAGGCGGGGGTAGGGAGAAGCCTGAAAGCTCCCGGACAAGGTCGGGACGGGCTGCTAGTAAGTGATAAATCAGATGAGGCCAATGAGGGAGGATTATAATATACAGAGTTTTATGTTGTACATTTTACGTAAAAAGTGGGTTGGTACTGATTTAAGAGGGACAGACGGAAGAAATGTTTTACAGGCTGTTAGGTAGAAAGTATAGACAGGAGACTGCTGGAGAAAAATAGGGTGATTATAGGAATAAGGCTCGAACGTGATTTCATTAGAAGACATTGGCGCGCCAGGGGCAGAGTGGGATACTAGGCACGATGTGAAGTATGGGTTTATTTGTTTTCAGCGCTTAATGTGGTATATATTGTTGATTGTGAGTAAACTGCATATAATCTAGGGAAGGCACAATATGACCTTAAATGTTAACTGGTGTTGTTTCATTGTTCATTTACAGTGACCCCCGACGAAGGGCGTTCACAGCCCAAAATGCATAGTTTTTTTACTGAATAAACGCTGCTTCAAATGAACCGCGCACTAATCGTGTTCTTTCAAGAGGTCCGGATGGACACTGGTTGAGCAGTCGAAATTTGAAAAATGGCATTCCATATCCTACGTGTGGATTCAAAATACTGTTGAAAAATAAAAGGGAGAAAGTTGAAAATGATGGATTAAAGGAGTACTGCAAAAAATTGGTATACACATAAAAATTGGCATACATGTTTGCCGTGTTTAGCTGTGCGATTGGTTGGGGTGAGATGTTGCCCCATTTTCAAATATTGTTTTAATAAAGGCACCCTTCCTGTATTCCCCGCTGAGTCCCCTCCAGTTGCTTCACCAGAAGTGACTGATCCTGTCGTATTTTGCGCCCTGCCTTTGGCGCATTGGGGGGGTCCGCTCAAAAAGAGTCTGGAACATTATGGGCAAACTTTGTGACTTCTTCCAAGGGATTGAATTTTTTTCCAGACCGCCGCATCCAAGCAAATCACCGCGCAGCCGCAGCTCATGACTTCATGGGGAAACCAGAGCATTGTATCGACGTGTCAGTGCAGATTGGACATTGGGTAATGCGGCTGAGCGTTGGGGACACAGGTCGGGACTTTGGTTTAAACTGCAGTGGTATGTGCCTGTCAACCGAGACTCCCCTTTCAAAGAGCTCCGTACCATTACTTCCAGTGCTTAATGTGAGATTAAGCCATGGCGGGATACTTACTCAACTAGCCAGGTGCCTGCTGGGAACTGTGGTTCGCCGATACGAACTGCAGCGAGGTTCCACCAATCAATATGGCTCAGCTGGACTGAGGCAATTAATGCGGGAGCAATTTGCATATTTAAAGCAAGAGGTCGGCGGGACATCTAATTGAAATATGGCTTTTGATAAAGGCATTGCGCCGAGACGCGTCATGCCATTGTTTTAATAAAGGCCACCCTTCCTGTATTCCTCGCTGAGTCCCCTCCAGTTGCTTCACCAGAAGAGACTGTTCCTGTTATATATGAGCATTTTTGAAGCACGACTAAAGAACCTGTTTTAGCAGAGCTATATCAAACAATGGAATGATTATACAACCTATGCGATAAAATACTATGTACCACACAAGAGAACGCTATTGCAAGTCACTGATGAGTTTTAGACCTGATAGAGAAGGCTAAAAATTGCCTTCCTTTGTAAGGTTGCGCTAAAACATTTTAACATATGTTTGTCAGTTGTTTCATTCCTTAATGTACATAGTAACACCAGTACTCTCATCAAAAGGATTATGTCCTTGGCGTGTTGTGCCTACATTTGAAAGAATATTTCATATGAAAGAGTGTGGTTGCAAATAAGTAGACTAAATGTGGAACTCGTGGTGTGAAAATAAACACACAATACACACCTAGTAATTTATTGCAACAACGTATTATATGCAGTTTAATGGAAGTAAATTTAAAAAATAGCTATAGTCCACATTGTTCAGTAAAATTTCGAAAAATCCCCTTTAATATTCTTAACCATAGACGTGCAAACAGTCAATGTTCTTTTCAGAGAAAAAGTTAGAAGAACAGAAAAGCTGGTTGTATTTTTCATCGTTCAAATAGCTGTTTTAAATCTGCTCCATCGAATGCCTTTCAAACTGTCTGCTGGTGCTGGCAGAAGGCGCTGTGGCATGATAATTGAAGTGTTATAACTTATTTCAGTTGGGTAGTTGCATCCTTTCCTTATAACAGTTGGGTAGCTATATCCTTTCCTTTTAAAACATTAGGCAGCTTTTTATAGAGGGATTGAAGGCTTACATGTATTATAGGGAGATTTCAGAGAAACTAAAATGCACAGTGGCCAAAGGATTGATATATTACTGTGCATACCGCAGGTATATGCGAAGCAATTAGAAGGAAACCGAAAAAGCCTCTACATTGCTTCTGAAACACTGAACAGCAATAATTGGAAACTATAAAGCCTTCAAAATTATGATGTAGCAACTGCTGCCCCTATTGTGAGAGCGAATGAGTTGTCTCTCCCATCAGAAAGGAAGGGCAGGCACCTGTTAAAACACCATTCGCCAGTGTACTTGTTACAGTTCACAAAACGTGAACCACTATCAAAATGGTAAAACTGAACATTTTGGTTTTCAGATGGTGAAATGACTTGTTGAGCACTTGTGCAGAATTGATCAAATAGTTCTAGAAGTACTTAAGTGCTCTGCATGAAATGTGATTCTGGTCTTGTTCATACTGTGCAGATTGCAGGGATCCACACCTTTAGTAGTTTTCACTAATTGGCACCCTGAGCAGTTATCTAGACAGAATGGAAAGAAAGGAATAGGGATGCAGCTGAACCACCCTCTTCAGGCGTGGAGGGGGTACTCCAGTTTGGGGTTGATATACAGCTAATTAGAAGGGCCGAGTTTGTTGGAACTTGTGCTGTCGATTTCTACATGGTGGCTCATCTGTAGATAAATGCATGCCTGTATTGCATGAGCTGATAAACTATATGCTTTATATCAGCACTTAATTCCCTGAACCCAGGCGTATTTAAAGTAGGTGAGACCTAAAATGTTCATGTTTGCTTTTCAAATTTATTATTTTCACTTGCATCATTCGAAAGATTAGCAACATCGATGTTAAAGTTATTATTAAACCTATCTTAAAATCAAATATTAATATTCAGCTGTGGGTGCACTTTCTTCACTGACGATACCACATATAAAAAGTGCGAGTTGGTTACCACAGCACATGCAGTTTAAATTTACTGAATGGGATGCTTGTGCTTCACTGTGAGTTTTTGCATCTCTCTGGCAAGAAATAATAACATGAATATAGTGTAGTACACACAGTTTCCAATAGGCCACTGAACAATGTCTCAAGAGAACCAAGGAGGAAGGAGTCTGTCATGCAGTGAGCGCAAAATAATGAGAGACTCAGTAGTACCATAGGTACCGGATTAGTGAGCTTAATTCTCTAAACTGCAATCTAGAAATCTGAAATTCAATAGGTGGACTCTCGTTAAATGCCTACAGTTGTTTTACTATCTGGAAGACCAACCTGCGCTCCAAAGTGGGTTTTCCAGGACCCTGGAGACATTTAAAGTGCATCGCAGCCAACATTAAACAGACCTTCAAGCTCACTAGCACATGCAGAAAGCGCATACTGGGAATAATGTATTGAAAGTGAGTGACATGTTATTTGAACTCCATCGTCCCATACTAATAGATGTCTCCTAATCGTGCACAAAATACATTTCCATAAGGGGCATTGAAACAATAATTAAACTCCTGGAAGACAAAACCGGATGGAGAGCCTCCAAATGTCCTTTGCTGCGACAGATGCTGACATAATAATGGCCGCTTTGTTAGGAATACTATGTAAATGAACCACCAAGGTTGCTCATCTCACTAATAGAATGTGGGAGCATTTTATTTGTTAGTAGTAACTCATTCTACCCCAACCTCAGTTCGTTAGCGTTCTTGGTAGGTTTGATCATGATGTCCATTGTGTTTATATTTTGCTTCTCTGAATTTTCCTTTAGCTGGCCATCTCGCTCAAATAAAATTGCCAGTAAGCTTCAAGTTGTATAGCATCTGTCATGAACTAAACCTTGAAATGGAATGTCATTAGATATTGAACGAAAACCACATTTCATTTCAGTTACCACTTGCAAATACATGGAATGTAGCAAAAGTAAAAATGTTTTTTGCCATACCACCATAATGTATTAATAATGAGATATAAACGAGTAACCTAAACCCACACAACAAATATTTAAATTACATAAAATCTCATGAAGGTAGCCAGGCTTACCGGATGCAAACCCCTTCTAGACTGGGGCCCACAACTTTACACATTTTCTCCTGTTTGGTATATACTGAATGATCTCAAATTCCAAACCACAGGCAAGAATTCATTCCTTCCATCATGCCTTGAATCTGGTTACTCACTTTGTAACCATGCCTTAGCAATGCAACTGTTGCTGCATATAAGTAAACCTCAACAGATTACAGGGTATTAAGCTAAAAGGACCCAGCATGATGAACTGTGGATCAACATTGCCATCATGCTCTAACAGATTATTTAACTTATTGAATGATGTAGCTCAAAATGGTAAAAGGATAAGGCTATGTGCAAAGATATGGGTAGCGTCCGCGCCTGGCTACATTCACTGAAAGAACTAAGGTTGCTCTAAAGCCCATTCTAAACAAACTGTAGGGTGTATAATATATATTGTATAACATCTTAAGAGAATGAGCTTTAAAGTGTGACACATTAAGTGTACTTTGGGCCAACTGGACACTAAGGGCCTGATTTAGATCTTGGCCAATGGTTACTCCTTCACAACAGGGTTGGATATCCCATCTGTCGAAATATAAATCCCAAAGGATATAATGGGATTTATATTCCGGTAGATGGGATATTGGTCACCGTTGTGACGGAGTAAACCTTCTGCCGAGATCTAAATCTGGACATGAGTCTTATATTCTCCAAAGACACAGGTAGGCCTAAATTCTTAGTCCATTTAGTCACCAGTTGATGAAAATGGCTATCATTAGAACTGCAACTAGTAAGAGTGTGATACAAGATACTGATAGAGCGGCATCTAAGCATTCTACAAAAAATGTTACTATGACCGATAGAGATTTTGTTAGCCGAAAGACAAGCAACAAAGTCTCTAAGCTGTAAGTACCTAAAAATGCTCTTACAATGTGTGCCACAAAGATGCCGTAGAGACCAGATTGAAAGAAATACCCCTTTGGAAGACAATTGACCGAGTTGTTTTATACCAGTCTGATGCCAGCACTGAACATAGCCTTCTTGCATTTGCAACAGCATATTTGGATTTTGGACGTTAGCAGGTGCTCTAATTGAAGGTCAAGATATGCCAAGCATTTTATTAGAGTACCAAATCTTATGAAAGACAAAACGTGTCTTAAATCTGGTGTGTTTGAAATAGAATGTATCAATCAAGCTCTGCAACGGTGACTGGGTAGAACTAAAAATCCCATGCTCTGGAAAAAAGACAGGACAATTGCCAGTCAAACATACCCATTATGGGCAAAGATCTCCAACCAAACAAGGAGGGAACGTACAACCATACCGAAAAAAGGGCCATACCACCCAGCTTACATGCCAACTGCAGAAACCAGATGACACATCGAGGTTTGTTTATAGACCCATATGAATCTTTGCCAGCTGGCCTCAAACCTTCTTTAAAAAAAAACTCAGAAAGATATAAAGGTATGGACCTAAACAGATACAATAACTTTGGCAGGATGACCATTTTAATCAAATTACACCTCCCAATCAGCCCTAAATGAAGCGTTTTTTTTTGTCTTCATTTGTCAAAAAAGTTGAAACTTGCAGATAAAATTGGTTTCCGACTTTTTTTTCAGGCATACAGTACGAAGGGTATCCGATCGCTCCTTTACGGAGGGGATGTATTACATCTCGGGCCCTCGATTGGCCTAGACTCTTTTCCATTTTCTCCGATCGTACAGATGCACTCGGATTCTCCAGCCCAGGGCTGCCAATCCTTCTTGGCCACTCCTCAACAATCCCTGACAACTACTTCTTAATCAAGCTATTCTAGGTCTTTTTTTCCCCCCAAATAAAACTGGAAAAAAGGCCTTGAAGTTTCTTTATCCATTCCTTCTTAAACTCCAGTGGAATCTAATAGAATAAGAAGGTACATTTGGGTAAAATTTATATTTTTAAAAGATTGGCCTTGCCTAGGAAGCATAAAGGGAGAAATTCCCACTGTTGTAATTGTTTTTTGACCTTAGAGGTAACCTTGTCAAAATTTGTTTTGGCTAAGGATTCGAGATTCTGGACCACCTCAATCCCTAAATATCTGATAATTTGTCTAACTGAATCACTCTTATAGTTTGTGTTCCATTGCATAATCTCTGTCTTTGCTGGGTTGATGGCGTATCCAGATAGTTCACCAAGTTCACCATGTGGAGAAGTGTGGCTCACTGGTTAGAGCGGCAGACTCTGAAGCAGAGATCAGGCCCGGGACCAGGGTTCAAGTCCCGACGCAGCAGGGTCTTGGGCTCAATGTCCGTGGACTCGATAATTCTCGCCTCGGCGCCTACTCTAATAATGGGTTCCACGCTGCAACTCTGGGCAATAGCTTGCTTAATCTCCACAACGGCCTCTACAACACTGGAATGCCTGGCTTCACCTTGGGGGTGCCCAGGAGGGGCATCTCACAGGGAGAGCCAGGAAGGGTTCCACAGCGTTATACAGCGCCGGGACGCCCCGTTGGGGCAGCTGTGTGCTTTACAAAATACACTACAAACCTTTCCAGCAATCCCCATATGACTGCAATTGACTCATGTAGCTGACCAGTAAATATCATCAGGTCGTCTGCATAAAGCCCAATTTTCTTTTCCCACCCGCTACAGGAAAATGGTATAATGTCCCTACATGCACTTAATTTAATGGTGAGTGGTTCGATATACAAGTTGAATAATTGGGGGGGAAAGAGGGCATCCCTGCCTTGTGCCCCTACGTATTTTAACCTGCCTAGATAAATTGCCATTCACTAAAATTCGGGCGGATGGGTTTTTATATAAAGCCTTTTTTTATTTTTTTATTTAATTTGAAAAAACCTTTATTGAGGACAAAAAGACATGAATCACAGCATACCTCCTACATCCGCAGTCGGGCCAGCATTGAGATGTATCAAATGTGCAAATGATATAGCAAGAGGGTAGGGGATTACACAGCAAGCCGCCTAAAACCCTTCCGGGCCTGCCGTGTTAGTGTTAGTTGGAATATTGGGCCGTAAGGGCAGTAGTAGCATTGCAGTCGTATGTTGACAAACATTAACAATAACTTAATGTGGAAGTGGGCATTTCCACTAATGCATTGTGATGTAGTGGTGTGTGCCTAAGGTGATGGTGCATTCCAGTCAATAGAATATTGAGTAGTGTGAAGAGTTGTCCCATGTCCTCCTGTGGGCGAGATGTGCGGGCGAGGGTGATAAGCCCTTCTATCAGGTGTTAGTTGCCCATTATGGTGTCACAGCGCCTGTGTCAGCAGTGTGTTCCAATAAATAGGTTTGCAAGGGACCCCAGATGTCTTTTGGCCGTGATGAGGGGGGTTGAAAATCCACGTATGTATGCAGTTGCTCTTGACAATAAACAAGGTCATGGAGCCAGTCCTTGTGCGGGAGTGTCTTGCTGCAACAGTACATGCAGTAGGGGCATAACTGGGGGTTCAAGAGCGAAGGTGGGTGTGATGGCCTTCACATCCTGGCGGAGTCTAATGTAATAGAAGCGCTCTAAGGGGGAGGGGTTTGTATCTTTAAAAAAAATCCTCACTAGTGCTGAATTTCCCTCCTGTGTAGAGATGTCCCCAAGTGTGAATGAAGAGTTTGCGCAGAGCCGGCGGCAGCCACCTTCCTATGTGCCCGGGATATCCTGCCGCCCAGAAAGGGGCAGAAGCGGGGAGTACATGAGTGTGCATTGGGTGGACTTGGCAAGGTCATGCCATGCGCTGACAGTGCACTGGACGGTAGTAGCTGCGAGGTGCGGTTTGCCTTCAGGGATGCTAAGGTATACAATACTTGGGGTGGAGGCCATATTGCCGCCTTCTATCGCCAAATGGGGCATAAGTGGGGAGGGTGGGGATTCATCCGATATGAGGCTTAATGGGCTTGTGCAGAGCCAAAGTACAATTCCACATCTGGTATAGCGTATCCACCTGCACAGAACGGGTACAAGAGTATATCCCATCGCAGCCTGGCTTGCATCCCTCCCCATGTGAGTCGTATAAGGTGAGTTCTAACACCCGAGAAAAAGTGACGGCTGGGGGCATAAGGGATATTTACAAATGAATATAAAAGTTTGGGTAGGATAACTATTTCAATAATGGCTGCTCTGCCAGCCATTAACAGGGGCATCGCAATCCATCTCGTGAGTTTATCAGTTATGGATTCCAGCAATCGCCCATAGTTGGCCCTTATGAGCTCCACGCGGTCGTGAGAGACAATTATTCCAAGATAAGTGAGAGTGTTGTCGCAGCATTCGAGGGGAAAGTCTGGTTTGAATTTTATGGTGGAGTCAGTGAGGGGATATATCTGGGATTTACTCCAGTTAATATTGACTCCTGATAGCTGTCCAAAAAAATCAATAAGCATAGAATGGGATTCAGACTCACTTCCGGATAACGCAGGTATAAGGTGAGGTCATCCGCATATAAAGAGATAAGTATTTGTCTTTCTGGGTAAATGACGGCATGATCTTGGTAATGTTGTCGAATTTTTGCGGCCAGGGGTTCGATAGCCAGGGCAAAGAGTAAAGGGGACAGTGGACACCCCTGCCTGGTGCCTCTGGCCAGCGGAAAAGAGGAAGAACGCAAGCCATTAACCATTACAGTGGCACGAAGCCCTGTATATAATAAGTTAATCCAGGGCAGGAATGGGGGAGGGAATCCCATGCGCACCAAGACAAAGGAAAGATGATCCTATTCCAAGGAGTCGAATAACTTAGTTGCATCAAGGAAAATAGCAGTGGTGTCTTCTTCGGGGTCTACATCATGGAGCAAAGCAAACAGAATGCGTAGGTTATGGGCGGTGCTTCTTGTCAGGACAAATCCTGATTGATCCGGGAGGACCAATACCGGCATTAGAGTACTAATGAGGTTTGCTATTAGTTTGGCAAGGATCTTAGCATCTACATTGATAAGGGACAGGGGCCTATACAAGTCTAGTTGCGTGGGCGGTTTACCTGGTTTGGGCAAAGAAATTATGAGCGCTTCGCGCATTGTTTGGGGTAGGATGCCGGTTTCTCGGGCCTCCTCGAAAACATGCTGCAATATCAGTATAATTAGGTGACGTATGTTTGATAGAACTCTGCCGGGAGGCTGTCTGGCCCCAGAGCCTTGCCAGATTGCAGTTGCATAATAGCAAAGATGATCTCCTCGTCTTTGTGGTGCGCCAGAAGGAACTCCCTCTGGCCGTTACCCAACCAGGCTATGGCGGTGTCTTGGAAGAATGAAGTTAAGTCTACCGGGGCTTGTCAGTGGGTGGTGTACAATGATTTATAGAACCTTTTAAACACGGCAAGTATGTCTATGGAGTTTCTGTGTGTTAGGCCATCCTCCTGTTCAATCTCTAGGACAGTATTAGTGAAGCGGGGAGGTCGGATAGAAGAAGCCAATGCACGTCCCGGTCTCTCTCCTTTCCAATACCGGCGAGCCTTATGATATTTCCCCCTAAATTTGCATTCAGCTGTTTCCTGGTATTCTGTGAGCAGGGTGCATATTTGCGTTCGTAATGTTGGAGAGGGTGTGGTTTGTATAGCCAGCTCGGTTTGTTTAATGTCTGACTCAAATTTATGGAGTGTATTGCGGATATCTTTCAATACTCCTCCACTTTTGGCTAGACAGACTCCTCGTATGGTAACTTTAAAGGCCTCCCATATCGTAGAGTATTGGGGGACTGAGCCAAGAAGTCTGAAATCTCTTGTTCGATTTCGTCTTTAAAGACAGGGTCAAGCAACGACTGTGGATTGAGGCGCCATGAAAGGTATGGGGGCGCTTCTTGTGGTGGCGTGAGAGTCAACAGTCCAGGAGAGTGGTCTGAGTATGTTTGGGGGAGGTGTGATGTGTGCGAAGTCCAGGTTGCCATTCTCTTATCCACTAGCCAATAGTCTATTCGCGACCAGGAAGAATGGACAGATGAGTAGCAAGATCCCTAACGAGCCAATGGGTGGTGAGTTCTCCAAGGGTCAATGAGGTCGTGTTCTTCAAATATGTTTTTAAGGGTTAGTTGCGCGTTGGTGTAGTGGTGTGGCTGCGGATGTGACCTGTCCAGATACGGGTAGATGGTGACGTTAAAATCCCCCCCCTTAATTAAGTTCGTGGAACCCACATCCTGTATCTTTCCCCACAATATCCGAAGAATTCCGGGTCATCAGTGTTCGGCCCATAGGAAGATACCAGTGTAATGGATTGTGTGGAAAGCCTTCCCCATAGAATGTATCGACCTTGCGGGTCTGCATAGGAGCCAATGGGGGTGTATGGGATTGTGTGTTTCATCAGAATTAAGGTGCCTTGAGCAAACGATGAGTAGCAGGAGAAGCCTCTATGGTTTGCTCATCGGGTAGCGAAAGAGGGAGGTGAGCTAGGAGACAAGTGTGTCCCCTGAAGCATAGCGCAGTGGATATTGTGACGGTCCAGATATGGAAGTAAATGTTGACGCTTATGGGGGTTCCCCAGGCCTCGCACGTTCCATGTCAAAAAGTGATATTGGAGTGTTCTGGGACGGGACTCCATCGTGTGTATGAGAAATGAAGCTGTAGTGGAATGTAATTTGTGTGGTCATGTAGGGCTACATCATCAAGTGTGATCACAAACATGCAGTGCAAAAAAAATACATAAAAAACAATCCTCAATCCCTCCCTCTTCCCACAACAGCAGCCCCAACCTGCCGTGCCATGTACCTCCACCCTCGCTAACAATCCCATATACTCTAGTCCCAACAGGGGACGATAAGGTAAGCTTACAACCATTTTACTAAGTTGAAGGTTTAGGGTTCACCTGTTGGGCAGCAGCCAGAGGGCGACCAGGTTCTCCTTGCGGTGGCAAGAGTGTTCGGGTGCAATAATGTAAGTCCATCTTGGCGTGGTGTCTGGTGCAGTCCACAGCTCACGTCGTATCGTACAGCTATTAGAAGGAAGAGTGTGTGAGGCGGCGTGGGGCCCATCTTAGGGAAGCGAGTGTTAGAACTGAAATGAGGATTACCTGTCCAAATTCTGCATTCCGTGTCTCGCCCAGAGGAGTCTTGTGGTCCGCTTAAAAGTGAGGTATGAATATCACATCATCTGGAGTGTTTCATCGACTACCCCAACTAGGGCCAAGATGTACAACCACAGGAGTTGTTCCGCTGAGAGTGAGGTCCAGTTCCACTCAGTGGCGAGTCCTCGATATGTGAGTGAGGGTCATGGGGGCCTATTCTCTGGCCATCTTCAATGTGATGATGATTCAGGGCCAGCAGGAAGGTATGGTATCGTTATCAGCAATTCCAGTGTCTACCGCAAATGTTTCACTCCATGTCTGATGCGCCCCTGTTGTCTTCCACCTGTCGTGCAGGGGACAATCGACCTCCGGGCTGTTTGGATAAGGTCTTGATGAAGTCCTAAGCGTGCTGTGGGTTAGTGAAGAAATGTTGTTTACCTTGGAAGGTCACTTTCAGGCGGGCCGGGAACAGCATAGCGTATGGAATGTTAAGCTGTTGAAGTTTTTTCTTGACTTGGAGAAATTTGTGTCTGCTCTTGTACGGCCAGGGTAAATCTGGATATATATAGAGAACTCCATTCCTTCATATTTAAGGTGTCCTTTCTCTCTGGATAGTCTGAGGGCTGTGTCTCTGTCGCAGTAATTCAACAGTTTGGATATAATGGGGCTCTGAGGGGTCCCGGGAGTAGGGTGGCTCGCCATCGAGAGATGTGCTCTCTCCACTACAAGGACCGTTGAAAATTTCTCTCTGCCTAATAGCAAAATGAGCAAGCATTCCACGTAAGCCTCCATTTTCCCAGTTGACTCCGGTACTCCTAGGATGCAGAGGTTGTTCCTCCTTGAACATGACTCCAACTCCTCATTTTTAGCGGCTATCACTTTCAACACTTTGGCCATCTCGAGTGTGCCGCTATTGGTAGCATTGGACGTGTCCTCCAAGTCAGAAATTCATCTCTGCTTCGATTAAGCGGTCGTCATGCTTCTCCACTCTGTGTGTTAGCCCGTCCATCCTGGCAGAAATTGAGTCCATTTTAGATTCTATTGACATCCGGACCGATTGCATTATTTCCATTATCGATTGTAGTTCTTTCAGGTCTGCCGTGGATGTGGTTGGAGCCTCAGCCTGATCTTCGTCCGGCTTCGTATGGGAGCGGGGAGTATTCCGAGTATCAAAGGTTAGTTTTGGTTGTTTGCCATCTGGCTTCCCCATTGTGGCCGGTTGGTAGGATCTACGATTCAGTGGGTCCTTGGGGGGGATCTGTGTCTTCTGCTTTATTAGTGCAGCTCTTAGGTCACGATTGAGGTCCGGAGCGCAAAGTGTGTGGCCCACAGGGAGAGCAGGTTTCCGCCTATATCTTGTTTCCTTGTGCCTTAGGCGGTTTCGTGTGTTACCTCGAGTACGAAATGGCGCACTGATCTCTCTATGCTCGCGCCAGTCTCCGTCCGATCCAGCCTGGTATCTCTATGATCTGGAGCAGCATGTGGGTCAGCAGGCTCCACAGGGTGTCAGCCAGGCAGTCAGCGGTGTGTCTATTGAATTGTCCTTTCAGTGCGTGTGTCCGCAACTCCCAGGTCCGAAGCGTGGGAGTCAGTGGAGTCGGGGGAGTGTGCAACTGCCAACAAGTTGGTCCGAATGGGTCTTACTTCTCTTCACTCCTCTGGGGTATAACAGTCAGGCCAGGGGTACTGAGCCCATCCTCAACTGGGCGGTGGGGGCACTCCAGAAGGCAAATAGGCTGGGCTGGCGCCTTTATGATTCAAATACCCTTGGATTTTGATTGGGTTTTAGCAAGATGACTATCGTGGCTAAGTCCCAGGATGAGGGAGGATCCCGGTTTAAAATATAGGCCGAATTAAACAGGTTAAGCAAGATAGGGACCAACTCTTCTTTCAGGTGGGAGTAGATTACATTAGGAAGGGCATCAGGCCCTGCAGCCTTACCCTTTTTTAAACTTTTTATTGCACTATAAACTTCTACGATTGAAAAGGGGGGAGATAGTTCTTCTCTTAGTTCCTAACTAAGGAGAGGGAGATTCAGGTCCTGAAAAAAGGCCGCCAATTGATCCTTATCTGGATTTAGATCTTCTGTGTAAAGTTCTTGAAAAAATTGAGCAAATGCCTGTTCAATCTTCCCATCATCAGTGATACTGTTGCCGGTAGATTGACATTTTAGTTCTTTAATGGTATTTCTAGTCTGGTCAGCTTTAACCTTCCAGGCCAAAAGTTTACAGCAGCCTTCCCCATATTTGTAATTAGCAAGTTTACGTGCTTCCTATTTTTGTTTTACCTTATTTTCCAAATAGTTAGATTGGCTTTGGCGGTAGCTAACTCTGTCTCTAGATTTGTGTTATTTACTGGATTTAAAGAACGCCCAATATTCCTTTGTATTGTTTTAATTGAGTCCTCTAGAAGTTTAATCTCCTTTTTGACTTTTTTATTATGTGACACATTTAAACCGACTAATATGCCTCTAAGGTACGCCTTATACGTGTCCCATACCTTATGTAAGGGAGCTGAGTCAAGGTTGAAAAGAAAAAACTCATTTGTTAAGTACTTCAATTTATCAATTATTGAAACTTCTAAGAGTAGCGATTGATTTAAGGTCCAAAGCCTTTCAGCTGTTTTTTCTTTTACCAGAAATTGAAGTGAAACTGCTGAGTGATCGGATAGATGCTCCGGTATATGGGCAACACGCTAATATGGTTACTAATGGCGGTTGTTACCAGGAAAAAATCTGTACTCGATCGATGGCCATGCTTTTTATTATGGAAAGTATATTTTCCCGCTTCTGCCCCCGACTATATACCCTTTGAGATCCATATATCAACAAGACCTAAATCTTGGATCGTTTGTCTTAGGGCCGTTCTCATTTTTGGTTCAGCATCAACCGCTCTCTTAGAAGTGGTGTCCTGGGCAAGGTTAATCCCCTGCAATAATAATAGGTTCATTCAGCTCGATGAAATGTCAAAATAATGTATTTAGGGGAAGGGGGTCATCCAGGTTTGGCCCATAATATCCTACGAATGCAAGACCGGTTCCCTGGATCTTCCCCTTTGCTATTACCCATCTACGTAATGGGTCGACCCGAGTTTCACCTAAAATACATTGGGAAGCTTTCTTTATCAAAATTGCCACCCCTTTTACTGTAGCCTTTTGAGTGGTGCAGATGCAATGCTCTATCCATGTTTGAGTTTTTGAAATTTCCGACCATTCTTCTTTTAGAGGATGTGATTCCTGAATAAGAATAACATCTGAGTCACACAGCTTCAAATACTCTAATATCCTCCTCCTCCTTCTGTATCACTCTTAGTCCATTGACATTCCATGTCAAAATTTGCAGACTTCTGGGATTATTTACCCCTGCTGATTAAGGAGACTGTTTTCCTGTGTTTTCCTGGGTGACCTCGGAATTCAAAGGGCCGAGACAGCCGTAGTACTACTGGACTAACTGGCAAGTAAAAATAAAACATACATGACATTTGAGGACTTTTTTTATTTTATTTTCTCCCACATGCTCCCCCACCCTATGTGAATATTTTTCTGTTTTTTCTAATGCTTACATTTTGTGCTCGTGACCCTCCCATCCTTCCCTGTGGAATGCTCTCTAACAACTAGAGGTATACTTTGACACCTCATTTGAGCTCTCCTACCTCCTGACGGTCTAGTTATATTGGTTTTACACCTCTTGTGCTTTAATTAGCTCTATAAAAGCTTTCACATCGTTTAGAATCCGAAAATAATGCATCTTGTTATTCCTCGTGACCCTTAAAGATGCAAGAAACCGGATGGTTGCAGTGGTGCCAAGTTCTCTTAGTCCCTGGATATATTTGCCAAGCTCCCACGGTCTATCAAGGGTTGTGCGAGATATGTCAGACCTGATGCGAAAAGACCAGTCCTTTTTCCTGTATGATCCTGCTTTTAATGCCCCGGTAAGAATACTTTCTTTTAGTCAGTAGGTTTTAAAATTTACAAGAATTCTTCTAGCTGTTTTCCCACCTACACAAAGCACGAAGGAGCCTCGATGGGCTCTTTGTATATCATTTTCCAATGTGGATTGGTCTAGGTCCGTATTATGCTCCATTATAAGAGACTACAAAGGTCTTAATGTCCCCACCTTCCAGCCCCTCAGGGACATTTGGAATTCTTATATTATTTCCCCTTGCATTATTTTCAAGGGCTTCCAGCTACTCTCTTAGTTATTTTTAATTTTTTTTACTTCAGTATCTCTTCTTGGTTATCAGCCACCTTTATCAAGACCTCTTCATATGCAGATTCAATAACTCCAACTCGCTCAACTAGGCTATTGATTTTATCTTCCATAGTTTTACAATGCCCTTGTATTTTTTCCTAATTGTTTTCAGAGATGGCGAATCTCTCCCTTATTTCAGACAACAGACTTGACATTGTACTTTCTAAATCTGGGGTGCTGAATTGTATCGTTGTTCCTGAATCACCCGGAAAGGCTTGCACTCGATGCCCCGGAGAGGGTTGTGAAGTGGTTGTATTCTGCTCAGCCATGAGGGTTGTTTTATGTGGACCTGGTGCTGGGTCGTCTTCAATGTCTGCTAAAGGATCAAATCTATTCTTTGTCGATATTTCAATTATGGTTGATCCCCTATTACCCGTAGCCATATTTTCCTCCCATTGGCTAGTTAATATAGCCTTTAGGCATTGCTGTGGACTGAGGTTCTCTTTTGTTTTAGTATGGAGGATTTCCGTCTGTACCTTAAAATAGGAATGCAAAGAGGGGGTAACTTTTACCTTTCTAGGCTTTCCCTTCTTTAATTGATTAGGTTGTTTCAGTTGACGATGTCCTTTTTTCCCTTCAGGCCTTCTGCTTGAACCCAATGGAGTTACGGTTTTGGCAAGTAACTCGTGCTGCGATGTCGGGAGAATCACCTGGGTTTTAGGTTTAACCCCCCCTGTACTTAGGATGAGATCCTCTTTTCCCCAAACCCCTCTGCTCCTTCATGTGTACCAGTTTACGTTGCTGCTATTGCTTGCTGCCGCCTTACCCCCCCTTCAGTTATCTTTTTTGTCCTTATTCTCTGCAGTATCTGCGGTTTGCCCAGCGCTTTCGGAACCTCCAGAATTTGTAATCCCTTTTCCAGCCCCTCTCCCAGATTCCCCCTCCTCAGGTGAAATCTGCTCAAACCTCCTTACCAAGGTCATCGGTATTGCACTATCCGCATTTCCCTGGTCCTTCTGCTTTAGAATTGAAGGTGCAGCCTTAGTCATGCGCTTCCCAGTGCCGTTTTTCTGTTCCTGCCCACTCGCCTCACAGCGTCTCACCGGTGATACCTCCACTGCTTCACCGCGTCGCTGCACTGCAGAGACAGCAGAAAAACAAATGCCGCCTGAAATCGCAAAAAGAGAAAAATCACTCCTGCTCCACTTTCACTGCAGGGCTGCGTTGCCGGAGCCTTTCGGTAAGCACAAAAAAACACCTCTAGACTCTCAAGGCTGCAATCGGTATAGGAGAGCTCGCGACCGTTACTGCATAGCAGCCGCATGTTCCCCCTTTAACGAACCATTTCTAGCCCAAAATGAAGCTTATCCCATTTACGAAAGACAGTCATTGATTTAAAATACAGCTCCTCATAGTTAAGATCAATAACATCCCCTTTGACAGAGGGTGGTCTGAAGTCCTAGATATGTGGCTTCATTGACATATCGGGAATCTGAAGAATCCAGTAATAAACTATTGATAATTTGTTTTTTTCCGATGTTCAATTTATACCCTGACTTTCACCTGAAAAAGCAGGCTGCCTCCTCAGTAACCATGAGGGCTTGAGTCTGGGATGATCACAAAATGGCGATATCATCTGCATACTCTTTTACCTTAACATTGATCCACAGTGGGGGGAAAACATCCGAAAGCTTCAACATCTGGATAAATGGTTCCAGGCACAGTGCAAATAACAGGGGAGATAATAACACCTTCAATGCTAAAGGTATTTTCCCAAGGTGCTGCATTCCCCTTTTTCCCATTGTTCATGACGAGCTCAGCTCGTCATGAGCACAGGAGCACTGTACTGCATGACGAGCTATGCTCGTCATGAGCATGGAAGGGGATAAACAGCCCTGTCGGGCGCCCTGTTGAAGCATAACGCTGTTTGATATTCTCCCCCTATTCACAATTCTGGCTAATAATTGGGTATAGAGAAATTAGATGAGGATAATAAATTTTTATCCTATCCTTATTTTAACCAGCACCGACCACAGGAAGCACCACAAGACCCTATCAAAGGCTGTGTCCAGCGGGATCATTCGGTCGGGCTGTTGTTTCTTCAACGTCTAAACCGGAGATAGCCATATTATTATGGGCAGTTGTATCCCGCTTCAGAATAAAATGATGCTGCATAGTATCTATAAGAGTAGAAATAAGTGAAGATAAACGATTTTCCATCATACTATCTATTTTATATCTGTAATCATCAAAGAAATCAGGCGGTATATTCTACAGTTAGTCCACACCACCTCAGTTCAGACATGGCCATATGCAAATCAGCCTTGACCCTGTGCCTCATGGGAACAGTCCAGCCCGAACTTCCAAGCCATGTCTTTACTGGACCGGAATCAAGCATCCTAGGACCGGTTTCTGGCTATCAGCTGTCTTCAGCCAGGATAGCTTGACTCCAGCGGTGTGGAGAGCATGGGACTCACGTCTGAGCATACCCATCCCACTCGGGGTGACAAATGCAAAACCAACAGTTGATGGACAGAATGCAGAACAATGTCATACATTCACCCCAATACAGATATCTGGGCCTAAATCCATCGTTTTTTTGCACTCCACACCGCCCCAGTTCAGACATGGCCATATGCAAATCAGCCTTGGCCCTGAACTGGGATGGTGTGGAGTGCATAAAAACGATGGATTTAGGCCCTGATCTCTGTACTGGGGTGAATGTATGACATCGTTCTGCATTCTGTCCATCAACTGTTGTTTTTGCATTTGTCACCCCGAGTGGGATGGGTATGCTCAGGAGTGAGTCCCATGCTCTCCTCACCGCTGGAGTCAAGCTATCCTGGCTGAAGACGGCTGGTAGCCAGAAACCGGTCCTAGGATGCTTCATTCCGCTCCAGGAAAGACATGACTTGGCAGTTCGGGCTGGACTTTTCCCATGAGGCACAGGGTCAAGGCTGATCTGCATATGGCCATGTCTGAACTGGGGTGGTGTGGAGTGCATAAAAACTATGGATTTAGGCCCTGATCTCTGTACTGGGGTGAATGTATGACATTGTTCCCATCAGCTGTTGTTTTGCATTTGCCACTCCGTGTGGGATGGGTATGCTCAGACGTGATTCTCATGCTCTCCACACCACTGGAGTCAAGCTATCCTGGCTGAAGACGGCTGATAGCCAGAAACCGGTCCTAGGATGCTTGATACCGGTCCAGGAAAGACATGGCTTGGCAGTTCGGGCTGGACTGTTCCCATGAGGCACAGGGTCAAGGCTGATTTGCATATGGCCATGTCTGAACTGGGGTGATGTGGAGTGCATAAAAACGATGGATTTAGGCCCTGATCTCTGTACTGGGGTGAATGCATGACATTGTTCTGCATTCTGTCCATCAACTGTTGTTTTTGCATTTGTCACTCCGACTGGGATGGGTATGCTCAGACGTGAGTCCCATGCTCTCCACACCACTGGAGTCAAGCTAACTTGGATGAAGACGGCTGATAGCCAGAAACCGGTCCTAGGATGCTTGATTCCGGTCCAGGAAAAACATGGCTTGGCCGTTCGGGCTGGACTGTTCCCATGAGGCACAGGGTCAAGGCTGATTTGCATATGGCCATGTCTGAACTTGGGTGGTGTGGAGTGCATAAAAACAATGGATTTAGGCCCTGATCTCTGTACTGGGGTGAATGTATGACATTGTTCTGCATTCTGTCCATCAACTTGTTTTTGCATTTATTAAAATGTCCTGCATAGACTCTTCAACACCTTGGCTGCTAGGGGTTTTCCTGCTGGGTGCTGCAGATGCTACTTCCCCATTGTTCATGACAAAGCCAGCTCGTCATAAGCGCAGGGCAGGTAACACCCATGACGAGCTGGCTTTGTCATCAGCACTGAAGGGGTTAAGAATATTCTACCTCCAAGAAAAGTAGGTCCACACAGGACGGTTGTGCTAAAAATATCCCCCTTTTATCACTCTGAATAGTATAGGTGAAGGTCTGACCTCCTGCCACAGCTTTCATTGCATCCCACACTATTATTGAAGAGACAGAATTTTGATTAAAGAAAAAGTATTCTTTCAGGCAGGTACAACAATATACTGCTTGCTAAAACTATATCAATCCGACCTTATGTGAGACCAAGTAGAAAGTATGGCCCAGCACAGACCCCTGACATCACTCCATACATCAGTAAGAGCATGAGAATTCATTACCTGCCTCCGTGCAGGACAAGACTTTTTTCATATGAAACTTAGCTATCAGCGAACCTGAAGTAGTATCAGAACACGGAAAAGCACCTAGTTAAAATCCCCCCAAATAAAAATGGGGGCACACCACGGACTCCATTCTGATAGAACTTTAAACAGCAATGGATCATCCATGTTTGATGCATAGAGCACACACCATTATTTATACATTATCCTTCCATATGTGTGAGATAACCCACCTATCCGATTGGTCCATTTTGATTTTGTACATTCCACCCGTGATCCCTTGGTAACAGAACCACTCCCTGTTCAGAGCCCTCACCCACAAATGCAGCCAGAATGTTATAGCACAAACTGTTCAAGTTTTGTAGTCCTTAATTGAGATAAATAGTATCCTGAATACAAAGAAGCCGAGGTATGAGCATCATGAGTTCCTCCTGGACATTTAAACACATTGTAGCCGTTCTCAGTCCTTTGCCATCCCTGTTCAGTAAATATATTTTCTGGCTACCACTAAGAACACTATTGGCCATGGGTGGGTATCAAGAGCACAGCATTCTGTATAGCCATGCATTTAAACACACCCTTTGGAACTTTCCCTTTTTCTACTGTCAGCATTGCAACCCAAAAAAGAAAACCATTGAGACCGCCAGAGAGCGGCTTCTTTCCCTTGACGATTTCCCTAACCTTCACCCCCAGAGCTGCTCCCTCCCCATGCACCACATCAGCACCCACACCTATCCTGTTTTCCCACAGGAAACAAGGATCTTGTCTTCCCCACACCAGTCCCCTTTCCCCCCCAAGACCATTTTCGGATTTTGGATAGTCACTGATCAGTACCTATACCCAAAGAAGTCACTAACGTGCTCCGCGAAAGCATCTAAAATAAAACTGCAATGACAGGCCAGAGGAGAGATAAGAATAATACTGCTGTAGAACGTTAGACCAGAGAAGTTTGGAGAAATGCCTGCAACTGTTATCCCCTCAAGCTGTATCATCTATTTTCCAATTTTCCAAGAGTTTAAATGTTCCTGTGCCCTAACCAGGTCCTGACAAAAGAATGTTTGACCCTGATAGAGGGTTCTCAAGATTGCTGGGCTGGTTCTAGGAGAGCGAGAGATAGTATCCCAAAGTATAACGAAGACTGAAATCTGGTTGCGCAGCTGCCATCTACAACTGTGTTGTGGCTAAAATCTGATCTGACAGAAAACTCCACCCCACAAGATTTATCTGGACTACGAGGGTGAGCAAGCTGGTATAGCAGCTGCCGAAACATATAGTTGCCCTTCTAAATCAGAATGGCATGTGGATACTTTGAAGCCCTGCCCTTAGAAGGCTTATGAAAAGGAGATCAATGCACACACTGCACCTTGCAATTAATATCCTTATCTTTTAGATGGGGGAAGGACTAAATAAAACAGTGTATCTTCTGGTGTCATCCCCCTCCTTTCCTTCAGAAATTCCAAGCACATGCAGGTTATTTGGGTGCATACAATTTTCCATGTCTTCTATCTTGTGGGAAATAGTGCTGAGCCATATTTCATGATCCTTTATTTGAACCTGCATTTGCTACGCTGTCTCCTGCAATTATGTGGAGCAATTCTCCATGTCATTTAATCATGCATGAATGGTGTACATATTTTTTGACATTTTGCTCCGCGCTACCTGTGCTTTGAAATTTGCTGCCTTCAAATACATTGAATATTTCCCTGGGTGCTTGTAACAAAGCCTATATTGCTAACAAGGAGGGAGCAGGATTTGCTGTGGGCAAATCTTCATTGCCCCCAGACCGAGCTTGATTGATCGAACCACGAGAGCCAGAGGAGGGAAAAGAGAGCTGAAGACCACAAAATGACACCCAAAGGCTCCACAGCACCATCTGCAGGAAACAGTCTTCCCATATTGTCTTCCAGAGAGTTCATAAGTCTAAGCTCCGTGCCCTCAGAGTAACATCAAAAGTAATAATCGTCATCGTCAGCAGCATCTTCATCTAAACCGTCTTCCAGCACCTTAGGCGGTATCATGGTAGATGCACTAGCGGATACACCAGTAGACTGAGAGGAAGCCTATTGGGGCTTCACCTTAAATCTCCTGCTTTTTTTTTTTACCCCTACTTTTGCCTCCAGTGCATTTACCGTGTACAGTTTTGATCTGCCCACATAAAATTTTATCCTCTGAAGTTGTTTTGTTTAGTATTCTTGGGTGCCCCTAATTCCAAGTCAAAGCCTGCCCCAGAGGCAGAGCTCTCCCCTTCTGACAGAACTAAAAGCAAAAAGAAGGCCTCAGCTGAAGCTGTCCTGGTAGACGTTGTCCTGCCCCGGCGAGTCCAGTGGCCCGATCCCAAGCTTTTGTGTGCTGACACAATGTTCCTTGGAAATCCTGCCCAACATACAGCGTGATTGGGATGCTCCTCCTCCTTCAGTGCGTTGGTCCTGCATGTTATGGTGATGGCTTCTCGGGACCGCGGACAACCACGCTGAGAAAGCCCGAGCTCCCAGAAGTAACAAATACTTGTGGCACTGGGTTGCAACAGGGCGACAAGAAGAGAAACGACCAGCATTGCCTTTAAAACTCTCCGGCATTTAATTTTTTGAGCCTGTTCTAATGCACAACCCTTTCTTTTCGGTCATAGCGGGTAGCAGTGCTAGGCGGTCAGAGCTCCTCTGGAGATCGAGATGATGAGACCGATCAGCAGCATTTTGCCATCTTCATCCCGGCCCTCTTATCAGTTTCTTTCTTTTTTTAAATGTATTTATTATACTGTACCTTCTTACTTGCTTCGGTATACCTCTTATCCAACTGTTACTGGGATTTCAAATTGCTGTAAAATGTTGACTTCTTTGCCTAGCCTTCTGACACTGTTCAGAATTTAAAACCCAACACTGTGTAGCAAGATGCTATGTGGTGTTTATGTATGTGTGTATGCATTATTTGCATACCACCAACCTAACAGGGCTCTGTATGTGGTCAAGGTCAAGCATACAGTCAACAAGTGATGGGAGAACTACCTGTGTTTTGGGAGCAGAAGTGTATATAACTGCTTTGAGAAGTAGTGTACTTACAAAAAGATTGTCCTCAACTCTTTCCTAAATTGGAGTAGTGTTGAGACAGTCCTGATGGATACAGGGGTTTTGTTCCAAGGCCTGGGTGCATAAATGAACAAGCATTGGCATAGCAAATAGGTCTCGCTTTTGGGACCTTATAAGTGTTTAGCCATGCAACAGTTAATGTTGTTGCACCAAGGATATTGTGCTGCATAACTAAATACTTATAACGTTACAAAAGCAAGACCTATTGGCTATGCCAATGCATAAGGAGTCTGTTGCTGGGTGCCTGGTCGGCATCTGCAAGAAGAATTCTGTTTCTAACAACTTTAATCAATGAAAACCATTCAGAGTTTAATAAATTACACAACATGCGTTAGAGCAATTAAAGTGACATGCAGCAAAAAGAACGTTGTGTTCTTTTGAAGGTGCTCAAAAACACCAGACACAGATAAGAATTAGTATCGAAATTAAAACCGAAAGACAATAAAATTGTAAGTGACATATCAGATCCCAAGACAGGAATGCCGAAAACCCAACAGGTGTAATCAGCGTTTTATGCAGGGGAATGACAACAATATTACAAGAGTTAACTGGCCATAAGGAAAGCAAACAAAAGTGAAGCATACGCGCCTTACGAATGCAACACACACTGAAAGAGGAAACTATACATTCCAAGCAAGATATTGTGTCATATGGTGCGAGTAGAGTGGGGCTGTGTGGACACATAGGGACACTGGTGTTCGGGTTATTGAAGGGAGGCAAAACGGTGCACATGGGAAAGCCTTCCGGACAACAGAAAAGTTTCAAAAGGCCAGAAGATGCAAGGGGTTGCAAAGAGACCGTGAAAAAGCAAAACGGCTTTAAGGAGCAGACCTCTTATGAAGAGTCAGAGAGCTCCCATAAAGGCCGCTATGTGGATGTACAAGCACCCCAGATGAAATAATAGCAGGCAGCAACCAAACACGGCGTGAGCAACACTCAATTCATATAATAAAAACATAAACACAATTCTGCAGAAGGTTTCCCCTCCCTCACATGCCCCTCCTTCCCTGCCCTAAACAGGGAGAGGGGCAAAGCCCAACTCACCAGCCATCTTGGAAGTGACATGGGGCGGAGCCTCCCTGCCCTCTCACTTCCTGAAAGGGGAGAAGGGAAGGGCAACAACCATAGAGAAGGCTGGGAGTCTAGACGGGCTACCCACTGATTTGAATTGGAACAGCATCAGTTCTAAAAGATGGCCGCCAAGCAATACCACCAGGCAACCGATCAGCAGAGGTCCTAGTGAGTACAGTCCGCAGCGCACCGTTCTAAGAAGGCAGGTGTTATCGTTGCGTGGCGACCGTGACAGTACTGAGTGTTTTCCATTCTGGAAGCAATTGTGCCTCAGTACCTAATAGACATAGAAACACTACGAAAAATTTAGTTCAGTCCTCTACTCTTGTTTATAAGCAAGTCTTTAATTGGGTCAACGAGGCAACTAAGTTACTAAGCTGTTTCCCAAAAGAATTATTACATATCCACAGTAAATAATTTGAATTTTATTTGCAATAGAAACATGTATGACTGTATTTAAAAAGTGACTTTTGAAATTGAAAAATCTCAGCAAATGATCTTATTGTAAGCGCTGGTTAACCCTCGTCACAAAAGGCATACTACTGCGGTCTGTTTTATTTCAAGCCGGTTTCAGAAATCTGCTTTGATTTGCTCAAGTATGTGCGGGGCATTCGAAGAGAAGTGTAGGAACTCATGCCAATCTCTTCTTTCCCTATTCCTAAATCAAGGCCATGGCTGTATATTAAACCACTATCCTCCGTTCTTCAGCCCTTAATTAGCCAGAGTGATCTCTAGACAGTAACAGTAGAGTATGGTCACGTGACAGGATCTGCACTGCTTTCAGAATGACAAAAGAAGAAGAGGGCTCATGTGACGTAGTGTGTGCATCCTTCTTCCGTGATGGCGGTATGTGTGTGGAGTTGGACTAAAAAGCAAACAGATGGGAACAGAAGGGGAGCCACCTCGCACCATGGCCATGCGCGAGCTAAAGGTCTGCTTGCTGGGGTTGAGTGACAGCAAGGGTACAGGGACAGATGTGGTCATTTGCGCAGGAGGGCAGTATCCGTAGTACCATTAAGAAGGAACTTGAGCTGTTAAGTAGAACAGGGCGGTGGTGTTATTGCCTAGCTATATGTAATGCATTAGCAGTAGAATGGATTGTCAAACCCTGAAGGAAATGGGCTTAGGTTTTTGTTGCTCAAATTGCTCAACTTAAAGGGTCTCTTAAAATCAACTAGAATGGCGGATTGATTTTCATTTCCTGAAGGAAATTTTTCTTTTTTGGATGAACATTTAAAATGTTAGTCGAACTCTTCGAACAAGAGTGTTGTAAGCGCGTTACTTTGGAGGGGATTTAGAGCTACCAAGAGTTCAGTTTTCTTATGTGTGCCGTTTCCAATAACTTTTATTTACGGATGACTTTCCCGCAGTTTACGTGAAGTTAGTGACACTTTCCTCTACCTGATTAGTTATTTGATGTCTGTGTAGAAACCTAATCAAATATTTACTATACATGTTTCTCGAGTGACTCAGGATGTGACGCGGTCGTGAAAGTGATCGAGGGCTGTAAGGTGCCCGCCAGCAATTTAGTGCTGGAAGGGAGGCAGTTGGCAGCTGCCTGCATGCACGCGTGCTTAACAACAAGCTTGAGGCAAGCAAAAGCGACTGGTAGCACTTTGAAAACCCCAATACTAAATGTCTCGTAGCGCATGCTCTGGGTCAGGCGAGATCTTTTTTACATTTATTAGTTCCAGTCCGATAGTGTCCTACCTGCTGGTGTGCAGAGAGCTACCAGAAATGCTGACTTGCATACTCAAGAGGAGAATTTCTGTCACTAAACAAGGCTTTTATTTTACAACAGCTGACAGATTCTGTCCAAAGTTATATGGCCTCATTTTTGGGGTGTGTAAACTGGCACTTTCTGTTGTAAGTCACAACATCAACAGCAAAAATATTATGATGAAAAAAATATTGTTGAAAAACAGTGTCAAAATATCAACAACGCTGTTTCTGGTGCTGTCGGTCTGGTGGGGACTCCAAGCCCCAGACGCCATTGCCGCCCAGAAGGAGGGGCAGCCTACGCTCTTTTATGCGCCAATGATCTCCCGCGGCACGGGAAGCTGTTTCTCGTGCTGCCTGCCTGGTGGGGACTCCAAGCTTCAGACGCCATTGCTGTCCAGAAGGAGGGACTGCCTACGTGTTCTTAAGAGCCAACAGTCTCCCGCAACATGGGACGCTGTTTCTGGCGCTGCCAGTCTGGTTAGGACTCCAAGCACCTGAAGCCATTGCCGCCCAGAAGAAGGGGCTGCCTACGCGCTGTTATGCAACAAAGATCTCCCGGGCCCGTCATTTCCCGGAAGAGGCTGGGCTGGGCAACCCCCCTGACTTCTGCTCGAGGAGATTCTACCCCTAAGAGACTTTGGGCTGGAACAGGCCACATAAGGTACTGCACTTTACTCTGTGTTTTTATCTGCTCTTTTAAGTGTAGGGGACAACTAGATCTGTTTCTGGTCCCAGTGCTGGGGGGGAGTGATACTGTGGACTGTATGTTTATAGCTCAGCTTTGCCCTATTTAAGCGATCACTTTCCAAAATCAATTACACTGACACAATGGGGAAACGGTTCTGCCATCCCAAGCAGCAATCCGTGCCACAACAACTTACCACCTCAGTGCTTTCGACCTCAATTGATAAGATGCTGCAGAGGGCTATTGGTGTAGTGTCAGAAGAAATCGAACTCACAGAAAGGCGGCTGTTTTTTACCCCTGACCTTGCCTTTCCGTGTCAAGTATGGTCTCCCCTCAATTAACTCTCGCCACAGGAACCAATTTTCATATTCCACAGCCAGCTGATATTGTCAAGGCAAGAGTAGTACCAAAAGCCATCCTGCACAAAGAGGCAACCAACATTGGCCCTGTCAAAGTTGGGACACCTAGACAAGCACACACAGCGGGAAGAGTAAGAAGCTTAATGATGGGACGCCTGACACCGGAGGGCTCCTGGACGTGCCTACCACAAGCACGGGCAACACGGATACACTGGACTATCCAGCCTGGGTAACAAACTTGGCGGTGGACCTACAGGTTCAATTTAGCTCAGCTCCCTAGTAGCACAGGTTAATAAACTGGCTGACATGTTCACATCTTTTGTGGGGAGGTTAGCACCAACTGTAGGGGGAAGAATCAATGGCTGTTCCCAGGCAGACATTGAAAAAGTTACTCCAACATCTAGCAACAGGTCTGAACCCCTATATGCCCAAAACTCCATCTCCACCTCCGACTCCAAAAAAACTACAAATGAGGTTAGGAGTAGAGACTCGTCACGTATCAGAAAGACACTCAAGCAAGGAGCAAGGGGAGCGGAAATATCTCCACATAGAGGCCAGGGAAGATAGTAGGCACTTGCCTTCCATTAACCTACCTCCCGCCTCATCTCCGTACATTATTGTTTTAGCTGGCATACCTAAGCTTAAACAAGGGAGAGGGAAATGCACCATTACCTGAAGAATAAATGTATTTTCTGGCTAGCAAGGAGTAGACAATTTTCTTATGGAGATGCTGGTGAGATGCTTATGACGATGCTGGTGAGATTCTTATGACATGTAGAGTTTGGTGGGTAGGAAACAGACCGAAAGATGTGCAAGGGGACTGCATAGTGATTCATTTTAAAAATCCAATGACTGTCCAAAGAATTTTATGTTCAAATTATCACAGACAAGACTCGGGAATTAGGTCCCTACCGCTAGGATATTTTTATATTCAACATCAGGAAGCAGCAACTAGTGTGCTAAGGAGCCCTGGACAGGCATTGTGGAAGCAGAACCATCAGCACACAAGTTGTTGGCACCAATCCCCCAGACCTCTATTACACAACCTACCCACAACAGATTTGGGGTCCTAGAAGAAGTTGATTGACTCACAGCAATGAGGCATCCAGAACAGCCAATTAAACGCCAGGAGGTAAGTAGGGGGTGGTTCACTTCCATTAGGGAGCTTTTTCACCCTAACATTGTGTTCGGGATGGGGTGGGTGGTAAGAAGAAGCGCCGGAACGCAACTTGACAAGGTTGGGACGAGAGGGAAAGCTGATAGGACAAACTACTCCGGGACTGCTATCCAACAATGCCCTTATAAGCCCACTTATGGGACCGTCACATTATGTGGTTCAGGCTAAAGCCCTAGCATCTTCATCAGACCCCAACCACTTAGTGCCCGCAGCTGACAGCAATAAGGTACCCAATAATACCGAAGCAATCAAGTCTAGGGAACAACAGAGGGAATCTATGTCAACCAATGCTACTTTTAGGCCACACATACCCGTAGAGGTCAGCAGCAAGGTACCTAATAACATTCCGGTGATCGGGCCAAGTGGACCACAGGGAGAACCCATGTCATCTAGCGCTGCTTCTCGCCCACCCATGCCAGATAGATGCACTGATCTTAAAAAGCTGAGGGTTTTATCATGGAATGATGCAGGCCTTAGAAATAAACTAGATAATCCTGACTGGGTGGGTTTTGTGGACCAACGCAACATCTGCATGTTCCAACAAACCTGGGACAGGGAGGATTCATTTTGGTTGGGCTTTGCCGCTTTTAGGATAACCGCCACCACCAAGGTTAAGGGCAGGCTATCAGGTGGTCTCTGTATATGGGTTGGGTCCCATCTGGGCTTCTCAGCCAAACAAATGGAGCTCTTTACAAATGATGTCCTGTGCGTTCTGCTGACATATACATCTAAGGTCATAATTGCTCTGGTCAGTGTTTACTCTAGGCCTGCAAACAATAGTCGTTAATCACTAATTATTGATCAACTGGCCGCTTCCCTTTCCAATATCCCAAATGGATATTGGATAATTATTGAAGGCGACTTTAATTGCCAGTTTGAGCCCCTGAACTGTTTTACTGGAGGAACCCTTAGTGAAGGAGACCTACATTGGTCAATCCCTGATGCCAACATCGCACCAACAAGGACTTGAACACTGTTGGTGCTCCAGATTAAATCCTTCACCTTAAATCACTCCTTTAGGGCTTGTAACGGTTGATCCAAATCAGATACACAAGGGAGGCACACCTTTACCTGAACTGGGGACACTTCTATTGTAGACTATATCCTGATAGTGGTCAGGACATGGCATCGGGTGGTGGACTTTGAGGTTCTGACCTGACACAGTAGCGACCACAATGCTCTAGCTTTGGAGTTGGAATTGCCATCTAATGAGGAAGTCTCTGGTTTAAATATTCCCCCAGATGACAGAATAAACCTGACAAACAAGGGAAGACGAGTTTGGTTGTCAACCCTAAAGCTATCACGTGATAGGATGGCTTCCTTATATGACTTAGTGATTCCGTGCCAATTGGCAACGGAACAGCCTATTACCAGAGATAGTACATTCATCACCCTTACGCGAGTTGCAGAGATCCATGAGTTTTTGGTTTGTACCTTGGCTGATATCCTTTCACCCACATCACATCTAAGAGATTGTAAAAAGCCCAAACATCCCTGGTTTAAGGACAGCTGTCAGATGGCCAAGTTGGCATTGATAAAGGCAATTAAAACCAGAGATAGACTCCTAATTGGATAAAAGAGAGTCATATACAAAGCTAGTATCACTAAAGCAAAATAAACTATGGACAAGAGGGATATCTTGAAACAGGCACTTTCCACCTGTGATATGAAGGCTTTCTGGTTTATCATTGTTACAGGTAGCAGTGAAGGGAAGCCGGCCTTCGCAGCTGATGTCTGGAAACAACATTTCAAGGCCCTGTATTACATGTCAGAGGACGAGGGCACTAGCAAAGCAAATGACCTATCCTCACCACAGGTTATCTGCTTTGAAGCCCCTCAGTTTACGTTCACAGAAGTAGCCAATGCCATTAGTAAAATTACCCATCCAAAGCCCCATGACTCAATAAGATCCATGGGGACCTCTTTCGTACCGAGCCTGCTATCTGGGGCCCTTATTTGTGGACATTGTTTAATTCTATACTGTAGTGAATTGCAATTCCAGCAACGTAGGCTGGCGCTGAAATCCTGCCAGTTCACAAGCAGGGTTCACCACTTCTCCCTTCCAACTACAGACCCATAAGTTTCATTGATGTTAGCCTGAAAATCTTTGCCCGTGTACTGTTGAATCGTCTCCAGACCTGGATGGACGAATTTAAAGTATTGAGCCCATTCCAAGCTGGCTTTAGGAAAAATACGTCCACTACAGGCCAGATATTAAGGCTTCAACTCTTGTACTGGAAAACAGTGATCATAGAGGGTGGCATCCTTTATTTGTTCTTCGTGGATCTAAAATCTGCATTTGATCTTGTACCTAGAGGCAAACTGTGGGCTGTCTTAAATGATCTGGGGGAGCCGTCATTTCTTTGTTATATGCTTAGGCGTTTGCACAAAGGCAACTACGCCCAAATCAGGTTCGGCAAGCATGGTGAACTCGCCACTCCCATAGCTATAGATAGAGGGGTAAGGCAGGGATGTGTGCTAGTGTCTACCCTCTTCTGTCTATTTATAAATGCATTATATATACTGAATGTGGGAAGGATAATGATGCACTCAAGATAACAAAAAACAAAGTGCCCGCCATGATGTTTGCCGATGACACTCTCCTGCTTTCAAAGTCACCAATCGGTTTACAGAGAGTCCTCAATAACTTCAAGGCTTTCTGTGATAGCAGGGGCCTTGAGAATAATTGCTAAAAAGACAAAATATATGTTCTTCAATCCAAAAAGTTCACCTCACCCTAATCCATGCCTGCACGGCATCCCATTGAAAAGGGTCTCTGTATTTGAGTACCTTGGGGTCATTTTAACAGAAAAAAATGGACTGGGTGCCCAAATTGATAATACAAGCCTGAAGCTAGTGCAGAACACAGGAGGGTTGACAGAGGTATATAGGAACTCCTTCTATAAACCTATTGGCCCACTTTTAGAGATCTATAAAGTGCAAACAAGTGGCACCGCAATGTATGGGGCTTAACTTTGGGGGTATAGTTCTCTCAGAAATATTACCAAGACCGAGAACACCTTCATCAGGTAGCTATTTGGTTAAACCCCCAGCTCTCGCCTTACTACGCTTCGTTTGGATTTGGGAGTTAGACCAATTGCCTAAGAAACTGCCCTCATACCTTTGAGGTATTGGTGTCGCATATGGGTAACCCCAGAACTGGCTGTGTACAGGGATGAGCTAAAGGAGATCCTGGAGTGGCTAGCGTATATCAGGAACTCATTTGCGGAGATGGGCAGGGTGATTTTATGGCGTAACCCTGAGAAAGTTTGTAGTACAATCTCAAAAAAAGAACTGGGTTGGAGCTTCAGGGAAGGCAATCTTGCCCGTTTACAGGGGAGCCCAGCAACAGGTTCACTGACAGTTGCGTTTTTAAGTATAAAAGACAAGTACATCTTAGAAGTTGCCCTGGAAGAAATACAACCCGCACTAGCGAGGAAACTGTATATTCTGTTCAGTCTTGCCGTTGCGTGCCTTTTCTAACAATTGTGGTACAAAAGGGGGTGGACTGTTCCCATGAGGCACAGGGTCAGACTGATTTGCATATGGCCATGTCTGAACTGGGGTGGCAGAGTGGGCTAAAGAACGGTGATGGATTAAACCCAGATCTGTTGACTAGGTGTGAGTGTTTGATTGGTTCAGATGCCCCATCCATCACCACCCCCTTTTGTACCGTTTTCTAACAATTGGGCATGTGCACTTTCTCTAGGCTGTCCGGCCTGTAACAATGCAGAGGAGACAGAGTTGCATGTATTGTTTTTCTGTCCTGGCTACAGACATCCTAGACGTCACTGGCTAATCCAAATATGTAGCAACACTATCCCTCCAATTGTATTTGCGGTGTCACGGTTTCTACTCTCCATGTGGTGTGTGAGCAAGTAGCTCATGAAAGCCAGTATGCAGGATTAAGCTGATAAGACTGCATTTTTCTATTTTTAATCGGACCCCTGCCATCTATCTTTTCTAATTGAATTTTTAATGTGATATAAAGAGTTGTTTGTATTTTATTAACCTGGGAAGCTTCAGCCTCATTCTCTTTGTATCAGTTGTACATTTATTATTCTGACCCCATGTACTTGTTATGTATTTTGCTTATTTTTTGGGGCATGGGATAACAGCCTGCAATAGTAACTTAGAACCCCGGGGCATGAGCCTGGGTCCTGTGGTTGTCTGTTTGTATTACTATTTTTCCTATGCACTTGCACTTTTATGGTCTAATGACCACAATAAAGTGTTTTAATTGAATTTAATATCAACTTTTTAACTAACCTATGGAATTACAATATTGAAAACATAAATATTGTCGTACAAAATATAGTTTAACCCCTTCCATGCTGGGCCGTTTCCGCCGCTGTGCGGTAAACAAAAGAACAGGACGGGGCTGTGACGAACCCCAGCCATCATCAGCACACGAGCCCCGCAGAGCGTGACGGCTGGGGTTCGTCACCAGCATGGAAGGGGTTAAAAATACATAGACTGCATAGAATACAGATTTTAATAATTGTCAAAAAATTTAAATAAATGTAATTAGTAAAATATTGACAGCAAATATAATTTACCAAAATATTGTTAAATATTCAAAACAACTAAACATATCTAAACACAAAACATAATTTATTAAACAAATTCATAAAAACTCACGAACATTAATTTAAAAATCATAAACTCAAACATGCATCAATCAAATTCCAAAGAAGAAGAGTTAACAAATAGAAATATGTCAACACTTTTGTTTGAGTATACACAGAAGAGCCGCTGAACAGTCATTGCAGCTTGGCTGCCTGAGAAATGAAGAGAGCATCCCTCTGCCTGACTAAACTATGTACAGCTAACTAAAAATTAAGTGCATTAACATATACATTATTTCAAAATACATTTTAAAATAGAAAGCTAAAAGAAACACATGGAAAGTAACAAAATACATACAAATCTTAAATGTACCTAATATTACAAGTCTGTAAAAGGCAAAGAAGATGCTACTATAAAGTTATATCTGTAAAAAAAAAAAAAACATTAAAGATAATGTAAATTTCCACATTATTTAAAGCATAAAGTGAAAAATATTTCTCTGAAATTTAAATCGCTCACAAATCTCATAATGTTTAATTAATCGACTTACACTGCATCTCATAAAGGCAAATCCAATATTGGATATACCTATTTAAAGGAAAGGACAACAAACTAGTGCATCCTTTGGATACATGCAAATTGTATGTCTAATGGGTGCTATGGTTAGGCAACAGCAGTGAATGACAATGTGGAAAATATAAAAGGGCACAACAACCCACCTTCAATGGCTGACATTGAAATTGTGAGACTAGTGCAAGACTTGAAGGAGGCGTCCACTAGTTTCTCTGCACCTTCTAGGACAATAATAAAACACTATGTACAACATTTACCACCACAAGGTATACGACAGATGCCTTCTGTCCCATTTTTTAAAAGAGCAATAAGCAGGGAACAAAGAGCATGTGTGCTCCTAAAACACAGAAAGGAAGAATGTATTCGTTATGACGATAAAATAATAACTTTTTATGATAAAAGAATTACATTCTGCACAACTGTCTGATTACAGTGACACAACATACTATTCGGCTAATGGATGGGACATTTAAAGTACAATCACAGGCCATTATCAAAATATTAGCATACCTTTAGTTTTAGTCATCGTTCCAAATAAATTAACAGCGGCCACAAATGTATTTCTATTGTAAACAAGAATACCCATGAAAAGTCATAATGGACTTTGAACACGCAGAGATCCCTACAGTTTTAAAACGCTACAATAGTACAAGGGTTTCACTTTAATTGCAACCAGATACTGTGGAGACACCTACTCATCAGCAAAGCTAAATCCACTCTAAATTTAGAGTATGCAACACACAGTCAATTTGCATTTGAAATAAAAAAAAAGCCTAGAGCCTCAGGCTTTGTAACGCCTAATGAGATGAGATGTCTAGATACTTTGACGTAATACTTGAATCTCAATTAAAAAAAATAATGAATATAGAAAAATAAGCCACGTTCTGGACTACTACAAAGATACCTGCAGACAAGCAAACCTAAATCCACTATAAGGACTGAGTTTGCACCACACAGCTGATTAAAAAACCTAAAGCCTCTGGCTTTGTAACTACTAATTAGGACGAGATAGCTAGATATTTTGACGTACTACTTGAGCCTCAATTTAAAAAAAATAAATGATGCAGAAACTAAGCCTCTTTCTGGACTACTACAAAGAAACCTACCTAGTTTGAATGCCTGCACCAGTCAGATCACAGACGCCAACCAACGTTCCACATACCATATTGGAATGCCTTCGAAAGCGCACTCTACCAAGAGGCAAAAACTAACAATCAAGTGGAAAGGTGGCATAGCGCCTTCTAGAATACTATTGGAAGGCACTGCCCTACCCTGTACCCATTCATGGAGATTCTGAAAGATAAACACAGCTACCAAGATTTACAACAAAAATAGTATATTGCTCCTATATCGTGTCCACAAAACGCTATCCAACCAGGTGCATCTGTGACAGAACTTCAAATGGTAGAATTACTTGAAATCCATTCCGTTCACTTTAACTGTCCTACCCTATAAGCCACACCAAATACCACGAACCAAAGCAACAAGCCTACAAAGTGGACTGTGACTTCTATAAATAAATGAAAAACAAATTAAATTAGCATTTATTTAATTACATTTTGGGATTTTTACATTTTGAAAAAATATAAATGTATATGTCTCAGCAGGCAGTAAAATAAAATTATACCAGTTACCAAATGAACAAAAAAAGTATAAAAAATACCAGTACCACCAACACTTCCAACACAGCGTAAAAAGAAAATTCTCACCAAAGGATGAAATCACAGCATCTTTCAAACTTGAATACTAAATTAATACATAAATAGCATATTTCATTCATTAAAATAAATATTACATCTTGCAAATATGATATGAATCCAGCATAACAATATTACAGCATTAGCAATGTAATCAACCAAAATGATATGAATCACCCCAGGCAACATCATTCCCAAATGTAATCATTTTGAAAATATACTCAGTTGTGGAGCTGAAACCTCTATGTCTGATGTAGGCAATCCCATAACGCAACCGGTTCTCACACGCAAGATGGAATTGGACCATTAGATGATTATCGTATGTATCCTGACAATTGCTTCACTCATCACCACACATCTGTGGTATCGCAGGCACGTCTTCACTTCCATATGTGACAAAGCAATTTAGCACTGTATTGTGAATTCTACAGCACCGCAGTGTTCCACATCGATAGTATGTTACACTGCAATCCTGGGCAATTTCTTGACTGGTCCCATGTTTATTTTCTGTCATTTTATTACCTGCATCCAAAGAATAAAGCGGTCAGTTTGAGTGTCCGTCCTTGGTTAATCCCTAGTTTTTAGCATTTCCAGAGCAATTTCCAGTCTCACGCCTGGTGAGATAAGGTACCAAAGTTACACTATTCCTCAACTGGTATTCTACAATTGTAATTGTGGCTTTCCGAATCAAGGTGCTTGGCAACGAACTTCACGTAGATGTCATAAACTAATCAATAACCTAAAGCTTTGATCTTAGTCCTATATTAATTACATCTGAAAGAGACACGTTAGTGATGTATTCCTTACCTTAGAATTTCCCCAGGCATCAGACTGGATCCGGAAAGTTTTCGTCAGCTGTACCCCTGCGCATTGGAATGTGGTGTTGTGCAGATCCACATCCATCGCAGGCGTCATAGGAGCCGAGATGACATCACTGAGACTATTTTGGCGCCACCCATGCGCGTTGGCGTGTGTTCTTTCTTTTTCCACACCAGTAAGCGCAGATCCGGTTAGAGCATGTACCCTAGTCACTTTTTGACTAAACTTTTGAGACTTTTTAAGTTCCATTTTTGAGTCTTTGACTCTCGGTGCCACGTAGAGATGCCTGGGTTTAAATCCTGCGAGGCCTGTCGCCGTACAATGTTGGTGGCCTACCCCCATGGTGTCAGTCTCTACTGTCTGGGGCGTGACCATGGCTCCAGGTCATGTCCCGTATGTCTGGCCCTGGCTTCGCAGGCCTTGCAGGCTCGGTCCCGTAAGCTGCTGGGGGCACGGCAGTCATCTCTGCGCCGTTCGCGGTCCAGGCGTCGCTCGGAGGACCGCTCGCGGAGCCATAATCATCGCTCCTCGGGGTCGAAGTCTTCACACACAGAATCAGGTATGAGACGTCAAAAGAAGACGCCAAAGAAGCATGTCCGCTCTGCAACGTCCCCACATCGGTCTCCTGATGTGGACGAGGGGGCCGGGAATCCCACCCCTGTGGCTCCTTTGGTGCTTGTGAGTCCCTAGGCCTACCGACCTTATCCGGGTCCGTTGGCGACTCCTTCCCTGGTTCAAGATTTTCTTGCAGCCATGGACCGCCTTTTCAGGCCTTAGGGCCCAGCGGTCCCACCAGAGGGCCCTCCCTTGCCACCGGCTCTGCCGCCGGTAGCTCCGGCCGCGGCACCACAGGGTCCTCTACCGGCGGCTCGGACCCCAGCGCCGCAGTGGGTTCCATTCGTTCCACCACCGCCCTTGCCCTGGTTCCCGGACAATCTTGCTCCTGGTTGGGACCCTAATTGGGAACACAGAGCCGGACCGGCACTGAACGGCACCGTTCCTGGCGCCGTTTGACCATTTATATTCCCCTGTTCCCCCCACCCGCCACAGCCTGTTCCACGGCCAGTGGAGGAAGGGGATGACTGGGAGGGGGCTGAGAACCCTCTCGCGCGGCACTGCGACTCGGAAAAGGAATGGACAGAAGAGTTAGAGGATGCAGGTGGCCTTGACCTCTCCTCTAACCCTGGGTTTCTTTCTCCTCCAGCTGTGGCTATGGAGGAGGGCGCCATATACACTGTGGTGCTCCGTAGAGCAGCTGAGCGCCTTGACCTGCCTACGGTGACCCTCAAGACTAATCTCCTCACTGAAGTACTACAGCCGGCGCCAAGCTCTATGGAGCCCCTGCTACTGTTCAATGAGGCGTTAACTGACATATTGATGGGCACCTGGTCTAGACCAGCCACGAGGGTTCCTGTGGATAAGAACGTGGCCATGCGTCATTGCACGGCCCCGGGTGACCCTGCTTTTCTGTCCACCCACCCAACCCCGGAGAGCCTGGTCATCCAGGCCTCTACTTTCCAAAGCGCATTCCCTACTGCTCCGCCGGATAAGGAATCCAAGAAGCTGTAACAGTTCGGCAAGAAACTGTTTTCATCTGCCAGGTTAGGGCTGCGATCGGTGAACACCGCCTGCCTCTTGGGCCTCTACTCCCACGCTGTGTGGGACACGGTTGCGCAGGTGCTGCCTCAGTGTCCGGAGAAGGTTCTGACAGTGCTTTCCCAAGCTGTTCCTGAGGGGAAAGATGCAGCAAAGTTCGCCATCAGGTGAGGACTGGACACCGCAGACTCACCTGGTAGGGATGCTCAAAGTTCTCTTATGGACATGCCCTTTGATGGTACTCGCCTGTTTGGCGATAAGGCAGATCGTGCGCTGGAGTGTTGTAAGAACTCCAGGGCTACTGCCAAGTCCTTAGGTCTCTCCACCACGCGCCCGGCCACGTCTGCTTTTCATTCCTTTCGTGGCCACGGAAGGGGCACCTGACACGTTCGTTCAGCCAGAAGCCTGCGCAGAACCAACCTCAGCGTGGTCGCGGACTTGGTTCCCACCGCTGCGGGACAGGGGACCAGCATGCGGGTCAGTCCACCTCCGCAACTGCAGCATCCGCCTCAAAGTCTGTCTATCCTGAGCTTTGGGGCACAGCCCACGCCGGTGGGCAGCAGTATTCGCCATCACCTCCCCCACTGGCGTTCCGTTACCTTGGGCAGGTTGGTGCTGCAAATCGTCCGAAGGGGCTACTCCCTCCCCTTCAAAAATGACCCTCCAGCAATGCCACCTCAGTTCCACCGCATGTTGGGGGACCATTTTGCACTTCTCCAGCAGGAAGTCACAGCCCTCTTGGCCAAGGGGGCCATCGAGCGCGTTCCTGGGCAAGAAGTAGGACGTGGTTGTTATTACCACTACTTTCTGGTCCTCAAGAAGAAGAAAGGGGGACTGCGCCCCATCTTGGACCTCAAGAACGTCAACCGCTTCCTCCGGAAGGAGAAGTTCAAGATGTTGACTCTGGCTCAGGTCTTGGCTGCCCTCGACCCTGGAGACTGGATGGTAGCGATGGACTTGCAGGGCACATATTTTCCTATCCCCGTCCTGCCGGCCCACCTGTGGTTTACCGTGGGCCAATAGTTTGCCGTGCTCCCCTTTGGCCTTACCAGTGCCCCTCTGTGTTCACGAAAGTGATGGGGGTGGTCACAGCTCATATGCGCAGATCAGGGGTTCCAGTCTTCCCCATCTGGACGACTGGTTGTTGAAGGCGGGCTCGCCCCAGGCAGTCGTCCATCAGCGTGCCGAAGTCGCACCTGAGTCCCTCTCAGAAGCTCCCCTTCATCGGAGCGGTTCTGGATTCAACGCGGTTTCGGGTCTATCCTCCCGAGCTGTGAGTCTGGGATATTCAGGCTATGATTCCTATCTTTCAGCCTCTATCCCGGGTTTCAGTCAGGATGACCCTCCAGCTCCTGGGCCTAATGGCCTCCTGCATTCTGCTAGTGCAACATCTTAGATGGCATATGCGGGCTCTGCAGTGTGACCTGAAGTTCCAGTGGGCACAGCATCAGGACAACCTGTCCGATCACGTCCAGATCTCGGAGGGCACTGCACGACAATTGCAGTAGTGGCTCATGAATCTCGATTGGGTTAATGGCAGATTCCTCTCCCTTCCCCAACCGGAGCACACAGTGGTGACGGATGCGTCCCTCCTGGGATGTGGTGGCCACATGGGTGAGGCGGAGATCGGAGGCCTCTGGTCTCCGGCGGAGTCCCGGCTCCATATCAACCTTTTGGAGCTTTGGGCGATCCTACTTGCACTGAAAGCATTCCTTCCCTCTGTCCGGGGAAGTATAGTGCAGGTGTTCAATGACAACACCACAGCCATGTGGTACTGCAACAAACAGGGCAGGGTGGGGTTGTGGACCCTATGTCAGGAGGCCCTCCGCCTCTGGACATGGCTGGAACATCAAGGCATTATCTTGGTGGTTCAACACCTGGTAGGTTCTCTGAACCCTAGGGCGGACAAACTCAGCTGCCTGTGCATGATGGATCACGAATGGCATCTGAACTCTGATGTGGCGCAAGGTCTCTTTCTGCAGTGGGGAGAGCCTTGGTTAGATGTATTCGTCACCGAAGAGAACGTGCAATGTAATCACTTCTGCGTGTTGGAATTTCCAAGGCGGCACTCGCTTGGCGTCGCTTTTCGATGCGAGTGGAGCTGCGGTCTGTTGTACGCCTTTTCACCTATACCACTTCTGCCCAGAATGCTGAAGAAGATTCGGCGCAACCAGACCCAAGTCATCCTTGTGGCTCCGGATTGGGCACCAAGATACTGGCATCCCGAGCTACTCAGCATGGCGATCGAACCCCCGATCCGACTGCCTCTTCAGAAGGATCTTCTGATGCAGCAGCAAGGGACGGTCCTCCACCCGAACCTGTCCAGCCTCCACCACCATGCGTGGAGATTGAGTGGGAACAGTTGACAGCCTTCGACCTTCCTCCTGAAGTCTGTGATGTAATTCTGGCAGCCAGGCGTCCCTCCACTAAGACGGTATACGCCTACAGGTGGAACAAATTTGTGGCAGCAAAGGCTGTGGATCCCCTTTCTGCCCCTCTTTCTAAGGTCCTTCTGTTCTATCTCTTTGGCCCAGCAGGGCTGTGCACTGGGCACTATCAAAGGTTATCTTTCAGCCATCTCCGCCTTTCCACAGCTTCCAGATCAGCCTTCTCTTTTTAAGTCCCCGGTTGTTAATCGCTTCCTCAAAAGCATTACACAAACGTTTCTTCCTGTGCCTTTCATAATGCCTCAATGGGACTTAAATCTTGTCTTGACCTATCTGATGTGCGCTCCCTTTGAGCCACTTCATAACTGTCCCTTACGCCTTCTCACTCTAAAGACGGCTTTCCTGGTAGCTATCACCTCTGCCAGAGTGAGTGAGCGAGCTCCAGGCTTTCTTCAAAACCTCATTTTCTTTCTGTTCATCCAGACAAAGTGGTTTTAAGGACTCGTCCTTTCTTGCCAAAGGTTGTCACACCCTTCCACATCGGGCAGACCATCACTTTGCCCACCTTCTTTCCGCCTCCGCATCCTTCAAAAGAGCTCCAGCGTCTGGACCCAAAACGTGTGCTTTCGTTCTATCTGAAGCGCACACAACAGTTCCAGGTGGATGACCAACTTTTTGTTGGCTATGTGGGCGCCAAAAACGGTCGGCCGTGCAGTAACGAACCTTCTCTCGATGGGTTGTTCTGTGCATCAAAGCATGTTACTCGTTGGCTAAGAAGGAGCCTCCTGTGGGGCTGCGTGCCCATTCTACCAGGGCAACGGCAGCCACTACTGCTTTGGGATGCTGCGTTCCCTTGCAGGATATCTGTCAGGCAGGTACGTGGGCCTCGCTGCACACGTTTACCAAGCAATAATTGCCTTGACAGTAAAGTCCGGAAAGAAGGCTTCTTTGGCCGTTCTGTTCTCCGTGACTTTCTGGTGTAATCTTGTTCGCAGATGCAGCACCGGGGTTGGTATTGCTGGGGTATCTATTCTAAGGTAAGGAATCTATCACTAACGTGTCTCTTTCAGATGCACAAGTTACTACTTGTGTAACGATATATCTGTAACAGACATTAGTTAGTGATGGATTCTTTACCGCTCCACCCGTCCTCCCCGTTCTGCTTCTAGGGTTAAGATCATCCCATTCAGGGCCCTAGTTTCATGGCACCAGTGGTCAGTTTCTTGAATGGCTCTGTGTTCCTGGCGCGGAAAGTTGTGTACAGAACTGACGTCAGCGCGCATGGGTGGCGCCTAAATAGTCTCCGTGACGTCATCTCAGCGCCTACGAAGGCAGCGGCGGACACGGAGCCGCACAACGCCACCTTCCTACGCGCAGGGGTCCTGCTGACGAAAAGTTTCCGGATCTGATGCCTGGGGATATTCTACGGTAGGGAATCTATCACTAACTAATGTCTCTTACAGATATATCATTACACAAGTAGTAACTTGTGTGTTTGTGACATTATTTGAATTTAAGAGATGTACTGCTGAATTTAAGCTCATTGTGGACATTAATTTATACGAAGATACCAAAATCACTATACATTGATGGCATATTGTTCTGTGACTGTGTGAATACTTCTTTGTTGTCTTCTCAATTGATTATATTGTGAACTTATTACTATATTCTATTAAGTAGGATTTTAAAGAGAGAATCAGGTAATGTAACATATTAAAATGTTAAGTCTCAGTCTATTGGCCCATGTATATAGTAACTATTCTTGTGGAGAAGTGTGGCTCACTAGTTAGAGGAGGCAGACCTGGAAGCAGAGGTCCGCCCAGGACCAGGGTTCAATTCCCGGCTCGGCGGGGTCTTGAGTCCTAAATTGTCCATGGACCCGACAATTCTCGCTCCGGTGCCTACTCGATTCACGGGTTCACACTCTGCGACTCTGGGCAATAGCTTGCTTAATCTCCACAACGTCCCCTCGCGGCGGGATGCCTGGCTTTCACCTTGCGGATATCCTGCCAGGGTTATCTCACAGGGGAATACCAGGACGGGTTCCCTAAGCAAGCGCTTAGAAACTGCTCGGTGATTTGCGCTATATAAATTCCTGTACATTTACATTTATATTTACATTTACATGTACATTTACATTCATAGTCACTATGGGGTGTTGTCTATACATTACTCTAAAGTGCAGGAGTAATTATTGTGTGTTTGTTCATAGTCACTGTGGGGTGTTGTCTATACATTACTCTAAAGTGCCGGAGTAATTATTGTGCGTTTGTTCATAGTTGCTATGTGTTGTTGTGGGCGAGGTAGCAAAGGTCCAAGGATTCTAAGGCTTGAACAACGCTTAAATAAGCTGTGTTTGTAGGTGAATGGAGACACACTCGAAGCTCTGGACCTCTTGGGCTTCATATAGAAAAACAGGTTTGAGAAGTGGTGAGTGTGTGCTCCATGGAAAATCACAAGAGTTTTTTCAGGATTAATATCCGTTCCTTCAAGTTGTGGTACAGAGGACAGAACTATATTTGATTTCAGGAAAATATCTTTATTATTTTTTGTAGAGCATGGACAGCCGACACGTGTTTCGCCCCCTCTTGGCGATTTCCGCCGGGGCTTTCTCAAGGCTAATTTTACATTTATGGCGTAAATTATTTTGATTTCCAAATTTTTTCAATGTCCAAGATACAGTAAGTACAATTCTTCAGGAGCAAAGATTCTTTTGTTAGGCTAATGCCGTCTTTCGGTCCCTGCTCCTAGTCCTCCATCGTCATGGTAGTACTCGGGTTGAATCCCAGCCATTTACATTTACATTCATAGTCACTATGGGGTGTTGTCTATACATTACTCTAAAGTGCAGGAGTAATTATTGTGTGTTTGTTCATAGTCACTATGGGGTGTTGTCTATACATTACTCTAAAGTGCCGGAGTAATTATTGTGCGTTTGTTCATAGTCGCTATGTGTTGTTGTCTATACATCAGTCTAAAGTGCAGGATCCCGCATTCTTAGGCATAGTTTTCGAGCGCTGCAGTTCGATCTAATAAATCCTAATAAATTTTTTACCGGAAACCAATAAATGGCGTAACCTTAGTGCAGTAGATAGAATTGTTACAGCAGTGAAAGGTTATGTAATTGGTTCAAATATATAAGTTTAGAGTGTGACTTAAAAGATCTGTTTCAAGTTTCAGATGAAGTGTGAAAGGCTGACTTAAGGGTTATTAGAGGTCTGGAGCACTGATCCTCACAGAGGCCCTCTTGACCTTTACATTCAGCCCTCGCTCATATATAAACATAGTGCATTAAATCAAACACAGGAGAAGGTTTTGTATGTCGTGCCTCCTGAACTCATGTATTTCAAGGTTCTATGTGATAAAGAAGAAAAACCAGGGCAAGTGAAATTAAACTGGCGCCTAGGATCACACAATTTGGGAAGTCTGGATTGATCTCAAGTTTTCTGATTTCCCATTGTGCAATTAATTCATCCACTAGATGTACATGCTTGATTTCCCCTACATCCACCTTTGTACTTGCCAAAACCACCACCCTGCTAGCGTCAATTCAGCCCTCAGTCACACCACAGACCAAATTCTTTTTGACCCCATGTTCTAGAGGAAGAGAGTAAAGATAAAAGAGCAGAAATTATAAGAGCCACAATATCTTGGAGTCAAGAGCATGAGTTGATGTTATGAGTCCAGGTCTAAGGAAGCTGTTGAGGGCAGATTAGACCTGAGTGAAATTTTATTTACACGAGAAATGTTAAAATCCTGAATTACGCTTACACAAAATTTCTTATTATTATAAAATGTTGCATAGTTTATTCCAGCAGAAAACTGGTTCAGACAACAGATATCTCGCTAAGAAAAATGTTGTGCTAAAACCGGCGCACTGCTGCGAACTTGAATTATTTACTAATTATTATGTCCACGTGTGAAAAAATAGTGGTTACTAGCAAATCACATTTCGGCCTAAGAGCCTAATTTCACACAATTTTCACATTTTTTGTAAAGAAAAAAAGCAGTTTTACACATCCTTAACTCCAATGAATCCCAAAGAACAGCCCACGGGTCATGGAAGATTAGATTGGTCGTTTTGCCCTGCTCGTGCAGCAAATAGAGAGTACAAACAGGATTAGCCATTGCCATCAATCACTTAGCCTAAAAGAGGAAAACGACTGGGTGAACCAGCCAGCTGCACCTCACAACCATTCCAGGCCTTAATCCTTGCATTGAGCCGCGAGGCAGGCACCTGTAAACGTAGATTGACATTTGGAAAGGATAAACTAGGGCCTCGCTTGTCTCAGTCTGTGCGCTGTGAACTCAGCTGGACATAAGTGCATCAAGCCGCTCATGTGTTTACAGATCCATTTTCATCACATCGTGGAAGGCTTGCCTGCCCCCTCCGTGCTGCAGGTGGGAAAAGCGTTTCTCAGAGCGAGGCCGTGCAATTTGCCCTTTGTATGTAGCGTTTTTTTCTTTACCTCCATCAGGCTTGTTTTTCTCAGCAGCTTCGCAACCTGCCTTAAGTGTGTGTGGGACGATCCTTTAAATTATTTTTATGTTGGTTTATCTGTTTTCCCAGGGTTAAATATTTATTACAAAACCTGTGAAATGGCAATGCTGCCAAAGAATGTTTGTAGGAAGTGTGTGACTACATAGAATACTTGGCACATAACCCGCACTGTAAATATTATGTGCTCACTAAATCAAATTCGGAAATTATGCAAAGTTGCATAAATTATTATCGTAGTTTCCATGGCAAAAACACAGCACAACTTGTGGGGTTTCGGTAAGCTAAGCCCCATGAAACTATTCATGCTGGTCTGTCGTGTTCATTTTCATGTTGCATGGATGAATAATGCACATCTTGTAGCACGAAGGAAGCCTGAGTAAACATGTAAAACGTTTGCATAATCCACCTGCATTGTGAACTAAAGTTGTAGGTCACGCTGTGCTCTGTTCCTTGCAGGGAAATCTGATCTGTTACGGGATTTGTCGGCTTCTCTAAATGTTCCGAATCGGGCTGCCTTCTCGGATTCAGTGAACAGTTCTTCACAAATTGCTTTAATTGCCCACTGTTGCATAAGCCTACCTCCAGCAGGTGCTGCGCTCGATTAAATAACTACTTCTGTGTTAAATAACTCCTCTCCGCTTTGCATTGTGTTTACTGCCAACGCAAGAGGAGACATGTCGAGCAGTTTTATACGTGTCAGGACCATCAGTTTTGCTTCATGTTACTCTTACATGCCGTCGTGAATGGAACCAAATTATCTAAAACGGTAATAAAATGATAATAAACAGGGAACATTCAGTACAGTGAGCACAAAAAAAAAGGACTGTGCCTTCCTCATATTTTTAAAGGAAATTGAACATTTATTAATCAATTAGTTATATATTACTATATGTAATATATAATTGTCTATGCCTAATCGTTGTTAAAATGTAATCCTGAGTGAATTTGCTATCTGTGTGTGTGTGTATATATATATTTACATACTAGCAGCCCGTCCCGACGTTGTCCGGGTATGAATTGCTGCTGGCCAGTAGTATATTGTTTTGTAGGATTTCGTTTTGATAGCATTTCTTATCTGTGACAGGCCTGTGAAACGCTCGGATTCACAGTGCACTGCTGATGCACTTAAGAGTACTTTATTTTTCCTTGCAATATTATATAGCGCGAACTCGACAACATGGCATGAGCACAATTTTCATTACAGAAGAACACATTCATTTGTGGTAGGCACGGGGAGACAAAGCGATTTGCCTGGAATCATAGGATGTTGAGCTGATGCCGAGATTGAAACGTAGCTCCCCAGCTCTAAAGTTCGCAATTCTAGAACTTGTGGCGGGAGGTTTGTCTAAAAGTGTATGTCGGTGCTGGCTGGCCATCAATGAGAGAGACCTGTGCATTTTTCAAATGGGTGGTGAAAAAATATGAGTATGTTGCTGGAGATGTGGGCCGCCGTGCCACCAATGTACTTACCAGGGGAGGGTAAACACCCATTATTCCGCAACTTTATTTCCGCATACCATCACTACGCATACTTTCATTACGAAAGTACCATGACTCCGCAATGCCATTATAACGCATGGGATTACATTTGATATGCTTTTACCACGCATACATTTACAATAAAATTCGTTGTAAATGCATGAATGGTAAAAGCGTGTTTTTTTTAATGTTTGGATAAGGTAAGTATGGGTATAGGGGTATATGTTTTGGGGTACTGAGTTATATGTTTTGGGGTGTTGGGTTTTTTAAGGGTTCAGATATAGTTTTGGGTTATGGGGTACAGGGATAGTTTTAGGGTTTAGGGATAGGTGTGGGTTTTGGGGTACAGGGGTATTTTTAGGGTTCAGGGCTATGTTTGGGTTTTGGGGTACAGGGGTATTTTTAGGGTTCAGGGCTAGGTTTGGGTTTTGGGGTACAGGGGTATTTTAGGGTTCAGGGGTAAGTTTGGGTGTTGGGGTACAGGGTTATTTTTAGGGTTCAGGGTTAGGTTTGGGGGTACAGGGGTATTTTTTAGGGTTCAGGGGTAGGTTTGGGTTTTGAGGTACAGGGTTTTTTTTAAGGGTTCAGGGCTAGGTTTGGGTTTTGGGGTACAGGGGTGTTTTAGGGTTCAGGGGTAGGTTTGGGTTTTGGGGTACAGTGGTATTTTTAGGGTTCAGGGCTAGGTTTGGGTTTTAGAGTACAGGGGTATTTTTAGGGTTCAGGGGTAGGTTTGGGTTTTGAGGTACAGGGGTATTAATAGGGTTCCGGCCTAGGTTTGGGTTTTGGGGTACAGGGGTATTTTTAGGGTTTAGGGATAGTTTTGCGTTTTGAGGTACAGGGTATATTTATAGGGTTAAGATGGGTTCGTGTTTAAGGGTGTTGGGGTATTTTAAGGAGTAAGGGTGGGTTAGGATTATGGGGTGCAGGGGTATTTAAAGGGAGCAGGGTGAGATTAGCACACGATATGAGACATAACATGAAGGGCGGAATGTACCACACGCCCCCAGCGTTTGTCACGCCCCCCCAGCACACGCCCACAGCACAACGCAGACACGCCCACAAGGGACTACTTTGCTGGTACTGTTCTTTTATATTTTAAATGTATATGGTGGACGTCTGCATAGCCTATGTCCTTCTGCTGCAACTGCCCTTTCCAACAGTGTATTGGGTGTTGTGATTGGTGCTGTGGTTCCTGAGATTACCCGCCTCAAAGGTTTGGGCTCTCTCTTTATTATATTAGTATGGTTATATCCATACTAATATAATAAAGAGAGAGCCCAAACCTTTGAGGCGGGTAATCTCAGGAACCACAGCACCAATCGCAACATACTAATATAATAAAGAGAGAGCCCAAAACTTTGAGGCGGGTAATCTCAGGAACCACAACACCAATCACAACACCCAATACAGCGTTGGAAAGGGCAGTTGCAGCAGAAGGACATAGGCTATGCAGAAGCCCACCATATACATTTAAAAGGTAAAAGAACCGTGCCAGCAAAGTAGTCCCTTGTGGGCGTGTCTGCGTTGTGCTGTGGGCGTGTGCTGGGGGCATGACAAATGCTGGGGGCGTGTGGTACGTTCCGCCCTTCATGCCATGTCTCATATTGTGTGCTAATCCCACTCTGCTCCCTTTAAATACCCCTACACCCCATAATCATAACCCACCCTTACTCCTTAAAATACCCCAACACCCTTAAACACTAACCCATCTTATCTTATCTTACAACGTATATTACCTACTGGCGGTCGCCAGTAGGTATATATAGTTAGGATTTTTTCTCTATGGGATTTTTGAAAATTCTATGTCTAATAACTTTGGCGTTTGTGGACGGAATTGGCTGAAATTTTCAGGAAAATTGAACATTTTGTTTCTGAGCAGCCCCTGACAATTTGGGGGCGTTTCATCAAGGGGGGGCCGAGAAAAAAGGGGGGGTCCCAAAACGCGTTTTTCCCATGTTAATTTCCATAGGGCGGTTGGCCTCACTTTTAGCTCGAACGGCTGAATGGATTTGCACGAAACTTGGCAAAATTGTAGGGACTGTTAGCCCGATGTGCCTTTGTTAGGTCTCAATATATGTGCTCCAGTGGATTTTGAGTAATTTAGGTTCAAAAAAAGATATATATCTGGGCGGAGCCTAACCACACATCTGATCTGATTGGCTGTCAGCACTTCATCCAAGAAGTGTTGGCAGCCATCTTGGGACCAATATACATGATAGCACCTCATTAAAAAGCATTGTAGTTAATAGAGGGTTTTAGGACTTTAGTTACATTATAAATCATTTGTTGATGGTACCATACTCGTTTTAGGAATTGTGGTGGGTTCTAAGGTGATTTTACCATGTGAAAAAACCTTCTGGTGTGATATCATGAATATTGTTTGAAAGAAAACTAATATCTCATGATTTTCCCACAGTGGTTTGGAAGGGGATCTATAAGCTAAACTGAAAGCATATTTTCTGTAAATTCACATTATCTTTCTCAGTCATGTGAAAATGAAGTCTGACATTCTCAGTAAAACATGTACATCCAACAAGGACAGAGACTGTCAGTTGATTCCTTTGTGTTCTACTGCAGCCTCCTAGAGTGTTCTAAAGAACAACTAGAGCGCTAACAGTCCTACTTATTACAAAGGTATGGCACACCTGAAGCCATCTTGATTGGAATAAAGTGGTAACTCTTAAAACATTTAATTTAAAAAGAAACAACATGAGGGGGTATATTTTGCCATAGAAAGTATGATTAGTGCTGCAGAATGAAAAATTAGGGCACATTTTGTGTGACTTCTCAAATCCTTTTCTATTTCATTAAAACATTCTGACATGCAGTCTCCCAAAATGGCCACCAGAGACAAAAGAGCCCAAATGTAGCCCAAATATCACCCAGATGTAGCCCAAGTATAGCCCAATGACAGAATGTCCCAGAGTGTTCTAAAGAACAACTAGAGCGCTAACAGTTCTACTTATTACAACGGTATGGCACACCTGAAGCCATCTTGATTGGAATAAAGTGGTAACTCTTAAAACATTTAATTTAAAAAGAAACAACATGAGGGGGTATATTTTGCCATAGAAAGTATGATTAGTGCTGCAGAATGAAAAATTAGGGCACATTTTGAGTGACTTCTCAAATCTTTTTCTATTTCATTAAAACATTCTGACATGCAGTCTCCCAAAATGGCCACCAGAGACAAAAGAGCCCAAATGTAGCCCAAATATCACCCAGATGTAGCCCAAGTATAGCCCAATGACAGAATGTCCCAGAGTGTTCTAAAGAACAACTAGAGCGCTAACAGTCCTACTTATTACAAAGGTATAGCACACCTGGAGCCATCGTGATGGGAATAAAGTGGTAACTCTTAAAACATTTAATTTAAAAAGGAACAAAATGAGGGGGTATATTTTGCCATATATATTATGATTTGTGCTGCAGAAAGAAAAATTAGGGCACATTTTGAGTGACTTCTCAAACCCTCTTCAATTTCATTAAAAAATTCTGACATACAGTCTCCCAAGATGGCCACCAGAGACAAAAGAGCCTAAATGTAGCCCAAATATCACCCAGATGTACCCCAAGTATAGCCCAATGACAGAATGTCCCAGAGTGTTCTAAAGAACAACTAGAGCGCTAACAGTCTTACTTATGACAAAAGTATGGCACACCAGAAGCCATCTTGATTGGAATGAAGTGGTAAGTCTGAAAACACTCAATTTAAAAAGGAACAACATGAGGGGGTTAATTTTGCCATAGAAAGTATGATTAGTGCTTCAGAAAGAAAAATTAGGGATCATTTTGAGTGACTTCTCAAATCCTCTTCTATTTCATTAAAAAAATTCTGACATGCAGACTGAAACATGCACTTTGAATACCAGCAGCAGACGTCCCTGGTGAGCAGTAGCTTTACTACAGTGATCTAATGTGCAACTAGAATGCTAACATTCAGAATTTATGGCAAATGTGTGACACATCTGAATGCCTTCTTGATGGAACCAAAGTAAACAAGCATTGAAAATGCAATAGATCTCGCCCTCGTTTAAGTTAAAGCCATTCTGTTTGTAATGAGGTGGCTTTTTAGCTTTGCTTTTATTAGTGTTTTTTCAACTTTCATGTAAATAACATGCATCTGTATGCATATAAGTATATGTATGCATGCATTTATGTTTGTATTTATATAGATATACAGATGATATATGTTTATATATGTATGTATATATATATATTCACTGAAAAAACCATAGGTTATAGACCATATATAGTTAGGAATTAGCATTTACAAAACCTTGAAAATTCACTGAAAAAACCATAGGTTATAGACCATATATAGTTAGGAATTAGCATTTACAAAACCTTGAAAATTCACTGAAAAAACCATAGGTTATAGACCATATATAGTTAGGAATTCGCATTTACAAAACCTTATTTTACTCACACAAAACCATTGAAATTCCATATATAGTTAGTTGCACTAACTATATATCGCGCACCCGCAATCCACTGCTGATGATGTCACATATTACATCATTCATGACATGGTCAGTGACATCACTGATGACATCACTGATGACATCTCAAATGACATCACTGATGACATCACTGATGACAACATCCAGTGACTGTATGTTTCTGTAAAGTTAAAATATGTCTTACATATTGAAGAATGAGTGGATGTATAAGTGTCTGGATGAAGGATTTAGTAGGTGCATGACTGACTGTATGAGTGAGTGATTAAATGTGTCTCACTGAGTGCATGGGTTAGTGACTAAACTGTCTTAATTTGTGCATCATTATGTCTGTTGTTCTGTAAACTGTTGCATGTGTTGATAAGTAGCTATATGAGTAACTATATGGGTTATTGATTGGTTGCCCAAGTATTTGTATGGGAGACTGAGTGTGTGTGTGGGTGGCTAGGAGGTGTATGACTCTGTGCATAGATGTGTGAGCAGTTGATTCACTAGATGTATGGTTTCAAAAGTGCATGTGGAAACAGCTGTATGGGCGGTTGACTGTGTGCATGAGTGTATTGGTGAGTGAATGGATATCTCAGTGCTACATGTCAAAGTAAGTACATATGTAAAACACAGTACATGTGAGAGTTGACATATATAAATAACTGTGCATAAGAGCCAGTGAATGTGTGAGTGGCTGTATGGATCAATGTGAACGTGTATCAGGGATTGTATAAGAGAGTAAATATGTGTTAGTATATGTTTGAATAAGTAAAGTTTGTTTAACTGTATAGTTGAGGAAATGGAGGTGTGATTGATTCTTTGCATGACTGACTAGGTGTGTGAGTAACTCCATGGATGAGTGACAGTCTGTGAGTGTATGTTTACACTGATTGTATCTAAGGTTATATTAGAGTCTGAAGAGGTTCATCGTATTATCACATGAATGATATAATCAGTGATGTGATCAGTAATGTCAAATGAGATGTCATCAGTGATGTCATCAGTGATGTCATTTGAGATGTCATCAGTGATGTCATCAGTGATGTCACTGACCATGTCATGAATGATGTAATATGTGACATCATCAGCAGTGGATTGCGGGTGCGCGATATATAGTTAGTGCAACTAACTATATATGGAATTTCAATGGTTTTGTGTGAGTAAAATAAGGTTTTGTAAATGCGAATTCCTAACTATATATGGTCTATAACCTATGGTTTTTTTCAGTGAATATATATATATACGTTGTAAATGCATGAATGGTAAAAGCATGTTTTTTTTAATGTTTGTATAAGGTAAGTATGGGTATAGGGGTATATGTTTTGGGGTACTGAGGTATGTTTTGGGGTGTTTGGGTATTTTAAGGGTTCAGATATAGTTTTGGGTTATGGGGTACAGGGGTAGTTTTAGGGATAGGTATGGGTTTTGGGGTACAGGGGTATTTTTAGGGTTGAGGGCTAGGTTTGGGTATAGGGGTATTTTTAGGGTTATGGGGTAGGTTTGGGTTTTGCGGTACAGGGGTATTTTAAGGGTTCAGGGCTAGGTTTGGGTTTTGGGGTACAGGGGTGTTTTTAGGGTTCAGGGCTAGGTTTGGGGTAAAGGGGTATTTTAGGGTTCAGGGGTAGGTTTGGGTTTTGGGGTACAGGGTTATTTTTAGGCTTCAGGGCTAGGTTTGGGTTTTGGGGTACAGGGGTATTTTTAGGGTTCAGGGGTATGTTTGGGTTTTGGGGTACAGGGGTATTTTAAGGGTTCAGGGCTAGGTTTGGGTTTTGGGGTACAGGGGTATTTTAGGGTTCAGGGGTAGGTTTCGGTTTTGGGGTACAGGGGTATTTTTAGGGTTCAGGGCTAGGTTTGGGTTTTGGGGTACAGGGGTATTTTTAGGGTTCAGGAGTAGGTTTGGGTTTTGAGGTACATGGGTATTTATAGGGTTCAGGGCTAGGTTTGGGTTTTGGGGTACACAGTATATTTATAGGGTTAAGATGGGTTAGTGTTTAAGGGTGTTGGGGTATTTTAAGGAGTATGGGTGGGTTATGAACATGGGGTGTAGGGGTATTTAAAGGGAGCAGAGTGGAATTAGCACACAATATGAGACATGGCATGAAGGGCGGAACGTACAACACGCCCCCAGCATTTGTCACGCCCCAGCACACGCCCACAGTACAACGCAGACACGCCCCCAAGGGACTACTTTGCTGGCACGGTTCTTTTACCTTTTAAATTTATATGGTGGGCTTCTGCATAGCCTATGTCCTTCTGCTGCAACTGCCCTTTCCAACGCTGTATTGGGTGTTGTGATTGGTGCTGTGGTTCCTGAGATTACCCGCCTCAAAGGGTTGGGCTCTCTCTTTATTATATTAGTATGGATGGATATATATAAAAAACTCTAAACACTAGTATATGTTATATACCTTTGTGATATTTGCTTAAGAGGTGCGTATTTACTACTCAACTAGTTCACTGGTGGCTTTGCTTGTTTTTTGAGTTTATCTGTTTACATCTTTTCCTTAAATGACTTTACAACTTGTACATTTGCAATTGTTCCCTCCTTTCACTCCACTTGTATATATAACTTTAACCACTAATATATGCAGTAGACCTTTGTACTTACTACCACACTTATGTGATTTTAGAGTTTATCTGTTTGTAAGCGGGTAATGTTTGCGCTATATAAAATCGCATTGAATAAAATAAAATACATTTCGGGGCTAATTCAAAACGACATTTATCAGTACGCCAAATAGTGGTCTGGTAGTACACAGACTCATGATGCCCTTTCTATTCAGTCCTTAAGGTTTTATAATTTATTTTTAAGATCAAACTGGTCTTCGAATCGAAGATGAAAAATCTGTTTGGATGACATTTACCATGTGGCAGGTGAGTCTCAGTGCTCAAGCTGTAAGAGGGCTAAAGGTCATAAAATCGGTTTCCAAAGAGGTAAATAGTATACTGGAGCACCTTAAAATACGGGCAGTGATTACTCCCAACAGACGGAAGGCCTATTTGCTAAGGTGTTAAGGTCAAGCACTGATGCATGCATAATGGCTGTTAATATACACACATTTTCTACACAACTTTTTGTCCACCAACTGTGATAATGTAACGTAAAATGCAATGTTTGTGAAAATAATGATTATTTGATGGTCGTTGGCCTTTTCGGACGGAACAGCCATGGTAGAAGAAAGCATCTGCTTGCTTCCTGTTTGCTCTGCTTCCGACGCTGGTGCTGGTGTTTAGCTTCAGACGAGCTCCTTATCTATTTCTCTTTATTGAATGACTTTCCTTTGAACTCACTACTGGCATGATTCCCCCTATTCGCTTTTCGAATCTTTTCTTTGGGCTCTTTTTCACTCCTGTTATAATGTGATTTGATGATTGTTTTGGGAACCTTGAACTGTTTTTTGGAGTCTGAATTCTTGAGCTGCATATTTAGGAAGCTTATTAATTAGTTCATTGGGATGCAGCACTAGACTTCCTTAAGTTAGCCAACTTAGTTAAGGAAGGTCCATTAATGCTTCCCTTCACTAGTCTACATACTTTACGTTTGCAGGGCAGATGTAAAAAATGTTGGCTCAAAATAACCCAGTCAGTTGGAAAGGCAAAAACAGTTTAATATCTACAAAGATGTGGCCCTGTTTTGCTTAGTGCACCACTATCACATTTTTGATTGCATGCGCAAATGCAGGCCCCCTTGCGCCATAGTGCAAGGGTAGGTAGGGTGTATGCATTTTTTTCAAGCATAAGATTTGTACTTTGCTTTAATACTTTTCCTACGTTGTATGTGTTCTGCACAGTATAGCACACATTGAAAGTTTTGAAAAGTGTGGAGAAAAGAAAACTTTTCTGAGGAGGTATGTGTTTTTGGCGCAAATCTCTGTGCACCAGTGTTAATAGATAGGGATTTGCGTCAAAACGTATGCTTGCATAGGAACGCACATAAACACCCATGAAATGCCCTTGATGCAAAGTAGTGCATATCACTGCTTTTCATTAATATAAGCAACTTTCCTCTGTAAATCAGGATTTGCGTTGGAATGTAAATCAACAACATTTTTCACTTGGTTAACCAGGCACAAAGTGTTGATAAATTTCCTACTGCATGTGTAATGATTACGCCACTTTGATTTACTTGTGGGATTAAAAAAATTAATCTGTGATTGTAAAACTCACAGGGGTCCCGCTGCATAGGAAAGAGACCTTTAGTAATTGGCACAGCTTTCCAGTCAAAAACGTGCACGCGTTACATTGCTTCCAATGGCAACGCTTGCATGTCTGGCAATTCACTTGCGGAAGCAAGCGGCTGGCGCCATATGTTATCAATTATCGCGGTGCCAGCCGCTCGCTCCCCCAAGTGAATCGTGCAGGCCCTCTCCTCGCCCTGCTGCCTCGCGCCCTTGTGCTTGTTTTTTTTTTTTTGTTTGCTCCTTTCCCCCACTGTTTGCTGGGACAATTTACTCTGAGTATCTGCACAGGGCTCTCTGCTGAGGTTAGGGCTGTAGGAGTCACTATCAGCAACAACTCTTTATCTGCTTGTATCCATGCCAGTGCATCTTCTTGTTTTCTGATTCTGCATCTCCTTAAAAAGATCCCTCCTTTCTGTTGGACGAGCTGCTCTCCATCGTAGTGTCTGCACTAAGAGCCCTCCTTTCCAGTTGGATGAGCAGTTCTCCACTGTAGTGTCTGCCCTAAGAGCCCTCCTTTTCTGTTGGACGAGCAGCTCTACATCGTAGTGTCTGCCATAATGCAATACTGTATGGGCTACTGTAATAGCGTCTATCTGCTCTAGTGGAGGCAAGTCACTTAAAGAATAGGTACCCGCTTCAGTAGCAGTACTATCTCCCTGTTTTGCCTCCACTCCACACTGGCATCATTGCCAACCAGGCGTTCCTATTACTTGCCTGGATCCTAGGATGCACCATCACACTATTGGACTGAGTAGGAGGACAAAGTGCTCAGAAGAAAGCATGCTGCATCATCTTGATTGCACATTTTAAATGAGAGATGTCTTTTGCAATGGATTGTTAACTGGTTTAGTCGTCGCTGCTCACTAATGCAGGTTTCAAAGAGCTTTTTCTGAGGGATACTTTGTCAAAGATCGCTGTCTACTTGCAGATGAGATAAACTTATCATCTGGTAAGTGGTTGATAGATAGTACTGGCCTGGCGAAAGCTGAAAACATAGGAATATTGGAGAGTGTCTTGTTTTCCTGTCATTGTACTCCCTCGAGAGTCCTGCGTGGTTGCTGCTCCCCTGTTTCTTGTCTCCAGTAAGCCTGGCAATAAGCACACACATACACCCTTGCCCTCACCAAAGTACAATGATTTTCGGGAAATAATGAACAGGTACTTTAATGAGGTTATGCCGTCAGCTTTTTCTTTTGGCATTGGTGTTAGAAACATTATTCGAAGAAAAAAATGGTTTTATTGTTTGACTCCACATAACCTCACAGTTTTTGTTCTGCTCAGAAATAGGATTCCAAGTTCTGATCTTACAGCAGAATAGTCTGTTAAAATTTCAGAGCCTAGAAGTTCACGAAAATATTCACGATGTTTAAAAAACAATATTGTGGTCAAACAATAGAAAGTGAAAGATTGGTATGGTACTGAGCTGGCACAAAACGAAAGCAAGCGATTATGCCAAGCTTTTTCAAACTTCCATTGCCCTCAAAGAGCATTAAAGAGGTCGAGAATCCTTTGCCATTTTAGATGGTGAGAAATGGTGGAGTTTGCATAGATTTGTTGTTTGACAATGACTGCGTTAATTAAATGTTCGATTTTGCCTCCTATGAGTCTCTGCTTTGGACCAATTGCCTACCTGACTGTTGCACTCTAGAGGTTAAACTGGAAAAATGTACAGGATCCGTTGAGAGATCAGGAGTCCGCCATGGTTTAAACAGCTCTGGGGACTAAAATGTCAGAAGGGACAAATGAGTAATTCATATGTCTGGACAATTGCAAGGTTTTTGTTTCCCCTTCAGTTGCTAGGATTTGCTTGGTTATCTTTTGCATTGCTTGGTGGCTTATATTTTCTGTAAGCTGTCAATCAGCTTTTCTGCCTTTGTTGACATTTCTGAACTGTGGTTACCAAAGGGTTTTCGTTGCCACTTCTTCCTTCTGCGGGGCTCAAATAAGAGAGAAGTTGCAGCAGTGCTGCTGCTAATTCACCTGGCCTCACGTTTTTCCACACACAGCTTTAGTAATGCTGGAAGATTGGTCTGTCAGACTGCATCAAAAAACGTTTGCACCGAAGTTTCTGCAGAGATTTCTTTGGCCTACTGTCCGACTTTGCTGTTACATCTGTTCCTGTTGCTTATGTAGAGACAGACCTCCATAGTAAAACAAGCATTGGCATAGCCAATAGGTCTTACCTTTGGGACCTTATAAGTATTGAGTTATGCAGCACAATATCTTTGGTGCAACACAATTAACTATTGCATGGTTAAACACTTATAAGGTCTCAAAGGCAATACCTTTTGGCTATGCCAATGCTTGTTTATTCAAGTCCATGTTTTGAATGTTACCGTTACTTACATGTTTGCCACTGTCTTCTAGCCATGTTGTATATTAAAGCAGCTCTTGTGCCCTATTGTTGAAAGTTAGGGGGAAAAGAGCGCCATGAAGCTGCATAGTTTTTCTAACTTTATCCGGGCTGCTCTACAACATAGCTAAAAGACATTTGCAAAGCCAATAGCTCTTCTAGGCCTATTGGCTTTTCCAGTGCTTGTTCTAATAATCAAAAAGAACAGATGGTGGATGGAATTACCCCTCATCAGCCAGACTAGCTTGAATCCGATGGCATAGCGAACACGGGGCTCATGTCTGGTCATACCCTTCCCACTTAGGGCGACAAATGCGAAAAGAACAGAAGATGGACAGTAGGATGAAGAAATCAAGCATTCACCCAGACATACAGATCTGGGTTAAATCCTTCATTTTCTTTACTCGCCAAGCAGGGCTCGAAAAATCCACTCGACCGCTCACATATGCAAGCTAAATTTAACCAGGGCAAGCTGCTTTTAGGTCTTTCTGGCGAGTAGGAAGACAAACAAACTTTTGTCCTCTGTCCCTGAAAACAGAGCAAATGTGACAAGATAACAAGATTTAAAGGCATTTTTATTGCTCAAAAAGTTAATGAGCAATAAAGATGCCTTTAAATCTTGTTATCTTGTCACATTTTCTCCGCTTTCAGAAACTGAGGTCAAGTAGGTTGCGGTCAGGTCGAGGAGATTTTTCAAGATACTAGACCTGCAGGACTAGTACCATTTTTTGGATTTTTCGAGCCCTGCCATGCCATTACAGTTTGGACCCAGCCAAATGCAAATCATTCTTGACCCTGCTCTCCATTGCAACAGTCCAGCCCGTCTGCCAGGCCAGGTTCTCCCTGGACTAGAATCAAGCATCCTGGGCCCGGGGGGAGCTATAAGTGATTGCCCATGTGGCAAATGTGTAGCAATGCCCCTGGTTCTTGCAGCGTCACTTTTGAGCTACATTAACTATGATGATTATGAGCAGACAATATTTTATTTGATCATTCATTGACACTCTTGGCTAAGATCCTTTAAAGTAGCTACAAGGAGAAATAAAAGATAGAGCAATTTTCTTGCAGAAATGCTCTCAGGTATCACCTTGCAAATGTTGAATATGTGGCATGAATTTTGGTGTGCCATAAATGAATCCTTTGTGAGATTTAATTGGTTAAAGTGTATGGCATTGCTGAGTCCTCCGCAAGGCCAACAAAAGACCAGGATCTGATCTCTGCAGTGCCTTACTTGCACCCTTTTCAAGAGACATTTGCTTTCCTTAATCTCTTCTGTACTAAAGATTACTACCATAATTAATTTGACTAATCTTTTGACACATTCCTTCAGCCCCACTTTATCGTCAGCTCTTAGCAGATGCTGTCTTGCTGTCTGAGTGTAGCAGCCGGAAGCCATTTACTTAGCACTTCATAACTGTGGTAGCCAGTGCCTCAATTCGAGAGATGTCTAGAGTCTTTGCCTCAAAGTCATTGATGTAGAACAAAGGGGTAACTTGATGTTGACACTCAAGTGTCTAGCGTTAAAGACTCATTTATCTGTAAATGCTACAGAAAAACTAGATTTTAAAGAAACTCTGTACTTTCTATTAACAAAATGCTTAAATTACAAGAGAATGATTCAGAAAAGGGGGTGGTGATGGACAGAGTATCTGAATGAAGCAGAACACTCCTACCCAGTCAACAGATCAGGGCTTGATCCATCACCGTTTTTTAGCTCATTGCACCATCCCAGCTCAGAACCTGGCTACATGCAAATTAGTCTGTCCCTGGCCCAGTGCCTCATGGGAACAGGGCAGACCAAACTACCAAGCCAATTCTTTTACTGGAAAGGAAACAAGCTTCCGGGGACCGGTTTCTGGCATTACAGCCGTCTTCGGCCCGGCTTGCTTGAATCCTGATGGTGCAGTGAGCAAGGGACTCATGTCTGAGCATACCCTTCCACGCTTATGGTGGACAAAACGACAAGAGAAACATTCTAGAAAATCCAACGTATGAATGTATGAATGCATTTGATATTTTTATAGCGTGAACCTGGCCAAAGGGCAGTGTATCAACAAGGTCAAAGATGGGCACAAAGTCAACGAGAAATAGGAGCGAAAGCTGTACTGTGGACTCGTAATGCATTGAGATGTAGTGTATTATAAAGAGGTGAGTCCTCACCACTTTATTAAATTAGAGCAACTTTGAGGTGGTCCTGATGGATTCAGGGATGTTGTTCCAGATCCTGAGTTCATAGATAAATAAAACCTGCTGTCTTGTTTTTCTTTTCTGCGCTTCATAATCTGCAGTCTGATGGTGTTTTGGCTTCGGGTGTGCCAATATGGTGAACTTGTCTGCAAGATAAGCAGGGTTACTGGTCGTGATGACTTTGTAAATGATAGACCACAAGGGTGGTCAATGTTGTTCCATCAGGATGATGTGATCAAATTTCTTCAGCCCTGGCTGAGAAGGGGTGCAGCATGTAGGATGCCCTTAACCCCTTGTGCGCTGATGACGGAACCGCTCCGTCATCAGCTGCGGTGGCGCTGTGCTGATGACAGAGCGGTTCCGTCATGGCCCGCCCACCGCTCATGTGCGGTGCGAATTCCGCGCCTGCGCTGAGCGTTCTATTGAGCGGGCGGGGCGATGACGGAACCGCTCCGTCATAAGCACAGCGCAACCGACGCTGGTGACGGAGCGGTTCCGTCACCAGCATGCACCCGCCGCTCTTCCGTCCCGCCCCTTAGCACTGCGGGGGAATAGCCGCCGCAGTGAAGGGGTTAAGAGCTGCCACTGTGGAATCTGATGGGATATGGAGCACAGCATTACTGTTGTCAAGATTCAAGAGTACAATAGTTGGAACAACAGTATTAAAGTTACTTTCTGGATGAAGGAGCTTGAGTTTCTTTAGAAGAGGGAGCTAGCACCATGTGTCTTTTGTGTTTTTTACAAGTGCGTTCTTTTAGTGTGAGGTTGGTCTCAGGGATGAAGTGGAGTTACTTGGCTTATTCTGAATCTTGGTATTCAAAGCCATCTAGGTTCATGTCATTGAGCCAGATTTGTACCGTCTCTTGTTTGTTGTTGTTTGTTGGCCTTCAGGTAGCTACTGGATGTTCAGGTCTAGATGAAATGCAAGCAGTATTTAAGTCATTGGATGTCTCAAGTAGAGAATACATTCAAGTACTGTTTTGTGTCAAGTGAAGTGCTCTATTTATCTGCATCAAGTAAGTTATCTCCTCAAAGACCTTCTAACTCTACCTCCTACCACTCTGATCCAAGATTGTGGAACAGACTTTGGACTGCACCTGCAACGTTTTCCAGCTGGAATGAATTTGCCCCAATTGTTCATTGTTTAGACCGAATTATTTAAAGAGTGAAAACAAAAAGCGTCTTCATGCATTTGCAACTTGAAATATTCCAATTCATTGTAACAGTCATGTGGTATTCATTTTGTGAGATACTTTCAAGTCACTTCAACCCTATAACAATGGACAATATTTTTGTAGGGACTTAATCAGCACTAGTCTTCCTCAGTCGCAGGAAATTCAGGTCTGAATGAAATGCAAGCAGAGTTTATCTTAATCAGCTTCATTCCTTCATTCTCGTATAGTCGTCTATGGATGATATTCATAATTATCCCGATGTGAACGTGTTTCTGCTCAAGCATTCGCGTCCTTCGTGTGTGCCAAAACACTGCATGAATTTGGCGACTTTGGTGAGCATTATGCCTGCACAGCACTGGAAACCGACCACGTCAGAAGTCTTATTTTCTGAAGAGCACCGGACTTAGGAGCTTGTGGTGCGTTGGGCTTATGAATTTTCGCAACAATAGTTTTTTCAGTGCTTGATGCTGTACCGCTTGTTGCGCTCACTTCTGGCATACGTATTACGGAGAACACGTAAAAATAGAGGGCTTCTGTAAATAACTGAGGCGAGAGGAACCAGGGGAAAAGACACTCGAGAGAAGAGCAAAACCTAAATACTCCCTTCTATATATAGTTGGGTATAACTCCAGAATTAGACATACACAAAAAGGAAACAAAACTATTTGGAAAAGCCGACATCCTAGAGACAAAATAAATAAAAAATGTGTCTTATTTATTATTTGCTGCCAGCGTTATAAAAAAAAAAAAATACCAAGGCTGATAATTAACCAATATACATTATTACTACAAATATTTTTGTGATACATAAATATATATAAAAACCACCACCTAACCATCAATGGATGGTGGGGCTATTGACCTAAATGTGGTTCGGACAGAGTGGAGTTAGTGCAAGCTAAGAATACATCTGGGTGCGATCATTTAAAAAGTGTGTCGGAGGCATGCTTTCAAGTTGGGGATTTGGTGAGAATTAAAAGGCCTAATTTCTCAAAACATGCTATTTATGGTGAAAAATGGTGGAGCAAAAAAAATGTAGTTTTGGCGACGAGGGAGTGTAAAAGGTCCTTGCCAGATCATTCGCTCATTCCTGAGGTGTCTGGGGTTCGCTCGTCCAATGATGTGGTTGATAAATTTGTTGTGGGTTTTGGGTGGTGGTTAGTTGATGGTCTTCTTGATGGTGTGGACAATAGTTTTGCGGAATTAGATGATGTTCTGAGGGTTCTTCGCATGCTAGTGTGAACAATTGTGGGGAATCTTTGAAAGTTTAAGATTCCGATGTCTTATGGTCGGCTGTGAGCAGGCCTAAGAGGCCAGTTGGTATGCCATGTTATTTAAATGATTTTATTTTGTTTTAATTTTGTTTTGGTTTTGTTAGGGGGAGGTGTGGTATATTATGTATGAAATTTTTCTTTAACATGTAATGTTTTTTATTGGTTCTGTTGTCCAGCGTGGTTTGACAGGGATTCCTTGTTCTAAAGCAGTTGTTCATTTTATGGCATCTTTGCCAGAAGACGTCTCTGTGCTGTTCTTACCTCGGAATAAACTCAAACCACTCCACTTTTAATGTCCTCATATTTGTCAAAACACTACATGAATTAAAGTTACAAATGCTTGAAAACGCTACAACCATTCATACATTTGTAGAGTACCATCAAGTGAATGGCCTTCCGGGCACAGTTTGCTTGTTTCTTATTGTAATAGGCTCACAATCAGTGCCCAACTTCACCAATTCCTCACCTGAACCAATGTACTAGCTGGAGAGCATTCGTTTTGAGAGGCTGCTGATAAGACCCACTAACCAGGAAGTTTAATGTCTGAATCCAGCGTCTGCTTATTCTATTTATTTTTGTAATAGTTTTTATTGGCATTTTTTTCTTTTTGAACACATTTCCATTACAATGTAATTGTTGCATTGCAATAACTATGCATATAAGGCAAGTGCTCAAGAACATTAGGTCGAGATAGCACAGCAGTATACAGCTGTGTAATCAGTAAAGGCTGGACGCCTGAATGCCTCAGTGAGGAGCCCAACAACAGTAACAATGAAGGTAGTAATTAATAATTCTGAATACATACAATTGAGGTCTAATGGAAGGTAGAGACGCCTGAGAGTGCAATTATGAACAATAATGTAAATAGGTAAAAAACGAAACCCTACTCAATGAGTTGTTAATAAATGAGTAAAGAATATTGAGAAACAAAGTATTGGGCGCACTTATTCGTAGTGTCGGAGTAATGCATCACAAAGGTCGCAAAGCCGGTTGGCACCTGTAGGACTACACAGGGTAGTGTTAATCAGTACGAGAGTCCCATGTGTTATAATAGACACATCATATAGTGAGGAAAGGGGGTGGAGGATGTAGTCCGCAGGTGTTTTCAGGAAGAGTGTGGAGTGGCTGGTGCCTCCACACGGAGCTTCTCAAAGTGCATACCATGTCTCAGAGATGCTGTATTTACGGAGACCTTTCACCTCCTCCCTGTGTAGCAATGTGCTCTCTTCCTGGGCCCATGCCAGCATGGATAGAAACCATGCGAAGGCCACTGGGGGAGAGGGGTACTTCGTTTTCCATTTACAGGTGATCAGCCGTCCACAAACCACATTACGGTTTTGTATTTATAGAGCCCTAAGATGCAAACTTACCAGATGTAGTTCACAACAGTCCCCATGCAGTAAGTCAAGTATTTAATGACATCATTCCAAAAGGTGGTCAGTGAAGGGCAGGACTGTAGCTTGTGCTTTGTTTCTACTTCCTGTGCTAGACAACGGGGGCAGGCAGCAGTAGTGCTGTGGAAATACCAGTTTATTTTACTTGGGAGGCAAGTAGGCACGGTGTAGGATATAGAATTTAATCAATTTGAAACAAGTGTTTCTGGGACACTAAGGAAGGATAGGTTAAAATAGCTTGCTACTCTCTGTCCCTACAGGTACTGCCAAGATCTGCATCCCAGTGACTATGCAATGTGGTGAGAGTAAGTGCTGCATGTGTGCGTAAAGCACTGGGTCAGCCATCTGTTCTGGTAGCCACCCGCACCCAAGACGTGTAAATATTGTATGGCAAGATCTTGTGGGGGTTCTTGTTGTAGATCTTCTTTGGACTGGTTCAGTACACCAACAAAGGATGAGTGTAGCAAGAACTGTCCAGGTGGGAGCTTAGAACCAAAAGACACACAATTGATGGACGCAATGCAGAACAAATCAAAACATTCCCCCCCAGTCAAGATATCTGGGTTAAATCAATCATTCTTTTGCTCATCATTATGCTAATCAGTCTTGACCTTGTGCCTCATGGGAACAGTCCAGCCTGAACTGCCCAGCCAGGTCCTCCCTGGACCGGAAACCAGCATCCTAGGACCGGTTTCGGGGTTTTACCTCATCAGCCAGGATAGCTTGACTCCAGTGGCACAGTGAGCCTAGGAACCATGTCTGGGCATACCTGGCGCACTTAGGGCGAGAAAGCAAAATACACACAATTGATGAACGGAATGCAGAACAAATCAAAACATTCACCCCAGTTAAGAGATCTGGGTTAAACCCATCTTGAGCCAAGAATTCTTTTATAGAGAAGAGGGTTCCATCATTATAGAGATCGCGTACACTGTGAAAGTCTGTCGCATGCAATGGTGTTAATTTACTAAGTGAAGTTGAAACGTGTCCTCGCGGCAAACCAAGTAGTGCAAGTGCCGGAGTGTATGATATAGTCGGCCAGGTAATGAACAGGGCCCTGCAGTGCCACTGATAAGCAACATAGAGGAGATGTAAGCTCTGTTTTGGAGCCATAGCATGGGGTTGGAAGGTGATGAGTAACTGCTCCAAGCCGCAAGGGAGGAGAAGTGCTGTGGTATCTGCTTGATTAGCCACAGCAAACCAGTGTGATACCCATTGAATTTGGGAAGCCAAATATTAATGTTTTAAGTTGGGAACATTGAGCCCTTGCTTTTCCGGAGGGAGACAAAACTTACGCAGCGCTACTCTGTAGCAAGTGTTGTGCCAGATAAGATCACCCACCATGCATTTTAAAGAGCCGAAAAAGGGTTGTTGTTTAAAAGAGGGAGATCGGCAAAATAATATAACAGACTTGGAAGAACAACCGCTTTGTCAGGGCCACCCTCCATGCCACTGACAAAACCTGAGTCTACCAAAATGACATCTGTGCATGTAATACAGAGACAGCTCGGAACATGTTGCCCTCCAATAGGTTTTCTTCCATTTGGTAGAGATGTATCCCTAAATAGTGAAAGGTAGCAGGTTGCCCCTTAAGTTGGGCGCCTGTTTACTCGGTACATCAGGTTTGGAGTAGGAGTGCTGAAAGGGAAGAGGCCTGATTTAGTCTGGCTAATCCTAAGGCCGGAGATGATGGCTCAGTCACTAGGTTTGCATTATTTGGGGGTATAGATCTAGCATTCTTGAGATGGAGTAGCGTATGTTCTGCATGAAGGGAGACTGAGTGGGTACCGTCTCGCATAGGGATCCCTCAACGTTGGCCCAAGGCATGTAGATGGTGTGCCAAGGGTTTAAGTGCCAGAGAAAATAAAAGGGGAGACAATGGGCAATCCTGGCGAGTCCCCATTGTATTACGATGGGGTCCAAGATACGGCAGCTGCTTTTTTCTGTGGCCGTGGGTTTGATGTATAATAGTGTAACCAGTCGGAGGAATCAGGGTCCTAGCCCGTATGGATGTAGTACTTCAAATAGGAAGAGCCCCTCTAGAGAGTATAAAAAAAGTCTTATGTAAATCCAGTATCTGCACTCCGAGTGGGTGTATCGCTGTGGGGTGTTCAAATACACAAAAAGTGTCATTGTTTAAAGCAGGTATTTCTGGCAGGCTACAAAACCGTTTTGGTCCTAGTGGACTAATTAAGGCACCAAGGGGCCAGATGATCCGCCAGTAATTTTGCTAGAATTTTATAATCTGTGTTTAACAGCACAAGAGGACTTTAAAGACTCTAGTTCGAGCACATCTCTGCCAGGTTTGGGCAACGAAATTAGTAGGGCTTCATTCAATGTAGGTGGCAAAGTCGCTGCAGTAAGAACAGTGTCATAGAGAACCTTCAGGCAGGGTTCAAACAATGGGGCATACACTTTATAAAATACAAGCAAAAGCAATCCGGACACGATGTCTGCTTAGTCTTTGTTGTACAGTGGAAATGCCTTCATTTGGTATACTGTTAGCCTACTCAAGTGGATCTTCGGCAATGGAACCTGCTTCATATATCGCCTGTTAATAGTTCATGCTTGAATTATTTGAGCTTCACGATTCTTCTTAGTCATTTAGTAGCTTATTACCAAGTAATATCTACAACTGTAGCCACAGTAGGGCCACTCACAGGCCGATAGACGGACATTTGGCAGCTGTGTCTTCAAGCTTGCAATTCCTATTACCACTTTGAAGGATGGGCAGATATCTGAGAATCTTCTTTGACCACCCTTGTCTTTGTAGGTTTCATAGTTCCGTTCTCGTAGACTAAAAGATCATCAGAGAGCCATGTGTTGCTTTCGTTTTTTTAAATGTTTGATATTCTTAAGTGGCACAGATGATTCTATCTCATAATACAGCAGGGTTGTAACTACCTAATAATTCATTTATATCATCTGTGATGTCATTGGAATTGGAGATGCTAGATATTGTAAGATTTCTGTCAAAGTCTGTCACTGTGTTGAATGATCGATTTTCTGTAAGATACCTTGTTTGTGGTATATTATTTAATTAGGTAGAGTACACATAAATGTTCATTCATACCATTCCGTGATCCTACCAACCCAGTTTTATTTTAATCAGTTGACGGGTGTGTTAGTATGGATAACTATGCAATATTTTGCCTTTTGTATGTGTAGGAGATTTAGAGACTGCATGCAGGTTAAAGTAGTTTAGTAGTTTCTTTAGAGCTGTAGCCTATGTATTAGACACTTTTATTGCAATCAAGGTTCAAGTAGAGGTATTTGGCAGTTCAATAGCTGTTGATCTGTTAAGGTCTCCGTCAGCCTAACAATGAAGGTTTCGCCTGATTTTGGGGGAAAGGAAAGGAGCCCAGTAAAGGAACTTTCAGATTGGATTGACTAATATAGCGATATAATATATATATATATATATATATATATATATATATATATATATATATATATATATATATATATATTCACAGAAAAAACCATAGGTTATAGTGGATATATAGTTAGGAATTTGCATTTACAAAACCTTGAAAATTCAATGAAAAAACCATTGGTTTTAGGCCATATATAGTTAGGGATTTGCATTTACAAAACCTTATTTTACTCGCATAAAACCATTGAAATTCCATATATAGTTATAAGCGCTAACTATATATCGCGCACCCGCAATCCACTGCTGATGATGTCACATATTACATCATTCATGACATGGTTAGTGACATCACTGATGACATCACTGATGACATCTCAAATGACATCACTGATGACAACATGCAGTGACTGTATGTTTCTGTAAAGTTAAAATATCTCTTACATATTGAAGAATGAGTGGATATATAAGTGTCTGGATGAAGGATTTAGTAGGTGCATGACTGACTGTATGAGTGAGTGATTAAATGTGTCTCACTGAGTGCATGGGTTAGTGACTAAACTGTCTTAATTTGTGCATCATTATGTCTGTTGTTCTGTGAACTGTTGCATGTGTTGATAAGTAGCTATATGAGTAACTATATGGGTTATTGATTGGTTGCCCAAGTATTTGTATGGGATACTGAGTGTGTGTGTAGGTGGCTGGGAGGTGTATGACTCTGTGCATAGATGTGTGAGCAGTTGATTCACTAGATGTATGGTTTCAAAAGTGCATGTGGAAACAGCTGTATGGGCGGTTGACTGTGTGCATGAGTGCATTGGTGAGTGAATGGATATCTCAGTGCTACATGTCAAAGTAAGTACATATGTAAAACACAGTACATGTGAGAGTTGACATATATAAATAACTGTGCATAAGAGCCAGTGAATGTGTGAGTGGCTGTATGGATCATTGTGAACTTGTATCAGGGATTGTATAATAGAGTAAATATGTGTTAGTATATGTTTGAATAAGTAAATTTTGTATAACTGTATAGTTGAGGAAATGGAGGTGTGATTGATTCTTTGCATGACTGACTAGGTCTGTGAGTAACTCCATGGATGAGTGACAGTCTGTGAGTGTCTGTTTACACTGATTGTATCTAAGGTTATATTAGAGTCTGAAGAGGTTCATCGTATTATCACATGAATGATATCATCAGTGATGTTATCAGTCATGTCAAATGAGATGTTTTCAGTGATGTCATCAGTGATGTCATTTGAGATGTCATCAGTGATGTCATCAGTGATGTCACTAACCATGTCATGAATGATGTAATATGTGACATCATCAGCAGTGGATTGCGGGTGCGCGATATATAGTTAGCGCTTATAACTATATATGGAATTTCAATGGTTTTATGCGAGTAAAATAAGGTTTTGTAAATGCAAATCCCTAACTATATATGGCCTAAAACCAATGGTTTTTTCATTGAATTTTCAAGGTTTTGTAAATGCAAATTCCTAACTATATATCCACTATAACCTATGGTTTTTTCTGTGAATTTCATTGGTTTTTTAATAGCAAATATGAAAAGCTTTAAAATGTCAAGTACGTGATAGATAAAAACATTTTCGTATTTATGCACGCTGATGTGCTTTGAACGCTGCACCCCCCCCCTCCCCTCTTTTGTCTTAGTAGTACTCTCTCTTTGCAGATAGTGAACGGTAGTTAACGCAAGCCTTTGCCCCCGTTGTAATCCATCGTGCCTGCTTGTCTCTCCATTTGATTGATTGTTGTCCAAGCATTTACTGTTTTAGAATTGGTTCTCTTTGGATCATTCTCTATTTACAAACAAGCACAAAGTCGCAATACTCTGTTTAGTCTTTGCAGATAGTGAAAAATCGTGTAAAAAAAATAAAAGTAATCGAGCAAAATCAGTAGGCCACTAATTGGATCTCTTTTTGACCTCGCTAAAATAGAAATATTAGGAACAACCCTTCATGAGAAATACGAAAATAGTGAGATGAACTGAGCTCCACACCATGAGGGCTGCAAGACAGCTCGGCTCCATCACCCATCCCGCACAAAATAACGACAAACCCTATGCAAATATTAAAAATATAGACAACACACCAGCAAAGAAACAGGGTAAAACATTTTATTAAAAAACTATTTACATAACGTTGGTTTATAAGATGATATCAGTAGTGAACCGATGTGTGAATAGATCGAAAGCAGCACAAGGCTCCAAGATCCGGATGGCAAGCTCCTGGATGTTGGGTGCCATAGTTTAGAGTTCTGAATTTGAGCCTTTTTCAATGCCTGTGCTTTGTTGAATCAAAATGGCGGCTTGACACAAAGCTGACTCAAGCGTTGCTACTGATGCTATGCAGACCAAAACTGGTTTTCAGTTTGTACATTTTTCTAGATTTTTCAATCCAAGTTTGGTTGACTTTGTAGAACGATGGCTTCAAATTTTCAACATACGGTGTGGTGGCGCTGACTGGGAGGGGGCGCTTCGCTCCTGCCCCCTCCCCAAGTAAGATTTTCATACGTGAAAGTACGTTAATGGTTTTGGTCCCTGAGATGCTTCGATGTCACTGCCATTCTCAAATAGCATAAGTTCTGGATGTTGGGTGCCATAGTTAAGAGTTCTGAGCAGTGCTTGTAACACTGTCTGAAGCTTATTTCCACCTACTGCAGCTTCACTATTCTCAAAGTAAGTGAGTGTCGTTTGTGGACCTGACTGCATTAGAAAACAATGTGATATGTTAGCTTCCTAAACAGCTTGACGGAGGCCCCTGAGGGGCGGTGTGATGGCCATGGACTCGGAGAAGACGCTTGGCTCCGACACCCTCCCCAAGTCTTATAGCACTGGTGTAGCCTGAGATCGCCCCCGACATAGGCGGCCGGCTCCCGGGGTCCGGCGGAACTTTTTGCCTTTTGATGACTCTTCAATTCTGGACCTTGTCCCACAATCCGTTTGACCTGAAGACAAGCTGTAGTGGGGCGCCCCTTTACCGTTTTAGTTGCCATTCCGCCCGCTTTTGCTACACTGTGCCTCTTCCGCCATTCAGCTGTTTACCGCCCGCTCTTGCGACTACAGCGTCTCGCTCATCATGTAGTTGAGTTGCTCCCGCTCTTGCGGTGCAGCGATAGGCGGCTGCCACAGGACTCTCAAAATGGCGGCCGGCTCTTCGGTTTTGGGCCTGGTCCACTAAAATGGCCCTGGGACACCTTGGAACTCAGACGCTTCCCTGATAGGGCTTGGGTCCCATTCTCGAAAAGCGTCCCCTCAGCCGTGAAGATTCTACAAAAGTCTTGGGGGCCTCCGACTCCCGCAGGCTTCTGGTGGGGAGCGGCTGCCATGATTGCTCGTGGAATGGCCACGACGGAGCTACGAGATGGTAGTGGTCTCATGCTGACGCCAGCTTTAGTCTGAAACATCCAGAAACACTGTAGACTACCAATTCGATCAGTTCCGGTAGCGCCCCAACATGACCCGGAAGAGAAGAACTTGCCCTCCCCTCTTTGACTGATGGTTCTTGTTGCCTGTCCCCTCTGTTGTCATTTAACAGAACTTTTTGGACTGCTGAAAGGGGTTGTGTTCTGAACGCTGGTTGGTGGAGACATTTTGACTATATTCTTGACCTACGTTGTCGCGTAATGCGTTATATGACACGCCGCGTTAGCGCACCCGGAAGTGATCCGAGGCGCGGCGCGCAGCGCGTAACGTAAGCATAACAGGTCATGTGACTTGTTAATAAAACTTTTCATTGGTTCATTTTACTTTTGTTAATTTAATGATGAAAAGCTTGGTCATATGACCTAAAAATTACGCTTTTTATTGTTTTCGAACAATATTTTTTTTTCAAACATATGTTATAATATTCCAGGCTAATGTACTTTCCCGGAAAATTTACAACTGTCTTGCAAGTAAAATATATTCCTTTTTCGAGAAAAAGGGCGTTTCTTCCTTCCATGACGGAGCCGTTGAGTAAAAGAGATTCGGCCTGCTGTCTTAGTCGCCGATACGCCTGATTATCAGATTCTTATCGATCACTTTATGGTGCAGACATGAAAAACACAACTGCCCTTGACCATTTATCTTTACTGCGTTCCTACATATTATACCTTTTATCCGTCATGTAATTGGACTGCTTTATTTCACTTGCCTTTTACTGATTCGAAAACAGTGACTAAAAGTAAAAACTTTACCAATGTAAATACTACTACCGTGTTTTGTTTTAAAAACCTTTATTGTGAAAATGTCAGTATACAAATACGGGCCTATAACCACGTGGGCCGGCCACGGAGCAAACTGAAATCGTATATGATGAGGAGACATTTACACTGTAGAGGAACGTAACGAGCGGGCCATTAGGTTGCAAGAACTAAGGTGTCTAACAGTTGCGGAATCGGTGGACATACATTTTGTAATTAAAATAGGACAGGGCCACTTACAATAACATTTTCTAGATATACATTTGCGGGCAAGGAGTTACGAGTCCCATTTATACCGGCGCCATTTTGGGCGAGGCCGGGCAGGTCCAAGATATAGTCAAAATGTCTCCACCAACCATCGGCCAGACCAGAACCCCTTTCGGCCCTTTATGCTACAAGATGGTGTCTTCCATTCAGAAAATATTGTTGGCAGCATTTTGAAAGGAAACAGAAACAGCCGTTCTCCTAGTGAGTTTCACATTGTTACATTTAGGAAGAATGTTGAAGAGTAGTATGTGGAAAATCTGAAGCCATTTTTCTACAAACTCTCAATCAGACTTGGATGGAAAAAAAAACCCTGAAGAATGTACAAACTGAAAACCAATTTTTGTCTGTATAGCATCAACAGTAACGCTTGAGTCAGCTTTGTGTCAAGCCGCCATTTTCATTCAATCAATAGCGTCCCCCTACACACATTCAGGGACCTGGTCGTGTCTTCAGATGAAACGGATTGTAGGAAAAGAAGCAGAAAGGAAAAGAAAAAAAGTTCCGCTGGACACCACCTTGGGCAATAGTGAAGCTGCAAAAGGTGCAAATAAGCTTCAGACAGTCTTCAACTTACTCTGATTCTTATAATAAACTTCAGATAGTCTTACAAGCACTGCTCAGAACTCTCAACTGAGGCACTCAACATCCAGGACTTGCCATTCGGATCTTGGCGCCTTGTGCTGGTTCCGACCTATTCACACATCGGTCCACTACTGACATCACCTCATAAGCCAACGGGGCACCCCACGCCGACTTTCGGCGCAGCATTGTAGGATGGCCACACCAGTGCGGCAACTTGCTGGACACAACATCGGGGCCATCCAGATCTCGGCGCGTTCGACTCACTGTACCGCAACAGTGACCGCAACTCAGCTGGACACGCCGTCTTTCGGCGCAGCATTGTAGGATGGCCACACCAGTGCGGCAATTTGCTGGACACCACCTCGGTGCCATCCGGATCTCGGCGCGTTCGAGTCACTGTACCGCAACAGTGACCGCAATTCAGCTGGACACGCCGTCTTTCGGCGCAGCATTGTAGGATGGCCACACCAGTGCGGCAATTTGCTGGACACCACCTCGGTGCCATCCGGATCTCGGCGCGTTCGAGTCACTGTACCGCAACAGTGACCGCAACTCAGCTGGACACGCCGTCTTTCGGCGCAGCATTGTAGGATGGCCACACCAGTGCGGCAATTTGCTGGACACCACCTCGGTACCATCCGGATCTCGGCCCGTTGTGCTGCCTTCGGCCTATTCGCACATCGGTCCGCTACTGACGCCGCCTCACGTGCCAACGGATTTTCTACGCTTTTTGTAGCCCTATGCCGCATAACAGGTCATGTGACTTGTTTATAAAACTTTTCATTGGTTCATTTTACTTTCGGTTTCCTAAAGATGGAAGGCTTGGTCATATGACCTAAAAATAACACTTTTCATTGGTTTAGAACATTTTTTTTTCCCAAACGATGAAAGCCCCACCTTGTTTCTGGATCATTCAGACTGAAGCTGGCGTCAGCATGAGAGCACCACCATCTCGTGGCTCCGTCGTGGTCATTCCGCGAGCAATCATGGCAGCCGCTCCCCACCGGAAGCCTGCGGGAGTCGGGGGCCCCCAAGACTTTTGTAGAATCTTCACGGCTGAGGGGACGCTTTTCGAGAATGGAGCCCAAGCCCTAGCAGGCAAGCGTCCGAGTTCCAAGGTGTCCCAGGGCCATTTCAGTGGACCAGGCCCAAAACCGAGGAGCCGTCCGCCATTTTAAGAGCCATGTGGCAGCCGCCTATCGCTGCACTGCAAGAGTGGAAGCAACTCAACAACATGGTGAGCGAGACGCTGTAGCCGCAAGAGCGGGCGCAACTCAGCTAGATGGCCGCCACCTGGGGAGGCCCGTTCACGCCGCCTCCCCCACCCCCGAACCGCCGCACGCCAATTTTCGGAGCAGCATTGTAGGATACCAAAACCAGTGCGGCAGTTTACTGGACATCACCTGGGTGCCTGTCGTACATGTTGTGTCAGCCATGTGACACTGGACACAGTCCCATCAACATCTCAACGCGTTCTGCTGCCTTGGGACTATTCGCACAACAGACCGCTACTGACGAGGCCTCCCCCCGCACCACCCGGGACGCCCCACGCTGTTTTTCTGTGCTGCATTGTAGGATCCCAAAACCAGTGCGGCACCCAGGCGACATCACCTGGGTGCCGTCCAGAACTCTGCACGTTGTGCTGCCTTGGGACTATTCGCACAAAAGACAGCTTCTAACCATTGTTGCTTTTTGTGTTGAAAAATGTTTAAATGTTTTTAGTTTTTGTTCCGTTCGTTATAGTTAATAGTTAATAAAGTTTTATAATCTTACATTGTTGGAGTGTTATCTATTTTTTTTAAAACGGGTGAATGGGGCCTTGAATCGGGTTATTGTCATGTGTGGGCTTTGGAAGTGTGCTGCTGCAGGATCGGACATTTCAAACTCAAATGCACGTTCTTTTTCTTACCTTTCCGAAGCATGGAGCGCAATAGCAGGCAGAGAAAGGGTGATGCACGTGTTGAACACTACCTGACCTGGCAAGTTGCTGGCAGTGCCCCCCCGCCCGCTCCTGAAAGAGGGCACACACACACACCGCCGCCCCGAGTACTTCACAAATCTTTAAAAGACCATGCGCTTGTTCATGAGGCTTAAATGGTTTATCACCTCTTCTAGAACCCCTGCATCGACCCTCTGACGTTTCCTGGAAAAATTACCATGTAACACAATACCAAGCCCTGTCAGCTGAAACCCCCAAGGAATCGTGGGGCATATTATCAAGGGGGTTTATCTCCGCTTTTTTGGCTTTAAAAGCAATGAAAGCGGAGATAAAATTATCTCCCTATTACCAAGCTGTCGCTAACACCAGTTAGTGACAGCTAAAAGGAGATAGCGACCATCTTGGGCCCCGCTTTGCATGTCAGTGATACTTATCACTAATGACATGCAAAGTGGCGTGCCAAGATGTTAGCGACTGGAAACAGTCCCTAACATCGCTATCTTCTATTACCAACTTTTGGAGATATTCGCGCTAAGCGCGAATATCTCCAAAATCTAACACCTGCCCTGAGCAGTTCTTAGCCATGTTATCCAATGGGAGGTGGATAACATGGCTAAGAGCATTTGCTCGATAATACATGAATATCGCTGACTTTTCTGCGATAATAGCAAGGTTTATCTGCGATAAAAATCGCCGATGTGCGACGATAATTTTTGTCTCTAAACAAGTTAGAGACAAAAATTATCGCTAGTTGTTCGTAATATGCCCCCGGGTTTTTGCTTGCAGAAATCGGGAGGCGGGAGACTAGCACTGAAATCAGTAGTCACACGCCTGAATCGGGAGGGTTGGCATGTCTGAATTCTCTACAGCTGGGGCCATAAACTACATCCGCAGGGGTAGGTGATAGCCTGGGACCAGCCTGGCATCTAAAATGGCTGCTGTGCACGACAAAATTGTGGCATTGGAAAAAAGGCAAGATGGCGCAGCCGCTGGAAGAGATGTATCAACATATATCAGCCTCCTCAGCTCTAACACCTGCCCTGAGCAGTTCTTAGCCATGTTATCCAATGGGAGGTGGATAACATGGCTAAGAGCATTTGCTCGATAATACATGAATATCGCTGACTTTTCTGCGATAATAGCAAGGTTTATCTGCAATAAAAATCGCCGATGTGCGGCGATAATTTTTGTCTCTAAACAAGTTAGAGACAAAAATTATCGCTAGTTGTTCGTAATATGCCCCCGGGTTTTTGCTTGCAGAAATCGGGAGGCGGGAGACTAGCACTGAAATCAGTAGTCACACGCCTGAATCGGGAGGGTTGGCATGTCTGAATTCTCTACAGCTGGGGCCATAAACTACATCCGCAGGGGTAGGTGATAGCCTGGGACCAGCCTGGCATCTAAAATGGCTGCCGTGCACGACAAAATTGTGGCATTGGAAAAAAGGCAAGATGGCGCAGCCGCTGGAAGAGATGTATCAACATATATCAGCCTCCTCAGCCACCCTCAGGAAGCATAGGGGATTAGGATACGTCTCCCGCACCCCCTTATACCTAGTAATTTAATTAACGAAGCACAAAATGGCGAATTCCCGTTTCGCTACCAGTTTGCGGCCCAGTTCGCGGCCCGTGAAGCGCTTCTACCGTGAAAAATCATTTTTTTTTTCTTTTCCCCACGGGACCCTTTAATAACCCCAACAACATTCCTAGGGGGTCAAGAGGGGGATACCTTGCCCCCTTTCATTAAATTCCCCTTTCGTTTTTCACCTCTTCTTCTCTCTCGATCCTACCGAGAGACAAGATGGCGGCCGCTCCGGACTGTTTAGAATGTTGACAGACACCGGAGAGCCAATCAGCTTTCTGCGCGCAAAGTTCCGAAACGCGAAAAGTAAGCGGACCGGATCGCTGCCCGGAGTGCTGTTACAGATATATATCTTGATTTAAACGTTAATTTCTCAAAATCAACTGAAGCACATATATTGAGACCTAGCAAAGGCACATCGGGCTAACAGTCCCTACAATTTTGCCAAGTTTCGTGCAAATCCATTCAGCCGTTCGAGCTAAAAGTGAGTCCAACCGCCCTATGGAAAACTCAATGTAAAAAACGCGTTTTGGGACCCCCCTTTTTTCTCAGCCCCCCCTTGACGAAACCCCACCAAATTTTCAGGGGCTGCTCAGAAACAAAATGTGCCATTTTCCTGAAAATTTCAGCCGATTCCGTCCACAAACGCCAAAGTTATTAGACATAGAATTTTCAGAAATGCCATAGGGAAAAAATCCTAACTATATATACCTACTGGCGATAGCCAGTAGGTAATATATATATATATATATATGTATTATATATATATGTATGCTACAAATATCCAAGCATTTACTGCCTCCACCTTAACGAGAGTTGCGTCGTCACCATGGAACTCCTTGGACTGAGTTCCGCTTGCAATCCATCATTAAACGACCACGCCGTGTGAGATTGTTCAAATAGTATTTATTTTGCCGCTGCCATATGCGTTTCGACTACACAGTAGCCTTGGTCACTGGTTACGGTTTGAAAGCGCGCAGCAATTATTTAAAGAAAAACCTTTCATGCAACGTCATCAAGAATACCTGTCAATCGACAGGAAAGACAGACTTCCGATTCATTTGCTCGTAAAATGTCATTATACACATTTGCCTCAACATAAATAAATACATTTTAACCAAATGCATTAAATCTGTCAATTCATTATTTAAAGCATAACTGTGTGTTTGTTGAATTCTTTGGTGCACGTGTTAACAAATGTCAACTCAAAACCTCAACAAAACTTTATCGACATGGGAATGCAACCCTAAAGCTGCAAAGTGAACACCCTTATGTTACACTTTCTACTTGGCCATGTCAAAAACAACAAATTTCGCCCAAGTGGGCTTGCCAACGGAGGTCGTTGCTCCATCATAGTATGAACCATGATGTTCCCAACAATTAGGGTTTTGTAATCCCCGTTAACAGATAACTATATCGGCATGCACAAAGGAAATTTGTTGTTAATGTTGCACACTGAATTGTTGTAAACATATAGCACCAATTCCACTTTCCAAGTAAATACAATATTATATATTTACTGAAAAAACATAGGTTTTACAGACTTTATAGTTGGGAGTTAACATTTAAAAAACTTTTGAAATTCACTAAAAAACCATAGGTTTCAGGGACGTTATAGTTAGTTGGACATTTGACTCATATAAAACCAGGGAAATTCGTCTGTTATAGTTAGTTGAGCTGACTATAACTCGCGGGCCCACAATTCACTGTTGTTAATGTCACATATTACATCACTCATGACATGGTCAGTGACATCACTCATGACATCACTTATCGTGGTATCCACACACTGTCCCCGACCAGTCACCTGCTGTGCCACCCTACAGAGGCACTCCAGATTCGGAGCTTGCACCGGGACGTCGTTGGACACACCAATGGTGGCAGGTGAGCAGTGAAGCCTTGGTGCGCAATAGCTACAATTAAGCACAGTGTGGGGTAAGAAGCTAGGGTGCTGCAGCCTGGGTGCACAGGTGCCAACAAGCTATGTTGCCATGCGTAATGGTGTGATCTCTGACCTCATTGAGTCACATCTCTCTCTCATTTTAAGGACCTGCTGGACCATACTGTAGACCTGATCCAGTGGGCAGCGCTGCCCTACAGACATGTGGCATTGCCTTTTAGGGCACTTTAGTGAGCTGATTACTAAGTGTACATGCACACAGGCTTGCGCCACTGCATTGCACGCGCACATTATGCTTCCAGCATGCTCTATGTTCCTTTGTATGTAAACGTTGGCATAACATATTATTTAATTTTGTGTATTCTCATGCACTCCAACTCCTCTTTGAACCACGATTATCACTAACAGTTGGTACATCGTACTTCAAGAAGGAAGGAGGCACTCAACTGGTGTCCTCTATTAAGCTTCAAATAAACCTTCATTTACCTTCAGACGTCTCCACCATTATATTTTTTCTCCCTTTTCAGACACTGTATTCGTTGTGCAAAAATAGGCGGAGCGGGTGCTCACCCCGTGATGATGCCCTGGGCATTCTGACCCCTTTTATCGTGGTATCAAGATACCATGCCTGACCGGAGACCTGCTCTCCCACCATACAGAGGCACCCCGTAGTCGGAGCTTGCACCAGCACGTCGTTGGACACACCGATGGTGGCAGGTGTGCAGTGTGGCCTCGGCGCGCAGGAACTGCAATTGAGCACAGTGCGGGGGAAGGAGCTGGGGTGCAGCAGGCTGGGTGCTTATTTGATGTTATACTGTTGTTTCTTTGAATAAAGTTGTGTTTCCATTTACTTGTGTTGTTTTACTAAATGTTATTTCTTTACCAATAAATGAGTGTATACGTCTTCTTTTTCTGATAACAATTGTCTGTAGTTTATTGTGAAAATCGTCTTTTTATAGGAGGTTATGAGGGAAAACATTTGTAATTTTGTGGTGCACCTACCAAATATAAACCAATAGACCATTACATAAATGAGCCTTTGGAATTCTACAACTGCAAGGGTTCTATGCGTGTATTACTTTATTACAACACCAAGGGTACTGCCCACGTGATTACAAACCAATAAGGCACTGCCTAGGAACACAGAGGCTTCAAGGACTGGTGAGGCCTACCCAGCATATTTAAGTAAAGCCCCAGAGGGTGGCGATCCCCAGACTTCAGTTGGCCTCGAAACCCCCCGAACAATTAGTAAATGATACTTGGGGAGGTGGCGATCTCCTAGGCTGCAAAACTACTCTGTGCCTTCCCACGCCGAATTTACATGCAAGATTAAGGTCCCCAGTCCTGCAGAGACCCCGCAATATAATAATAGGATTGGCCCCAGAACATTACCCACCAGGGAGTTCATTTAAATGAACGGGTGAGACCCTGCTTCATTTTTTTTTCTCTCCATTTTTACCATCCAGATCCGCTTTTTTGAAGTGATGCGAGGTTTTCCTCCTCTCGCTTCATCAAGCCAAACAAGGATTTGCTATCGCAGGGTGGAAGCCATGCTCCCGCCCTGTAATAGCAAACATAAATGTCCCGCGGATGCACACCCCGGGATATTGTATGAGCTACGCCTGTGACATGGCGCTCTCTAGGGCCATGATGCATTGGTTACTGCATAACTACAGAATTAGTTTAAACGCATACTAACACTACTTTCAGACTTGTAGTACAGCTACCAGAGTGTACTGAAGAGGCAGAGGAAGCCCAAAATATAAAAATATAAATCCTACCAGTGGTCGGATGACATAGTTTAATGAGCCCACAACCCTGGGATGAGTAAAAACAGCTTCACGAAGAAACCAGGTCTTCAGCACAAAGCAAGGAAGCTCGTAATATTGGTGAGTGCTGCCTTCTTTTTACCTTCTCCCGCTCGTCGCCATATTTATGTACTGAAGAGGCAGACAGCAGTGGATCTGATAAGTAGATTTATTGCTGGAAAACCCGGCAGCTTAAACAGCCACCAACAGAATCAGACAGCTAGGCAACCATCTTCTCCTGCACCGTGTACAAACTCCTCAAGATTCCCCTCATTACAGCCCTACATTCTCACATTACATACTTACATTCTAGTAGCATTACATAATAACATTCTACTATGACTTACATTGCAATACTACATAGAGCACATGACTTTACAGCAATGAGCTCATGGTTTCATCCACGAGACCTGTAGGGGTGAGTAGTTCGCTTCCCACTCCCTATATTGCATAAACGCAAACTAACACTACTTCCACAGGTATGCTACACCACCCAGATCACATCACTTTACAGCAATGAACTCACGATTTAGGCTCACGGTTTAATCCCTGAGTCTTCAGACCAGTAGGGGTGATTAGTTCGCTTCCCACTCCCTGTATACTATAAACGCACACTAACACTACTTACACAGTTATACTACATCGGCCAGTATGCTACAGCATCCAGAGCCGATCACTTTACACCTATCAGCTCGGTTTGATCCCCGAGTCTTCCCACTGGTAGGCATGAGTCCTTCACTTCCGGTATAGTATAAACGCACAGTAGCGGTCAGTAGTTCGCTTCCCACTCCCTGTATGGTAAAAACGCCTACTAACAACTTCCACATGTATGCTACAAAGACTAGACCACATCACTTTACAGCAATGAGTTCATGGTGTAGGCTCTCAGTTTCATACCAGAGTGTAGCAGCATCTCCTCTCCGCACCATGTCACTCTGAGCAACACTGCACTTTCATACCAGTAGGTGTGACTACTTCGCTTCGCACTGCCCCACACAGGTTACAATGCTCCTACCCTCCTCTTTCCTATTTTTTTCGCCCTTTTTTCCCCTTACTCGCTTCAGCGGAATCACAAAATGGCGGCCAACACTTCCTAGTTGCAACCACTCGCACCACTCACAGCCAATAAGCACCAAGTTTGTGCTCGTAACGCCCCAGCCAATCAGATGGCAGAATTCCCAAATATCGATATCTGTAAATTTTGATATTTCTCCAAATCTACCTAACGGATTTACACCAAATAAACAAAAGCGTGCTTTCTAGACCAAGAACCTTCTCCCTGCAAAACTTGGGGTAATTCCGTTCACCCGTTCAACCTGTAGCCTTGTGTAAAGTTTCCTTTGGAAATTAACATGGAGAAAACATGTTTTGGGACCCCCCTTTTATCTCGCGACAACCCCTGACCCCCCCTTGAGGAATCACCCCCAAACTTTCAACATAGGAGCTGATATGACCAAAGAATTAGTTTGGAAAATTTCATGAAGATCCATCAAACGACACCAAAGTCATGAGCAAAAACAAAAAATGCTCTTCCTATGGAAACTCGGTACTAACTATAACTAGTAGGTAATATATATAAATCAGCTGTTAATGTCCTGCATTTTAACTGTTGATATTTATTTACACTATACGTTTATTTCAAGGGCTCATGTAAACATAGCCTAGGGTAACCAACAGATTAAGCCACTCTGTCCTGGTATAGCATTTCCTGTTGTCATAGATATAGCAAGCATTGGCACAACCAATAAGTCTTGCCTATTTGCGATTTATTGACTTTACAAAAAAAATTGTTATGTAGCAAATGGCTAAAAGCAATTTAAAATTAGCTGTATGACACACCCACCGTTGTCCGCTTTATAGCACTTTTTTTTAGTTTTGGTTATGCTACACTGAAGCTAATGCTGCTGTATCATATGGCTAGAAAATAATTGACAAAGTCAATAGATCTTGCGTAGGCGAGACCTATTGGCTTTGCCAGTGGTTGGTATGGCATTCCAGATGGTAAATTATAAGTATTTGTATTGTGTTTGCAACGGCTGAAGTGCTAATGCTATAAATGGAGAATGCCCTTGCCAAGGTGTTAGTGTGTCCAAATTCAGAGGCATGTTAGGGCCATACAAAAACTGTGAGAATGGGTCATGTAAATGCACTGAATGCAACATAAGTTCTAGAGGGACAGAAAAAAACAATGGGTTACAGCTTTTATTGCAGTGATGCTTTAGGCTATCTGTCACTTTTGGCACAATGGTTCAAAAGAACCAAAAAAGCACTCCTAACTAATTGTTGAGTTGTTTATATAGCAATAAACAATGTTCATTGTGTTTACTAGAACTTTTGGCCTTTGTGCCACTGCACATGCTGTATCATTCAAATCATGGTCCTAGTTCCTGCAAGGTAATTGCACTTGTTACTGCTTGTTTAGTATTAAAATATAGCAATAATTATTTTTCAATGTGTTTCCTAGATCTTTTGGCCCCTGTTCCACTGCAGCTTCTGCATCATTCATATCATTACCCTAGTGACTGCAAGGTATTGCACTTGTGACTGCTTGTTTAGTAGTAAAGCAAAGCAATTATCGGTGTTCAGTGGGTTTCCTAGACCTTTTGGCCCATGTGCCACTGCACCTGCTGCACCATTCAACTCATGACCCTGGTGCCTTCAAGGTACAAGGTAACTGTACTTGTGACTGCTTGTTTAGCAGTAAAATATAGCAATAATCAGTATCCATAGGGTTTCCCAGACCTTGTGACACCTGTACAACTGCTCCTGCTAAACCATTGATATTTTGGCCCTAGCGCCTGCAAGGACAAATGAGGAAATCATTTATATCCAGTAATATATGTGTTCTGAAAAAGGCACATTTGCAGATGTAATATATAATTTTTTGTAGCTAAAAGTAAACACAAAACTTTTCATAAAAGTGCCTTTCAACGTATCCAATTCTCGAAAATCCGTTGCCACAGATGTCATAAATAAAGCATATGCTTTACACATCAAAGTGAAAACCAAGCATTGTTAATTTGTGTTATCATGTGACTGGCTCTTTCCTGTGAAAAGATCTTAACCTGTGCTTGAGAGTGAATGGGTCATAGTGTAATTTGCCCAAGATCACCATATGTTAGGCTGACACTGAGACTGACATGCACTTTGTTCCTAAAAAGGCAGTTTGACGAATTAAGTGGACTCACTAAAGAAGATGAGTTTTGAAAAAAACATGCAATTGTTTTGTGGAGCTGAAGAACAAGATACATTTTGAGATGGTAATGTCTTAAAATAACAATTTAAAATAACATTTTTCAAAAAAAGAGCACAAGCAGGCTGTGTGGAAAAAGTTAGCTGCATTCCTCTCTCCTGTAAAAGCTCTCACTTTGAAGTCATTGCAGTCATCCTAAAGCAAAATAAACAACTGGCTCCCACAAAAACACAGCTTAACATTTGACCTCAGTCTTTGAATGCCCAGCAAATGTGATGAGATAACAAGATTTAAAGGCCTGTTTATTCCAGAAAACGAGTTTGTGGAAGAATAATGTAAATACTGCATTAGAATGGGGAGGTAAAAATTCAAGCTGCACATCCTAAAGTAAATAAAGCCAGCAAATGGAAAGGCAGAAGACATGAGTTACAAACCACGAAGCCAATAGCAAGCCACAAGCAGAATGCAACTTTCTGAAAGTTGAAAGTCCCAAAGATGTCTTTCACATAGCCAGAGCTGCACCGTCTGGTAGGTCGCGACCTAAGAAGTGCAGCTGTCATGCATACAGTGCCCCAAAAGCATTATTGTGATGGTTCAGGTAGCCACCAGTTGCTTGTCCTGTGACCGTGTCAGTGACTACGGGCCTCGTTTTTTGTGTGATGCCATATTTGACCAGTTGCGTGCTAATGACGAGCTCAGCGCGTCATGAGGCACGGTTGACCTGCACTCATGACGAGCTGAGCTCGTCTGCTCGTCATGGCCGTTGGAAAGTTCGCACGCTGGGATAATTTCCCCGCTGTGCTAAATGTTCGAAAAACGGGTGTGGCCCTGACGAGCTCAGCTCGTCATGAGTGCAGCTCCACTGTGCCTCATGACGAGCTGAGCTCGTCACCAGCATGGCGCCCCCTCCTCCGCACAGGAGGTGAAAAACCCCCGCAGGGAAGGGGTTAAAGATCACCTCCATCAAGGCAAGGTTTTTTTCAAGAACGTTTTTCTAACAACACAGCGGGAGCAATTTCAGCAAAAACATGCAATGCAGGACAACCCGCCACAGCCATGTAATCACAGTCTGCATTTTGATTTAACGCCAGGTCGACATTTTTTCATTTTACGAACCCTAAAAGAGAGGCTTTGTTTCGGGAAAACAAAATAGCAATGTGCCAGAGGTGCTGGGATGCTTAACGTGCAGTGTAATAGTTGTCTTTTACTGTGCAGTACCGCTATGCCTGGTTTGACAGTTCCAAGAACTTTAAAAACGATTCTTCAATGCTCACTTTTTAGGATAGGCTTTTCAACTTGTACAATGCAGATCTGTGGTAGATAGATCATCCCTGCAAAGGGTTTCTAATGGTCTAGCCAGATGAAGCTCAGACGAGAGGGGGTAAGAGGGGAAACTTGTACATTTTTAGCGGTTTTCCTAGTTCTGCTCCACCGTAAAATGAGTCCATTAGTCTGTAAAGCATTTGCCTGGACCTTACTTTTTATTACGTGCTTACATAGTGTATTGTGCTTTTTGACTCGTAAATTCCCTAACATATTGGGCAATTGTTCTCAGGCAAACTTTATAAGAGATACAAGAGTACATAAGGAAACTTTTTGTTCTTCTCTGTGAGTATTTGAATTTGGGATCTTACGAAAGCTGTTGCAATGCATCTAAAGCCGCCAGTCGGCTTCCTTACGAACATCTCAGAATTTGAGCCAGTATTTGCAGCAGGCGTGCTTTTTTTGTCAATCGGCATTAGTCTGCCATTTGTATTGATAAACGATTGAACTGCTTATGGGTTACTAGTGTGTGCCGCTAGTTAATATGCTCAAGTTAAGCAAACGCCAAAAAAGTCGTTACGATTTAAGATTAGATGTGCAGGTTTTTGGTAAATTGGGATGCTCATACTATTAGTATGTTGCTGCAAATTTCTAAAATGTAACTTAAATAGTCATCACAGGGGAAGACATTGTGCTGTTGACAACTATATATTGCAGTGATTTTGAGTAAGTGATGATCATTATACAACAGATAGAAGTTAAAAAAGCGTTATAAAATACTAGACTTGACACGTAGCAAAGCCATGTTTTATATTCAGACTTAAAAAATATTGAAGAAGAAGACAATGAATTAATTCCAACATCTGTTATTGTTTACGAGAAAAATTACATATTTTGAGTCTGTAGAAGCTTGTTTTTTTTTATTATTTTTTTATTTTTTTAAATTCCGGTTGTACAAACTATGTTGATAAGCATTTGCACGTCAATTCCAAGAGAACTTTTAAATCAATTTTGTCATATTCTAAAGATCATGTTTTGTGTGGTACTCCAGTTTTAGGAGAATACGATATTGCAAGGCTAGGTAAAGCGAAAAAACCCAGAGATTCGTGTAGTTGGAGAGGAGAGAAGAAAGAGTTAAAAAGATATCATGACAGTGGTGCGGATAGTGAATTGTCCTCTACAGTCTGTTTACATAATTCTGATTCTTCCCACATTACAGTAGGGCACTATATGCCCCAGGTGTCACTTTAATGTTAAAAAAATGTTGCAGAAACTCCACTGACTAATGATAGATTGAATAATGTTCTACCCCATCTACTATTTCTTTAACAAATAGAACTTGTTCTGGATTATTTTCTTTTACGCAAGGAACAAGTGAATGTTTACACTGTGGACCCAATTCTTAAACAAGCATTTGCAATGCAATAGGTGTCGCATTTTCCAAAATTTGACCTATTGGAATTGTAAATGACAATGCATTTTATCATTGCAGGTTTTTTAAACACATAAATAAAATGCTTTGTCATTTACAATGCCAATTACAATTGCCAATCTCATCTCATCTCATCTTCTGGTCTAATCTTCAAATCTCATTCCCTCCCCGTCTCCTCTCTCTTCCTGCCTTCAAAAGAGATGGTGTCATGTACTGCCTGGTCAAAGCCCTGCAGAGAACATTTGCACAGGTCAAGGAACTAAGGAGACAAACATGCTTTTATTCACTATGTTCTGGGTAATAATGTTATGTTATGTTAATCGAAATTTATAAAGCGCACGGGCACCCAAGGGTTTCATGGCGCTGACAGTGAGGAAAATTGACGGCAGATAACCTATCCGGATGCTTGCTTAAAAAGCCAGGTCTTTAAAGCTCTCCGAAACTCCATGAGGTTTGCACAGCTCCTGATTGTCAAAGGGAGAGTATTCCAAGCCTTAGGGGTAAGAGAAGCAAACATACACCCTCCCTGACGCTTCCGTTTGAAGGAGGGTAAGGTAAGCAAAGAGAGATGAGCTGAGCGAAGATTGCGAGTAGGCTCATGCTTCACGATCATGCTGTTGATGAACCTGGGACTTTTCCCCTTGCAGGGCCTTGAAGGCCAGACATCCTACTTTGACTGTCACCCGTTGAGCAATTGGTAGCCAATGAAGGTCGGACAACAGTGGTCTTGCCGATCTCCAATTAGGATGCTTGAAAATGAGTCTGGCCGCTTGGTTCTGGACAATTTGCAAGCGCTTTGATAAGGATATAGGTAATCCTAAATAGATAGAATTAGAAAAATCCAGTCGGGATAAAACCAAAGCCATCACCACCTGTATAAGCGCGGAGTGGGTAAGCAAGTGTGCAATTTTTGTAATTTTGCGCAGTTGATGGAAGCTGGAAGAAATCACAGCTCCCACCTGTCCTTTAAGAGAGAGATCTCAGTTAATGGTGATGCCAAGGCTTTTCACCGAGGGGGATGGAGAGGGAGGTGAGCCCATTGTTGATGGCCAGAACTGCAGGCCCCAGCTGGCCTCACTTTTGCCAGGAAGCACCAGCTCTGTCTTCCCTGGGTTGAGTTTTAAATGGTTCAACTCCATCCACCGCTGGATGTGCAGCATGGTGGCCTGGAATTCCGTGGCAGAGTTCGGGGAGTCCAGTGTTAATATTAGTTGCAGGTCGTCAGCGTAATTAAAGGTTGTGACCTTCCTATTTTTTAGAAAATGTAACAGGGGTTTAAGATATAGGTTAAACAGAAGTGGAGACAGTGACAAGCCTTGTGGGACACCGCAGGTAGTAGCCAGCTTCGGCGCAGTAAAGTTCCCGGGCCTGACCGCCTGAGTACGGTCAGTCAGGAAGGAATTCACCCAGCTGAGAGCGGAGCCCCGCAGGCCGGCCTGTTCGACGCGGTGCAATAAGATGGTATGGTCGACCGTGTCGAACGCCACCAACAGGTCCGGGAGCACTAGGGCCTGATGGATACCCCTGTCAGCATTAGATCTCATAGTGTCCAGGATCGCGGGAATCATCGACCCAGTTGAATGCGCCGGACAGAGACCGGCTTGGTTAGGCTCCAAATAATCTGAAAATTCGATGAAATTGTAGAAACATCTAGCCACGTGAGCTTCCTGGATTTTTGCTCCAAAAGGAAGAAGAGATATGGGCCAATAATTAGAAAGATTGGCAGGCTCGGCCCCAGGTTTTTTAATAAGCGGTACCAGCGTCGCATTTTTAAAAGCACCGGGAACCCTACCTTGTGCGAGTGACTCGTTGAGAAGGGGAAGTATGCTAAGTGGTAATTCCCAAAAAACGTCCTTTAGGACGTGAGGGGGACAACAATCATTAGGTGAGCATGATTTGACCCGGGTCATCAGTTCGACTAGCATTAAGTGGTCGATCGAAGGGATAACATCCAATTCAGAGGGGTTGCTAGGCATGTCCTCTGTGGGGACCATACTAGACCTTTCCGGTATGCTTTCTTTGATGGTAACTATTTTATCCATAAAGAAGTTAATGAGCGAGTCACAGAGCTCTTGCGTCGGGGATTGGGGGCCAGAAGTTCTTTCATCATTACAGAGGTCGTTCACAACCTTAAAAATTTCCTTTGATTTGTTTTGAGCATTTAAGATTTTCTCAGAGAAAAATGCTGCCTTAGTAGCTAGAATGGTGTTCTTGTATTTCCTACCGGCAGTCGCATATAACACCCTGTCTTTGTCAGAATAACTGTGTCTCCATTTCCTCTTGTGTTGACGCAATTCCAATTTTTGTTTCTTTAGGTCGACCGAGAACCATCTATGAGCATCTGAGCGACGAGCACAAGAGAATTTAGTGAGAGGTGCATGTTCAATACATGCTGCCAGGAGCCAGTCAGAGAGATTCGTTTCCATAAGGTTGAGATTGTGACTGGGAGCAGGAATTGATTTAGTCAGGGAGCTGAGAAAATCCTGGTTGTTCAATGATCTCCATTTCCTGGTTATCCCCTCCCACTGGGATGGAGGCTTTAGAATGGCCATGCAAAGTAAGTGAGAATTGGATTAGATAATGATCTGATCAGATACATGGAGTTGCTATGGGAATGGACACAGGTACATTATAGGACCATAGGACCAGATTTGGTCCAAAATGTGTCCCTTTTCATGAGTGGGAGTCCGAACATGTTGAATAAAGTTTAAGTGAGAGAGAAGCTCAGAGAGTTCGGTGGCCTGGGGCCCTCCTGCTATGTCATTGAACCAATAATTTAAGTCCCCAATCAACAGGACCTTGGCGAAGTTGTCGACTAAGCCTGCAAATTGATCACTTAATGAGAACGTAAAGGTGGGCATTACCTAAGGGGGACGGTAAATAAGTACCAACACCATGGTCCCTTTATCTGTGTCGATTTTAACAACAAGATTCTCTATGTCCGGCAGGATCAGGGGGGACAGGATAGTGAACTTATGATCCTTGTGGATAATGCCTGCAACACCACCCCCCAGCTTCCCCGGAGGCCGGTTCGCTGACAGTATATAATAGTCAGAGGGGAGGGCTGCAAGAACATCCGGTAAGGAATCGAGGGTGAGCCACTTTTCAGTGATAAGTAGAATGTCGGGCTTGTCGTTGTTAAGGAGTAAAAAAAATGTCCAATTGATGTTTTACCATGGACCGCATATTCAAATAGAGACAGCGGAGAATGGAGTCCTTGATCATCAAGGTTTTTCTAATGGGTGGAGAGCAAGTTTCGGGTGTAGGTGGAGAAACGTGGCCCGCCCGGGAGAGGAAGATGTTATTAGCCACTAAACAAGTTAGTGAAGCTGAGTCCAGGCATGGGAGGCAAGAATGTTTTAGTGAGCGAAGCTCCGTAGAGGAGTAGCTAAAAGTTTTAACATGGTGCCCAGTCCCTGGGCCCGTGCCGGCGCGGGTGGGCGCAGACAGGCTTGACTTTGGCGCGCCGCCGGCGCACCCGCTGTGCACGTCCGCTGCGCTCCCGTATCATTGCCCACCTAAATACTCCTAGGAACCGTCTCCTGACAGCTAGACCGCCGACCAAGATGGTGGCTAGCCGACGAGCCGGAAGTGAGTACTTCCCTCAAAGTGTTCGAGGCGCCCTCCACAACAATCAGTCAGGATGGCTGCGGTGGACCGGGGCGTCTCGAGCAGACACAGAGCCAGAGGGTAAGTGCACAAATAGCAGCAAGAGAAGTTAAAAGCACAATTTAATCAATTTTTAAAACAGCGCCGATAAACCGGCACCACCTATTGATATAGGTTGGTTACTGGTCATTAATGATCAAAACACAAATAATTACAAGACCAATGAGAAAGCAAACACAAGCTCTATAATGATCAGTCTTAGAATTTCATCAAATCATACGTGCAGCATATGGATGGCCCCATAGGTTGAAAGGTGGATGTATTCCTATTATCTCTGTGTGTTTTATATGGTGGGGGCTACACAACCATTTCCTATGTAACAAACCAGAGTTCTCAAAATGAATAATAGTTTCTGTTACAAAGATTCTGGATGCTTTTATAAGTAGAACCTCCAATCCTAGCCATGGCAAAGACAGAGTTAATGACTCCAAATGTGCCCCAAGATAAATAAAATCAGGAAAACATTGCATTTATGAAGGCCCTGCTGGAGTGAGGATAGGAGGTCACTTGGAAAGAACTCTCATGATGAAACAAAAAATGTGTATGTCCACAACCGGAATCGACAGCGCTATCATGAATGTTTTATTGTTTTTGTCCCGCTCTGTGCATAATGTAAAGCAAGGTGCCCCCCAGATGATAACAGCTGTTTTCGAATAGAAAATCTGAAAGTTGCTTTGAAGAGAAACTGAGATTACTCTGGTGTATGTTACATTCTTGCTTTCAGCTCCACTGATCGTCATCAGATCTGTGCCAAACATGTCTGCCATTTCCTACACACCAGGGCTCTACTGATGCCACAGAAATAAAATCAGGCCTGGATGATACAAACAAACCAAACGTGTTTTTTTTTTTTATTCTTTATTTATCATTTTGTCGCATGAATTACATCACAGTGATCAATGTACACAGTCTCACGTTTTATGAAATTACAAAGTTGTGTTGGTAAATTTTCAGCAATCTGCAAGTGTACAGTAAAACAATTACCAAATATCACTAATACATTGTGGTTGTCCTGTTCAACAATCATCAACCCATAATATTCCAGGCGTGTATCAGCTTGACATCTTATATGAAAACTGTAGTCAGGACTTGCAACGATGTGTGTGTAGATTCAAATATGGCAGCACTCTGATACCTCTGGCAAGCAGCTAAGTCAGTAATATGGTGAGTGGCATGGATCTTCAACCCACCCCAGTTGCTACCTTGCTCTATCTGTGTGGTCGTGTTGCTTTGCCGTGATGTGAGATAAGTTTTCAGTGGACCCCAAACGTCCCTATGCCTGGATGAGGACGGAACAGTCGTGGAATACATATCACTACGTGTGTTACAAATAACCAGGCTTCTCAGCCGGCTCTGTACCGTAGGGACTGTCTTACAGCCCCAATGTATTGCCACTTCCCTATTAGCCAGCAGTGAACTAAGGGCCGCAAATTTCCGAATCTTTTGGGGAAAGTTAACCAGGTAGCCTAAGGGATAGGGTCAAGTGGTATGTTGATCATGTCGCCCAGCTCCTATGGACCGACATCCAATATGGCTGCAGGCGAGTTCAAGTCCATGCTAGGTGTGCAAAGTCAGCGTGTGGCGATCTGCATTTACGGCAACTGTGGGTTCTTGGCGGATCTAGTTTGTGTACTTTGGTCGGTGTGCTGTAAACCACGTGTAGGAACTTAAAATGGAGCAGTTTGTGTCTGTTTTTTAGGGAGATATCTTTAGTGAGAGCGCAGCATGCTGTCCATTGGTCGTCCGTGATCGGGCCACCCAAGTCTCCCTCCCAATCCATTCGTATCTTTTCGTCATCTACGGAGATAAGCTTTGTGCAGGCTTTGTAAAGTTTTGATATGAGGTGGGTGCCAAGTTCACTCTCAATGACCAGAGACAAGGGGGTGAACGAGTCGGGTTCTATGGGAAAACAGGGTGTTGTGGAACGTAGCGCTGATTGGAGTTGCCGGAACACAAACTGATCCATGAATGTGGCGTATGGGAAGCTGGTATCATCACTTCCTGTAACGGCATGGCCATCCGGGAACAGGTCACCGGCCTTCGTGATCGCAAATTTGGTTAGAGCGCGCTGTACAATTTTCTCGCTTGTAAGTGGTAGCCAACGAGCATTGGGGAGTTGAAGGGCCGTGGAGTATAAAAGGGCTGTGTGTGTACCTCGCGTAGCTTTTCCCAAGCCCAACTTGTTGAGAGACTGTTTGGATATCGTTAGGGTCTCTGGAGAGGCCTTTGGGAGAACAGTGGACAGACGCTCAGGGAGGACAAGGTCTGCTTCTCGACAAAGGTACTGAGTCCTGGCGTCAGGGTGGTACCAAGTGTAGGCGTAGCTGCACTGTGCTACTAGATAATATAAATGGAAATCAGGTACTCCGTAGCCACCTCGATCATAGGGGAGGTTTAGTACTTGCCAGCGCAACCGAGCCCATGTATTTCCCCACACTAATCGTATCAAGTTTGATTTGAGCATAGCAAACAAACTGTTTGGCTGAGGATGGGGATATTGTTGAATAAGTATAGGAATTTGGGTAGCACAACCATCTTGATTATGGCTACCCTACCTGCTATTGATAGTGGCAACTTCATCCATTTGTTTATATGTGTCTCCAGTGCCCGACATCGCTTGCCCGTAATTGAGGCGCACTATCATTTCCGTATCTAGGTGTACATGTATGCCTAAATATTTAGCAGAGTCAGCACACCATTCTAGCGGGAACTCTAGCTCCCAGGGGGCCGTGCTGCGCTGGAGGGGGAAAATGACAGACTTGTGCCAATTGATGCTCAGGCCGGAGTGCTGACCAAAGCGAAGTATCTCGCATATGAGGGGATCTAAGTTGATTCGTGGCTCGCGGACATACAGGATAGTGTCATCGGCGTATAAGGAGACTAGGAGGGGCCCTGTATGGAATTGTATGCCTCTCTGCAGATGTTTTTCTTGAAATTGCCTGATTAAGGGATCCATAGCGAGGATGAAGAGCAAGGGTGACAGCGGGCAGCCCTGCCTTGTACCTCGCAAGAGTGAGAAGGGTTTTACAGTTTAACGGAAGGCGAGCAGTCGAAAGGAGGTAAAGTAGCGCTGTGGTTGCCATAAAGGCCATCGGCATTCCCATGCGGCGCATGCTTGACATGAAAAAGGGCCACTCTAGCGAATCAACCCAAGTGTGTATTTAAGGGGGGAGTAGGTCTATGGCTCAACAAAATCCTGCTGGGACATTATTAGTAGATGTACACCCTTAACCAATATAAAAAAAGACAAACACAGTGCCCCTCCCCCCTCCTTGCAAAGTACATGGCGAACTCCCCCTACGGACTCACTCAGGAGCTCTCAGGCCAGGTTACTGTGCTGACGGGGAGGGCTGGGGGGCCTGGGGCGCCCTCGCCTACCCCCTCCCCCTATACACAGAAGCACACGCACTGCGGGGGCCTTTGTTACGCCACTGGACAGGCCTTACTCCCTTTTAACACCTCTAGAGTTTGGGTCGCATCCAGTCGGCTGCCAGAGAGGGCATTTAGACATCAGCTGAAAGTGGAAGGTATTGCCGTCCCACCTGCCACCATAGTCCGCAGCAGTTGCGCCCTGCTTACCATATCCCTGACAAGATGATGGGAGAGCTCCTGTAAGGCCTGGCCAGCCGGGTGTCGAGACAAAATGTACGGCCCCAGTTGACTAGTTAGAGGCAGGCTGGTGAGGTACAATTATACAGGCAGATGACAAGCCTTCACGCGCGTCTGGCTTGAGAACTGATGACACGGCGCGAACAGCAATCCTAACAAGCCCTGGTCACAAAACAGCAATAAGTCAACTGATGCACTGTTGTTAAATCATGATTTATTCTTTTGCTTTGAATACATGAGAGCATGGCATGATGTTCTGGTAGACTACCGTCGCTGGTTCACTGGGGCTGCCTAAACATCTCTGAGTCTGCCTGCAGCTTGCATAACATTGGTGTCCTTGCGCGGCCGGGTCAACAAGCACTGGCCCTGCAGTTTAATAATTCAAAGCAGGCCTAGGTGGAAGTAAACTGCTTCCTTCCTATATGCTTCTCCGCGTAAGCCACAAAATACATAATAATCAAAACCAATACCGTTCAAAACTTCTGGCGTCCGAATTTAGTGTATATAAACAAACCGAAGAGGAAGCAAACCCCAGGCGCACGTCCTCGGCGTTGTTCGACATTCCAGGGGCTATCAGCGATTTGCTTTCTCTTTCTGCCTATCAGCAGCAGGAGCTCTGAGCTGAAACAGTATCTACACACAGAACCGCAAAACATGACCTCGGTTGCACAGAGAGGGTTGTAGTGTAGTTACTATATTCCCAATAGGCTCTGCTCATTGGAATAATATATCCTATAGATTTGACGTAGGATTCATGTCTAGTAGGTCTCTATCGAATATATTAAATGTATTTGTGAGTGCCAGCTAGCTCAGAGGTCACTAGAATCTTTCTCGAATTCACACGAAGGGATTAGTTTCTGACAACCGCATAAACATGACAACTTTGTTTCCCCAGAATAAGAAATGTATCTCTAGAGTCGCATAAACAATAGTCAGTCAATCGTGCATGCTTCGTTTCATCAGAGGTGCAGAGAAATAGAGAGACGGGCGTTTTCAATAAAAGGATTTATTGAACGGTCTTCTTTCTTATGCAAATAAAGTGAACTGCTACAATCATAATACAGGCTGCAAAGTATAATGCGTACAACGTGAAGAGTATTATAAAATAATACTATAAAAGAATTGTATGGTTTCTAAACCATAGATAAATACATACATAAATAACAAAGGCTAAAAGCACTCAGCTGGTGCTTCTAAAATGTGCCTACACCGATGTACCTAACCTAATCTAGTACGAGGGAAGAAGTAAGTGAGGTGTAGCATAGGTTTAGTTTCTTTACCAAGAATCTATCCAAGATTTCTCTTTAGGGTCTAATCAGCTCCATACCTTAGTTTAGAAGGAAGGAGGTCTGGCATCTCTTGTCTCAGGACTCGATTTCCCAACATCCCGCGAGGGGCGCTTGGAAACATTGGAGCTGCATTCTCCGCGAGACAAAGGACAGCTTCTCGAACAGTGCGTCAGCTGGAGGGTCAGCTTCCTTCGTCACTTGCTGTAGCGAGCTGCGTCGGGCAAGTAGATAGTCGAGCTGCTCCGAACCACTATGTGTTTGCTAGAGCAAGTGAAGGCATATTTATACCTTGAAGGTGCCTATTTTGACGTAAAGTCGGGCATAATAACGTCATCAAAGAACCCCAAGGGAATTGTAGTTCTTTGAAAACTCCATGAGTTTTTAAACAAATCAATATTCAAGCAGGGGGATGTCCCTGACTGCTTAAAAAGATTTTCCAAGAAATCGCTGTGGCTTTCTGGTACGAGTAGAAGTAGCCATGCCTGTATTTGGACTGCATAGGCTATGTCTAAATATGGGTATGATTTCTATGCCTTTATTAGGGCAATGTGAATTGTGCCTGTATAAGTGCATGAATCGGGAAATTTCGCTCGGATCCTAAAACGCCATACAACAGTGTTGTATCCACTTCAACTCCAGGCCCCTCAGCAATCAGCAAGGCTAACAAGCTCTCGCCATTGAGCAAAGGCAGCCACTTGTTTAAATTTGCATTGCGCTTTCACTTTAAACGAAAGCGCGATGCAAAAATAAACACGTGGCCGCCCTTGCCAAAGGCGACTGGAAAAGCATAGTGCCAACATGACTAACTTGAATACCAAGGGGTGATTTAAACATGCACCTCGTCAATGAACAATCCTTTGTTTCCTGTCTCCAAACCAGACAATACATATCGTCTAGTTTTGGACTACAGACATTTAAACTCTAGTTGCAAAACATTTGCAGTACAAAACACACACTGTGCAGCACTAATAAATAACATTGTGCGTAAAAAATATAGAACCACATTAGATATTTCTTCTGTCAAAACATTGCACCTGAAAGCAGGTACTTTGACCGCTTTCTCAATTATGGGGATACAGCGTCACTTCTGTCGTGTCCCCCAGGGATTCAAGAATAGTCCGAGGTTAATAGACGTCTGGAGTGGGTAAAAGGATAAAATATCCACCATAACTGAGTAGGACGAAAATCCTATATATTAGTTTTTAGTTTGTTCAACGTTGAAGGATACAGTGTTCCAAAATATTGTGCACCTTATCTTTGTTTCCTTGAAACTTGCTCTGCAAACTTTCAGCCAACAAAATGAGTGACGGTGGGAACGGTGGAGCTGCAGGAACTGCAGCCCAACCGGGCTTAGACATTACAGGTTTCCAACAAAACGACCCGGATGTTATAATCATGCCGGAAAACCTAAGAAAAACCATCACTATAAAGCTTATAACAAATGGCCTATCACCAAGAGGTGGTAGGGTAATTTTTGTCATAGAGGCACATGAGTATCGGCAGACAGAGGTATTCTGTTCATGGATTTTTTTCCTTGAAGCAAATGCAGTATCACATGGCAGAGGAACATCCAACGGAATACACTCCTTTCGAGGATGTTGAAATTCCACTAACATACCAAGAGCATGCGCTCTGGTTTAAAGGCGCCCTACAACATCGAAATCACATTATCAGGCTCGGTCCACTAGGTAGACCAGGAGCAACATGGCCGGTACTAGCACAAAAAATGACTCAAATCGAGGCAGTATTTCCAGATAGTACCCCTCATGAGAAACACAGAATTCTAACAATCTGTTTACCAATGGGGATCGCACCACACCTGGAGGATTGTGACACTTGGGGTACAGTCTTTGCTGCAATCTACACAAAAACACATGGTGTTCCGTCTATGGCGGTTGTACCAGACGTCCTTAAACAGATTCAAAATGAATACGAGGCATAGCCTGCCTTGAATCTGGGTATGAAATTACTGAGAGATTTCGAACAGGTCTCAGCTATAATATTAGCTAACATTAAAGGTGAGGCAGCATCAGCGACGATCCGCCAAAAATTAAGAGAATTTGATGTAACTGAGCAACCATATGAACTGGCCAGAATAATTGAAAAATCCTATGAAGAACTACGTAGAGATAGTTTAGGTGGGAAACCAGTTAAACCACAACTAACTGAAAGTCCTGAAAAGGTCTTTATTAAAAACACTCTCACTGTTCCTAAAAAGAAGTGGGAGAATACTAAACAAACTTTTAAAGAGAAGTGTTCTCAGTCCAGAGGAAGGTCTCCTCAAAAGGAACCCTCTGAAAAGAGGTATAACCTCAGGAACAGGGATAATTTGAAAAAACCTGATAGATATCAAGATACTGATACACGTTCCTTTCAGACTTCCACACTGAAATCGGAAAGAAGAGGACGGTCAGAACACAAGGAAGAATGTGTGAAGTTCAAAGACAATCAACACGTTCCAAAAAATAAGAAAACCCAATTCACCAAAAAGACGGTAGCAGCTCTAAAAATCGGACATACCGAGGATCTTGAGGACACAACTTAAGAATGGGGAGTGGGCCCAAACAATGCTGGACAGTGCAGCAGAAGTCACCATAGCTCGCAAGATCTTGAAGGATCATCTGGAGACAGTGGACTTGAATGAGTACATTCAAGTCGAAACAGCTGATACCAGGATTAGTGTATCCCATAAGTTATTTGAAGTAGCGCTCCGGATGGAGTGGGACATAACTATGAAAAAAGAGCACTCTTTTGGGAGAAGCTCTCTAAGGGTTATGACATTCTTCTATCTGAAAAAGACTGGCCACCAAAATTTGTCAGGGAGTGCCCACATGGAGAAGACATCATTATGCCAGCCTTACCAAATCACATTCAAATTCACTTAAAATACACCTATGCCAGAAAATGGGCTGTAGCCTAGGCTCCAGCATTATATAAAAATCATGTAGGATGGGATGAGGACTCTCCTCACCATAAAATCCAGTTAAGCAAGAAGCTAAAAAACAGGTCAGGGAGATATTAGTACCTATATAAGGGCATGAATCGGGAAATTTCGCTCGGATCCTAAAACGCCATACAACAGTGTTGTATCCACTCCAATTCCAGGCCCCTCAGCAATCAGCAAGGCTAACAAGCTCTCGCCATTGAGCAAAGGCAGCCGCTTGTTTAAATTTGCATTGCGCTTTCACTTTAAGCAAAACGCGATGCAAAAATAAACATGTGGCCGCCCTTGCCAAAGGTGACTGGAAAAACATAGTGACAACATGACTAATGAAGGAGACCATATCACGCTGCAAGTAAAAGGTCCAGTTGGGATGGGCCGTCCAAAAAGGAGACAGGGCGGTAACACAGAAGCTTCATTTTCAATCGGAGGCCAGCGTTTTGCATAAACGATGACGCCAGCCTATCAAAAAGTTGGGTGTGGCTTCAAATCCACTACAGAAATGTTATCGATTACAAGACGCCTCGCAGAGCAAGGAGTGCATGCGCTCTCCAACGCTAGGCGAGACCTAAAAAAGCAAAACAATATCAGCAATATACTCTAGTAGTCACAAACTTATGTTTGGAGTGAACTGGCTATAGTTCACAAAGAATTCAATGTGGATTCATTGTGTATTCCAAAAACAGTTCATGTTTAAATGTAGTAAGTGTGCATATGCTTAAGTGTCAGTGTGATTCCCAAGTGCAATTGCAGTTGAACTCGCAAAAATGCTTGTCAGTGTTTATAGAGAAAATCTCTTTACCGTTCCCACCCTACCTTTTGCAGAAATTAGCAGTTGGCCCTATTCAGGGTCGAAATGTGACTTTTTGTTTTCGGTGAATACCCACAAACCTGTACCCACAAGCGTCAAGGTTTCTGGGTGATCACTTGCTTTGGTATTCGTACCCACTAGGGAATGCACAGAACCCCTGCCTCACACCCCCTCCTGCCCGTGAGCAAGTCAATTCTTGTGTGTAATGTCACATAATTTCATTCTATGTGCAGAAATAACTGTGTGAAACTTACCCATCTAGGCCAAGTATGGTTGCTTATTTGTTTGTAAAACACTTTTTAAAGAACCCCGTGACTATTTTGTATGTACTGTGCCACATTCATGCCATGCACAGAATCTTTAAAGTTATTGTCAATAATGAACTTTTCAGTACATTTTTGTGAGTCCAGGTGTTATATAATACCACATTTTGTCAGAAGTGAAGTCAAATGATTGTCATACATTCTTTTTCATGATGTCTATGTAGATTTGCGCGCCAGCTGATGTTCAATGCGTTGATTAGATATTTTATGTCCCCACAGAAAGCCACTGGTAAGGGCGTGTGCCACGTTCGAGTCGTCGTGAAGGGTCTGGGGCCTGGTCGGATGGTAAGTAGTTGTGGTTTATATGGCATTCTTGCAACACGTTGCCATAAAATAAAGACGTTTGCTGATTATCGTGGTAAATCTCATTGTATTTACACTATAGAAAAGAGCGTACTTGCTTGCACGCAATGATTTACGCCTGCTGAGTACTTGTTCGTAACACAGGAGAGAATGTCTTACGTCCTTAGTAGTCATTCTACTTTCCAGTTTTTAATGCATTTTGGGTAACATCTAAAATGACATTTTAGTTAAACAGCATGCATTAAGAATCGAAATTTGCCTAGCAGTGTAACAGTAAGTTTCAATTCTATTAAGGACCCGGAGGCGAGGATTATGCTTTTGTACCTTCTTCGCTGATTTATTACAAAAGTCACAGCAGCCAAAAACAAACCAAATAACAACAGCCCTACCTTAGAATAAAGGATAAGGGCAAAACAGAAAACAATGTCCATCGACTACAACTCCCATGAGTATTACTAGGCAGTCCATATTATAGTCCCTTCTTAGTCTCCACTGAAGTTAGACAGGACGTCCCCTTCAAGACCACTTCCTCTTTCTTCGCGCGAGGCACGCTATGTCATTACTGATCCTGCTTGGCACCATCATTTCCTATCAAGAAAAAATGCCACAGCGTCAGCAGTGAAAGGGCATCCAAAGCACATACAATGCAACACTGTCAAGTTACATCAGCATAAGACTGCAAAACCTGAGTACTTACTGCAGTACGGGCGGGTAATCTCCGCAGGAGACCGGGAGGGTTAATCCTCGCCTCCGTGTCCTTAATAGAATTGAAACTTACCGTTACACTTCTAGGCAAATTTCGATTCTATGTCAGGACCGGAGGCTTCAGATTATGCTAGTTTAAAGCTTGCTCACCACCAAATGAGCGATGTCCACCACAGGTTTAAAGTAAAACCTCTTAAACGTGGAGTCCGAAGACCAATCTGCAGCTCGCATCAGATCCTCCAATCGTGCTCGTAAAGAGAATGCCTTCGAGGCCATGGCCCTCTAGCCGAATGAGCACCAAACTGCTTTGTGTCAATACCTGCTTCCTGCATTACCCACCGTACCCATCTGGCGATGGTGGGAGAAGAGACAGCCTCGTGCGGCTTCCGCAGCGCAATTAGCAACTGTCTTTCGCCCGGGGGCGAAGTTCCAAGGTTAAGTCTTCATAAGCCTTCAAACAATGGACCACACACAACTTGGGAGTGTCCACGAAGCATGGGTAGGAAATCGTACGTGAACCACACTTCGTGCGACGCCCCAGCGTGAAAATCACCCCATCAGGGGAAACAACTCTTGCCGCGACATCCAGGGCGCAGACATCTGACACCCGTCTGCACGACATCAGACACAGAAGCATCGCCAATTTCGCTGAAAGCTCCTTCAACGACAGATACCTATTCTGAGGCCACGACAAAAAAAGGTTCAGAACGAGATTGACATCCCACAGAACCGAGTAACGTGGCTCTGGGGGCAGGGAAAGGCGAATTCCCCGTAAGAGGCGGCACACAAAAAGGTGCTCCCCCAGCGGCACCCCCGCAATCGGCTGGTGGCCCGCCGAGATTGCTGACCGCATCGCATTGATAGTACGGTAGGCTAGCCCGGCCGAAGCCGATTCTGCCAAATAGTTCAGCGCCGGAACGATACCCGCGACCACGGGATCCAAGTCCCGTCGAAGACACCAACGTGACCATTTATTCCAGGCAGAGCGATAACGTTTCGCGGTGCTGCCTGCCCAGGCCTTCGAGAGGAAACTTTCAGCCGTTCTCGAAAGGCCCGGGAGCGACCAACGTCGCCCGAAAGCCTCCACGCTATGAGGTGAAGGGAGCTCTGAGTGAGCAGATGATGGGGTTCCCCGTCCGCGTTGAGAAGAAGTCGTGGAAATCGGGGGAGTAGGATTGGAGAATCCCAAGAAAGTTCCAGTAGAACCGGAAACCAAACTTGAGACCTCCACCATGGAGTCACCAGGACTACGTCCGCCTGCTGGCGGCGAAGGTGGGCAGCCGCCCTCAGTATCATTGAGAACGGAGGAAAACCGTAAGACGTCTCCCCACTCCAGTTCTGGAGGAAAGCGTCCGTGGCCTCCGCTAGAGGGTCCGGCCTCCAGCTGAAGAAGCACGGGAGCTGGAAATCCAGACGAGACGCAAAGAGGTCCACCGAGAACGGGCCCCAGGCTGCACTCAGGCTCTTGAACACCTCAGGGTCCAGCTTCCACTGACTGGAGTCCCGCAGGTATCGGGAATGCCAATCAGCAACCTGATTGTTTCGACCCGGCAGGTATTCGGCCGTCACTGATACCTGATGCGCCAGGCAGTAATTCCAGAAATCCTTCGCCAAGTCCGAAAGGGCCTTGGAACGAGGACCCCCCAGATGATTGACGTACCGCACCGCCGAGATATTGTCCATGCGTAACAAGACGCAGGAGCGAAACGTGTCCTTGGTCCAGCAACGAACCGCAAAGGACCTGGCCAGCAGTTCCAGGCAATTAATATGGAGCTACTGCTTCCCGGATGACCAGGCGCCGCCTGTGGAAAACTCTCCACAGCGGGCCCCCCAGCCGGCTCGGCTGGCGTCGGACTCTATCACCAAGTCGGGGACAGGCCTGAAAATTGCTCGGCAATTCCAGGCTTCCATGTGAGCAAGCCACCAGCGCATCTCCTCCTTCACTTCGTCCGACAGGGGAACCACCTGATCGTACGTCAGGCCCCTTCGGAGATGGTGCACCTTGACGCGCTGCAGGGCGCGATAATGCAGGGGCCCCGGAAACATTTATTTATGGATCTGTAAACATCACTGGTTAAGCATTAGTCACCCCAGGGAATCTCATAATCTAGAGAGTACCAAGATATCCCAATCTATTGCCCTTATAAAAAGCAACCTGACTCTGATCAATACATTTAGAACAACACAAGACCAACAATCACATTGGAGGACACCGAAAAAATGTGTGAAGAGCGAGATGGCACCTCACGGGCGCACCACCAATGGGACCCCTGGCTGGTACTCACCAGGATGGCTCTGTTTTCATCATTGGTGCCATCAAGCTTTAACGTAAATGTGTCTCAAACCCAGAGTGAAAGGACAGTGAATGGTGCAGTGGACACAACTTATATGTGACAAAAACATACAACATTAAACATTTAACATATAAGTTACCGTGCAACTAGGACAATACATTTTATTCATATTCCTTTCTTTGTTGCAAACAGTAAACACAAACACATTAAAAAAGGAGAGTGTGAATACTGCCTATCGAATCACACCCTACTTACAGCCGACATGTTTCATTGCCTTGGTTTATATCAGGCAATTTCCTCAGGGCAAATCAATTTAAATGCCACTGCCAAAGACACTGTGCTTTGAGTGCCTTCACGCAGCCTTACCTCTCATACCAGCCAAGAGGAACTTAAAATCAGGGAAACAGCTCCCACAGGTGAGCGTAAGGAGTAACGGTGGAGAATGCACGTTCGGCGTCTAATCAGCCCTCGAATTAGACGCCGAACGTGCATTCTCCACCGTTACTGAACCAAAGGGAGAAAGGATTACGCTCACCTGTGGGAGCTGTTTCCCTGATTTTAAGTTCCTCTTGGCTGGTATGAGAGGCAAGGCTGCGTTAAGGCACTCAACGTTACGTTAAAGCTTGATGGCACCAATGATGAAAACAGGGCCATCCTGGTGAGCACCAGCCAGGGGTCCCATTGGTGGTGCGCCCGTGAGGTGCCATCTCGCTCTTCACACATTTTTTCGGTGCCCTCCAATGTGATTGTTGGTCTTGTGTTGTTCTAAATGTATTGATCAGAGTCAGGTTGCTTTTTATAAGGGCAATAGATTGGTACATCTTGGTACTCTCTAGATTATGAGATTCCCTGGGGTGACTAATGCTTAACCAGTGATGTTTACAGATCCATAAATAAATATTGCGGCGAGAACTAGGATTTGGTGTGTTTAATGACTTTCTGAGTGGAGGGCGTCCTAGTTCTGTCTTTCCCTCTAGAATCCTACTTTGTTTGCGCCCCGGAAAGATTGCCTGGATGGAGGACGATAGCAGGCCCACCACCTGGGCAATCTGACGGAGAGAGGTGTGCGATCGCAAGACTGTCTGGCGGAGAATGTGCCGGATTTTCCCCAACTTCTTGGAATGGAGACTCAGGGTACACCGTACCGAATCCACAGTAAAACCGAGGAACATCACCGTCTGAGACGGAACCAGAACAGACTTTTCGCTGTTGATTACAAACCCCAGATCCTGGAGTAAGGAAACCGTCTGATGGAGCTGAAGGTCCAACTGTACCGGGCACTGCGCCATCACCAGGATGTCGTCCAAATAGACTATCATCCGGATACCTTGACTCCGCAAAAATTCCATCGCCGGTCGGAGGAGCTTGGTGAAACACCAAGGGGCCGAAGAAAGCCCGAAAGGAAGGGCGGTAAACTCGAACACCTGATCCCCCCACCGGAACTGCAGAAAGCGCCGGTGCGGGGGATGAATGGGAACCACCAAGTAAGCATCCTTGAGGTCCAAACGCACCATCCAATCGTTGGGAAGCAAAACGTCTCTCAGAAGATGGATACCCTCCATCTTGAAATGCTGGTAGATCAATCAACCGTTGAACTCTTTGAGGTTGATCACCGGACGCTTCCCCCCGTCTGGTTTGTCCACCAGGAACAAATTGCTCAAAAATTCTGCTGGGTGTCGAACTGAAAGGGCAAATGGCGCCTTTGCGCAGCAGGGCTGACACCTCCTCGTCTACCAGAAGTGCGTCCGCACGAGAGAAAACAATAGGGGGGGGGAGGTCTGTCTTGGCGGGGCTGGTCGTAAAATTCCACATGGAAACTCCGTATCGTTCGCAAGACCCGAGCGTCTGCTGTGAGGCGTCTGGGCGTCTGGAAACAAAGCCAATCGTCCCCCAATCGTACCCCCACGCGGACCTCGTCCGCTGAAATGACACTCACCGTTAGAGGTGTTTCCGGCTGCATTCTTGAAACCACCACGGCCACGGAAGCGTTGTCCTCTGGTGGGGTAGAAGGTATTGTAGTTCTGAGAGGAGTTATACTGTCCCCGTCCGGAGCCTTGATTCCTGTTGGTCGCATGCTGACCACCACGGCCGGTCGCGCGGCCCCCTCCGCGACCGGCCCCCCTGGAGAAACGTTGGTGGAAGACCTTTTTGATACTGGACTGGGCCCTATCCAGGGACGTGAATGTATTTACAAACTTTCCCAGTTCTTTTATAAATGGCTCCCCAAAGAGACCACCCTGGGCCACTGCTCCCGCTTCCGAAGAGGCTAGGTCACCCAACTTAGGATCCAATTTAATTAAGTGGGACCTTCTACGTTCTGTAGACAACGCGCACTTCGCGTTTCCCAGGAAAACCACTACTCTTTGCGCCCAGTTAGAGAGGACCTCAGGGGAGATGGCTGCCCCGGACTCCTTGGCTTCCTCCGCCATGTCTAGAATCTTCGTAATGGGGCCAATGGCATCCAAGAGTTTATCCTGGCAAGACCGCCAGGAACGGTCAATGCCTTTGCGGGGATCTTTAACGAATTTAGCCAAAAACGTGGCGATTTTTGGGTCCAACTCCGGGGTCAGGGCCACCTTTCCCTCTAACGTAGGCCTAGGGCATTCTCCGCGCAAACAGCTCCTTGCCTCCTTTTCCAGGGGCTTGCGGAGGCGGCCAGCGACGAACTTCGCCACTTCTCCCCAGGGGCCCAGGCGGCGGACTGCGGATGCATGATTTCATCCGGGTCCAACATTCCTGAGGTGTCCCGAGGGAGCTCGGCGGCGGAGCCCGAAGGGCGCCAAGAATGCTCCGACCCATCCTCATCATCAGTGTCCGCCGGGGAGGTAGGTACAAGAGACAAAGGAGCAGTACTAGCGGATCCCGAGGGGCCCGGGGCCGGGGAAGATGCAGGGGCCGGATCCATCGCCTTAGCTAGGAATGCGTCACACAACCTCTCAAAGGCGTCCCTGTCCACACCATGCGAATCCCCCGTCACCACTTCCCTACAGGGTTTCTTAGGGGCTGGGGGAGTAGACCCCGTCGGGCGGAAGAACCAGCAGCAACCCCTAGGTGCGCCTGGGTTACCCTCTCGCACTCCTGAATAATACGTTCGGATAGGCGTTCCTCCATAGGCCCCACAATCTCAGAGGCACATCTATAAATCGAGCTATCTACAGCTTGGTAGAACTCGTCGTCGTTGAGGTACCCCTGCGACTCCTCCTCATCATAGTATTCGTCCCCCATCACCCCTAGCTGACCAGGACCAACCAAAGAACTCTGCAAGAATGAAAATGGCAAGGGTCAACCTGGGGAATAGGACCGCTGGTGAGAACCAGTACAAATATGGGGGCAGAGCGATGCTGCCTAAAATTGGTGCCCAGTGAAACCGGGAATTCTGGGGGCACTCACCCCACTAGCTCGCAGGCCCTCCTGAAAAGGACCGGGCCTCAGTCACCTCCCAGCACGCTAGCTCGCAAATGGAAGCAGAAGCAGCTCTGAATGCCCTAAAACGCCCGCAGGCGGCAACGCGGTTATGCCGCTATACAGACCCCCACCGGGGCGTAGGTAGCACTTGTGGGGCAATACAGGCTCAGCCGAGCGTCAGGGTGAGGCGACAGGAAGCACTTGACAGAAACGTTCTCCTCAGCGCGATTCCCTGACAGGAAAACCGCGCTGAGGAGAACGAGACGCAACAGCACCCTCTAGTGGCCGGAGGCTGCCAAAACAATGGCAAAGTCGTGTTGGAGCAGAAAAGGCTCCCGCGACCGAACTGGGCTCTGTAAAGGAAAACGGAGCACACAGCAAGTTCCTTTCGTCGCTCAAGCACTAGAGGTGTTTCCAGAGGCAGGCTCTCCCAAACCACGCAGTACTATAAAGGCAACACGCAGTCCACATACACCAAACAAAGTCGGGGTGGATATCGTGGAAACAGCGCCAAAGGCAGGGGTCGTGGAAACAACAACTCCAGATCCTCTGCCACCATCAAACAGTGACTCCTTGTCACTGCCCCCCGACCACGCAGCACCGGTCGGGGGGAGACTTCAACAGTTCCTGCCAGTCTGGAAATCCATCACCACAGACAGGTGGGTCACACAGCTTATACAGTACGGTTATTGTCTGGAGTTAACATCCACTCCACCCAACATACCCTCAAGCCACCGTCCTATGTCCGCCGAGCACTTGCGCTTGTTACAGCAGGAGGTCATCGTCATGCTGCAAAAAGGGGCAATCGAGCTTGTGCCTGTGGAAGAAAGAGGCACAGGAGTTTACTCACTTTACTTCTTCATACCAAAAAGGACGGGTCCCTCAGACCCATACTGGACCTCAGACCCCTCAATCAGTACATTTTATCGAAGCATTTTCACATGCTGACCCTGCAGCAAGTGCTCCCGTTGCTCAGTCAGGGGGATTTTCTCGCAATTTTAGATCTAAAGGATGCGTATTTTCACATTCCTCTGCAACCGTCACACAAAAAATACCTCCGGTTCACCATCCAAAACCAACATTACCAGTTCAAGGTTTTGCCTTTCGAGGTTACAACGGCACCCAGGGTGTTTACAAAGTGCCTGGCGACGGTGGCGGCGCACCCAAGGAGACAAAACATTCACGTCTACCCTTATCTGGACGACTGGCTCATCCAGGCGAGGTCAGCCCAGCAGTGTGCCACCCACATGTCCCACACCATTCACCTTCTTCACGATCTGGGATTCTCACTGAATTACCCAAAGTCCCACCTGCAACCCGCTCACATACGGCAGTATCTGGGTGCGACGATAAACACTCTGGCAGCCACAGAACAGCCAAATTCAGTGAGGGTCAACAGCATTCAATCGCTGATACAAAGATTCAGATCTCAACACTAGCTTCCAGCGCGAGTGTTCATGCAGTTGATAGGCATGATGGCCTCCCACATCTCCATAGTCCCGCACGCGAGACTACATATGCGTCCGCTTCAGGAGTGCTTAGCACGTCAGTGGACTCAGGCTCACGGACAGTTGAAAGACCTAGTGTTGGTGAGCAGTCGGGCATACAACTCTCTGCATTGGTGGAAACCACAAAACCTTTGCAAGGGACGACCATTCCAAGAGCCTGTGCCACAGATCATCCTGACGACGGACGCTTCTCTCCAGGGATGGGGAGCTCATGTACTCCATTACACTTTGCAGGGACTATGGACACCACAACAGAGGAAGATGCACATCAATGTTCTGGAACTGATGGCTATCTTCATGGCACTAAAAGCCTTCAAAGTACATCTGTGCAACAAGGTCGTGTTGATCCGGATGGACAACATGACGGCCATGTACTACATTCAGTAGGAGGGAGGAACACACTCTCCACAGCTGTCTCATCTGGCTCAGAGCATGTGGAATTGGGCCATTCAGAGAAACATCTTCCTCATGGCTGAACACCTCCCAGGCAAAGACAATCAGATGGTGGATCTGCTCAGCAGGTACAGCCACCAAATGCACGAGTGGGAGATACATTCATCGGTACTCCACCCATACTTCCAAAGGTGGGGTCATCCAGAGATAGACCTGTTCGCCACACAGGAGAACGCAAAATGCCGAAGCTTCGCCGCCAGGTTTCCTCACCCACAGTCGCAAGGCAATGCGATATGGATGAACTGGTCAGGCAAATTTGCGTACGCTTTTCCCCCAGCACCTCTAATACCGCTGGGGGCACGCAAGCTGAAGCAGCACTCGATGACTCTCATCCTGGTTGCTCCAACGTGGGCTCGCCAACCATGGTACACCACGTTTCTGGAACTGTCCGTGGTACCGCATCAAAGGCTACGTCTCACACCCAGGCTTTTGACGCAGAGCCATGGCGACATTCAGCATCCAGATCCGCAACAGCTCAACCTGGCGATCTGGCTCCTGAGGTCTTAGAGTTTGGCTACCTCAACTTACCTCCTGACTGTATGGACATCATCCAGGAGGCAAGGAAGCCCACCACCAGAGCATGCTATGCGGCGAAGTGGAAGCGGTTTGTCGTTTATTGTGCAGGCCACAACATTAACCTGCTGGATGCATCTAATCAGAACATCGTTTGTTATCTCTTACATTTGTACAAATGTAATCTGGCCTATGCTTCCATTCGCATACATTTATCCGCAATGGCTGCTTATCTCCAAAACAGACAGCACCTCTCACTTTTCAGGGTGGCTGCCATTAAAGCCTTTCTGGAGGGACTCAAACAAGTCATTCCTCCGCGGATGCCACCAGCTCCGGAGTGGAACCTCAATGTGGTCCTCACCAGGCTGATGGGTCCCCCTTTTGAACCACTGCATTCCTGCGAGATTCAATTCTTGACTTGGAAAGTGGCTTTCCTTATAGCGATTGCGTCGCTAAGACGAGTTAGTGAACTCCAGGCACTAACTATCCAAGAGCCATTTATTCAAATTCATTCTAACAGGGTGGTGCTTCGCACTAACCCTAAATTCCTTCCTAAGGTAGTGTCTCAGGTTCGAGGCATGTGGGCTGCTGAATTCATATCTGTGCATAGATCGCCGCCTAGTGTTGGGTCCGGATGATTGCACATTGTTGTCCTGGAAGAGTCTTCGAAGTATCACGAGGTAGGTGGCTCCTCCCCTGGACTACAGTGCGCATGGGCATCGCCTCCATCCCCAGATTGTTTTTTTCCGCCATTGGGTTCGGATGTGTTTCGGTTCCCTCTGTCGGGACCGATAGTTGGTTACGTTTCTACTTGAGACCAAAAGGTCTTTAGGCTGGGCGTCGGTATTGTTTTCGTTCGGGTTTGTCTTCCTTCTCTACTCCGAACGCTTCCTGCCCCTCCGCGTGCTGTCGGCGCGGATGGGCCTACTCGACGCTCCAAGTTACTGAACATGGAACGGACTCCGTTCAAGAGGTGCCCGGTGTGCACCTCCAAGTATTCACACCTCGACGTGCACCCTGTGTGCAACAAGTGTTTATCACCGGACCATGACGAGGCCAGATGTATGGCCTGTTCAAAGTTCCGGTGCAAGAAGACCCTAAAGCATCGTCGGGCCGCTCGACTCCAGGCCCAGTTGTCGGCACCCCCTGCGCCCCCGCCGGACAACATCTTTGAAGAATTTGAAGAGGACGAAAATGTCTTTCAGGTTTCGGACTCTAGCCCTGCGTCGGAGGGAGAGGACTACGATGCGGGAGATGAGAAGTTTGATGAAGCCGGCGACGAGGTAGGGGACGACGATGGGGCCATTGCCACCGTGGGGGATAGCTCGGAGGAAGAGCACCCCCAAACTGACTCAGGGGTCAATCCCCAACATACGGCCCAGGTCTTGGGATCGCCTTCGGGCCTTACCCAAGACCTTGCTAATAGTCCAACTGCCCCGCCTCTCGGCCCGGCCGCGGACATTTCTGATGCACCACTCCCGTTGAAGAAAACGAAAGTGAAGCCATCGGGATCCACGCCATCGGTTTCGAAACCGAAAGTGAAAGCTCCACTGGTGGGACAGAAGGCTCTAGAGGCGTCAACACCTAAGAAAGTCAAGATGGCCGACTTAAAGAGTCACGCCAAGATGGCCGACCCCAAGGCCTCGGGGTCGACGCCGAAGGCAAAGGCGGCTGACGCGGCTGCGTCGGCGCCGAAGATGGTCGAGGTCGACGACCCGAAAAAGGCTCCAAAGAAGCGTCAAGGCGATTCCAAAGCTCCGGCTGCGCCGGCTCCGGCCGTCGGGGCCAAGGATGGCAAGGTGTCGACTCCGAAGACGCTGCCCCCGGCAGACTCGACTCCCGACTCGGGGAAATCGCTCGAGACGGTCAAGCCCTCTTCAACCTTGACGAAGAAGGTCGCTGAGTCCCTGCAACGGATTCGGAAGGACGCTGGGGTTCCCGACCCGGAGGGCGTGAAGCCGAAGACCGCATCGAAGCCGGCAAAGGTTCAAACGCCTATTCGTTACACCCTGCCGCCAAAGTCGATGCCGAAAGCCTTCGCTCCGAAGCAGGGGGCGAACGTGCCCTCGAAGGAGATGTCGACGTGCAAAGCGTCGTTGGTGGTGTCGAAGCTTCGGCTCCAGCCACTCGCGGATGAAGAGCGCCGAGAGGTCATCATCGACGCCAATACTGGGAAATTGTCCCTCCTCAAACGGAAAATCACCACGGAGCCGGTGCTAGAACATTTTCGGATTCCTCTTAAGAACAAGGACTCGACGGGCGCTTCGGCCCCTATGGAGCCTTCGTCTCCCAAACATGTGGAACGTTCTCCAACGCGTTCTAACGCGGGGGAAGGTGACGATGAGGAGGAGGTCGAGTACAACTATCCGGCGTACTCGGATCCGGAGGAGGAACATGAACCTTGTGTGAGAAGTTGGCCCGATATGCAGCGTTCGCTATTCTAGCGACCGCTATGTATCGTTCCAAACGACCCTTATGGTGATTGGTTGTAAGTCAACCTTAGACCAGCTATCCTAGTAGCGTGGATACGAGCAGTCTTCGGGCTAAACTCTAGAGGGCGTGTTAAGCCAGCTGTTATACCATCACATACCCCTTGAACCCCAAGTGAAAGGACACCACACAAGTGTTATGAAAATAAACAGAATATTTATTAAGAATCACAACAGCCCTGGACTCTTTATGAGGACAGGGTACTAAGCACAAACCAAAACTCTTAGGAAAATACTTCAAGTGCACAATTTAAACAAGTGTCCGGGGACACGGGAAGTTTAGTGGTCTCGGGAGGACCCGATAAGGCAAGTCGGAAGCGAGGGACTCTGGACCCTAGAGAGTAAGGAGGCTATGCAGGCACCGAAATGCCGAAGTTACCTAGCCACGAGGGCTGCGGCTGCACAAGTCTTACAGGCGTCGGGGTCTTCGCTGACGAGCCAGGAGCCGGAAGAAAAGGAGTTGCTGGCCGGCGACCAGTGCTGAATAGTTCGTAGAGATCCAAGCCTGGATCAGAGATCGTTGATACCTGAAAGCAGAGGGGACCAAGTTCGTACTACTAGCCAGTAGTCAGAGGGTACCAGGAAGGCACCGGTTGGCCGTCACCTCGACTAGGTGAGTGGGCGACGCTAGGCTCTGCAGTCTCACGGACCAGGAGGCGTTGTCGGCGACCAGGATGGAGGTGCGAGCTGTCCCACGAAGGTTGATGCTGTCGGCGTCGCTGGGCCCAGGATTGGGGCAACAAGCCTTGGCAGATTTCAGGGCCACGGGGTGGGCCTAAAATGGCGTCTTGAGTGGACCAGGAGGGTCCGGGGTGCTTCTCTCAAAGATGGAAGCAAGGGCCAGTCTGGAGCAACCAGACCAGCAGCGTTGGTTGTCGGATGTCGTCAGGGAAGGGCACAAGCCAGCGGCTAGTGACCAGACAACGTGCTGAGCAGCGAACAGACGGGCCCCACGCAGATCGTGGAGATGCTGGGAGACTGCGCTTCGGTGCTGGAGCGGCTCAGGGTCGGGGCTTCTCGGACCCCAGAGCACTCACCAGAGAATTGCTTCGATGGTCGTGCTGATTAAGAAAGCGTGCAGGTTTTGATGATGGCCGGTCCCTCGAGGTCTCGTCACACCCACAGATCTCAGCTGAGCTGACGACGTGGGTAGAGGTCAGAGGTGCCAGGGAAGCCGGTTCTCGTCGAGCGGGGCTGTCGGATTCCTTGAGGAAGGACTTGCAGCAAACCGCAGAGTTCTTAGATGGTGCCCGCTGGTGCAGGGTGACTACTCCTTAGCCACAAGGGAGAAATCTTGAGAAGAGTCTCGAAGTCCTTTCGTAGAAAGTATTCTTGATTCAAAGATGATCTAATTTGGAAGGGTCCCCGCTCCGGCCTTTATCCTAAAGAAAGGGGTGGGTACATGACTAGGTCCTGCCCTAAGGGTGGGACCAGGAAGGGGGGTAGTTACACCCCTCTCCCCTGCCGGACTGTCCCCAGGTCAGGGGCTGGCGCCCCTGGAACTGGTTCTGACCGGCAGATGCGTAGTGAGCACCGGGGTGCCACTCCGCAGTCACCTTCTCGCAAAGCCCTACCTACCCAGAATACACAAACCCTGTCTGGGACGGTGCGAACACCGCCCTTGACAGGAAACCCTTTGTCCAAGCTCTCCTCGCTGGAAGGACTCCCAGCAGCAGGAGGTCAGACTCGTGTCTGTGGTGGCAGCATCCATTTTGTGGAGCTGAGGCTTTAGTTAACTTTAACCGGGGTTCACAGTTACGTACATGTCGTGTCCCTCTAGAAGGGCGGAATGCTAACCTCGTCGCCAGAATTGGTGAGGGGGCAGTATCCCGATTCGTATGACACCTTACTCGACATGTCTTGATAACGCGATACCGAAGTTACCGATATCGTACGCGTTATCATGGAACAGCCATTGGGTCTTGGTTCCGCAAGCTGCAACCGGGCTCGGCTCGGGCCAGAACCCAATTCACACGATTCCAAGCACTCTGCCTTCAGGATTGTCAAGGCCTGCCATAGGAGTGACTGATAGGAGCTCGGGTGTCCATTGTACGGTTAGATATAGGGCTACTATACCTAAAGCAACGAGCGGGTACGCTACGTTGCCCCAGCTGTCGTGCAGCCAGTTGTGTCAGATTTAGATGGCCAGCCAGGGGTGGCATAATACATGCTTCAGCCCCTGGTAGGCCCTGGGTACACCAATGCCCTGAGTTACAGGGTCTGACAAGGTGGCCCAGTTCCAATTGGAAATGTACCTAAGGTACATGGAATCCATTTTAGAGAGAGCAGTAGGCCTGGGGTCCTGATTGGCAGGGCCCCAGGTCAACTAAGTCGGAAAACCAGCAAAACACCAGGCAAAAAGTCGGGGGTAACCATAGTCAGGTATCTACCTTCCTACACCTTGGTCGGCCGGAGCCGACCCAGACGACCCGCAATCGGGTCAGGAACCGCAGCTCTTTGCGGCAAAGACCTCACCGACGGAGGACTCTGCAGCCTTCAACGCCTTGATTGAGAGGGCCGCAGCTAACCATGATGTCGAGCTCCACTCAGATCCTGTGGATGTGGACTTTTTGTTTGACACTTTCTCAGTGGCCGAGAAGTCAGTCAAGACATTGCCAATGCTCAAAGGGGTGCTAAAGCACGCGCCGGAGGTCTTCAAGGAGCCCACTCGGGCGCGTGTCATCAATCCTCGAATTGATAAAAAGTATAAGGCAGCGCCCTCGGATCCAACATACATCAAGGGACGCTTGCCACTGGACTCTTTGGTTGTATCCAACGCTCGGAAGAGGGCGAATTCACAGACAACTGGTGACGCTCCTCCCCAGACAAAGAGTCGAAAATATTCGAGGCCTCAGGAAAAAGGATTGCTGCGCAGGCAGCTAACATCTGGCGTATTCCAAACACGCAGGCCCTACTTGCACGCTACGATAGGGCTCACTATGACACCCTAGAAACACTGTTGCAGCACTTACCTGACCAGTACAAGGAGGCTGGGGAGCTGTTAATTCAGGAGGGCAAGCTAATCACTAACGCTTCCATCAAATGTGCGCTAGATGTGGCTGACACTGCCTCCAGGGCGATCAACACTAGTGTGCTGCTGAGAAGGCATGCATGGCTTCGAATATCAGGCTTTAAACCAGATATACAAACAACCATACCAACAAGCAGTGACGTCTTGTCACTGCCCCCCGACCACACAACACCGGTCGGGGGGAGACTCCAGCAGTTCCTGCCCGCGTGGAAATCCATCACCACGGACAGGTGGGTGAGATCTCTTATCCAGTACGGTTACTGTCTGGAACTTACTTCCACTCCACCAAACATACCTCCAAGAAGCCGTCCTATGTCCGGCGAGCACTTGCACTTGTTGCAGCAGGAGGTCACAGTCATGCTGCAAAAAGGGGCAATAGAGCTCGTTCCACTGCAAGAAAGGGGAACAGGGGTTTACTCCCTGTATTTTCTAATCCCCAAAAAGGACGGATCCCTCAGGCCCATCCTGGACCTCAGGCCCCTCAACTGGTATATTCTCTCGGAGCACTTCCATATGCTTACGTTACAGCAGGTACTCCCTCTGCTTCAACAGGGGGACTTCCTGGCTACACTGGACCTAAAGGATGCATACTTTCATATCCCCCTGCATCCTTCCCACAGGAAGTATCTCAGATTCACAATCCAAGACCAGCACTACCAGTTCAGGGTTCTGCCGTTCGGGGTCACCACAGCGCCAAGAGTCTTTACGAAGTGCCTGGCGACTGTGGCGGCGCATCTGCGACGCCAAAACGTCCACGTCTATCCTTATCTGGACGACTGGCTCATTCAGGCAAGAACAGAACAGCAGTGCGCAAACCACGTGTCACGCACTATTCATCTCCTGCACGATCTGGGATTCTCGCTGAACTATCCAAAATCCCATCTCCAGCCCGCCCATGTACGGCAGTATCTGGGCGCGACGATAAACACGCTGGCAGCCACTGCGCAGCCAAATTCAGTGAGAATCGCCAGCATCCAAACGCTGATCCAACGATTCAGACCTCAGCACTCGCTTCCAGCGAAGGTGTTCATGCAGTTGATAGGCATGATGGCCTCCTGCATCTCCATCGTCCCGCACGCGAGACTACATATGCGTCCGCTTCAGGAGTGCTTGGCACGTCAGTGGACTCAGGCTCATGGGCAACTGACAGACCTAGTGTTGGTGAGCGGTCGGGCGTACAACTCTCTGCATTGGTGGAATCCACAAAACCTTTGCATGGGCCGACCGTTCCAGGAGCCTGTGCCACAGTTTATCCTGACAACGGACGCTTCTCTCCAGGGATGGGGAGCGCATGTACTCCATTACACAGTGCAGGGACTATGGACACTACAGCAGAGGAAGATGCACATCAACGTTCTGGAACTGATGGCAATCTTCATGGCTTTAAAGGCATTCAAAGTACATCTGTGCAACAAGGTCGTGTTGATCCGGACGGACAACATGACGGCCATGTACTACATTCAGAAGCAGGGAGGAACACACTCTCCGCAGCTGTCTCATCTGGCTCAGAGCATGTGGAAGTGGGCCATTCAGAGGAACATCTTCCTCATGGCGGAGCATCTCCCGGGCAAAGACAACCAGATGGCGGACCTGCTCAGCAGGCACAGCCACCAGATGCACGAGTGGGAGATACATCCATCAGTACTCCAACCGTACTTCCAAAGGTGGGGTCATCCAGAGATAGACCTGTTCGCCACAAAGGAGAAAGCAAAATGCCAAAGCTTCGCCGCCAGGTTCCCACACCCGCAATCGCAGGGCAATGCGATGTGGATGAACTGGTCTGGCAGATTTGCGTACGCTTTTCCCCCAGCACCTCTGATACCGCTGGTGGCACGCAAACTCAGGCAGCACTCGATGACTCTCATCCTGGTTGCTCCAACGTGGGCTCGCCAACCATGGTACACCACGTTTCTGGAACTCTCCGTGGTACCGCATCAAAGGCTTCATCTCACCCCCAGCCTTCTGACGCAGAGCCATGGCGACATTCAGCACCCAGATCCGCAACAGCTCAACCTGGCGATCTGGCTCCTGAAGTCCTAGAGTTTGGCTACCTCAATCTTCCCCCCGATTGTATGGACATCATTCGGGAGGCAAGGAAGCCCACTACTCGAGCTTGTTACGCGGCCAAGTGGAAGCGTTTTGTCATGTACTGTGTAAACCACGATATTGACCCACTGGACGCTTCCATTCAGAACATTATTTGCTACCTGTTCAACCTGTACCAATGCAATTTGGCGTACTCTACCATCCGCATTCATTTGTCTGCAATGGCAGCATACCTTCAGAATAGGCAACACCTATCCCTTTTTAAGGTCCCTGCTATCAAGGCTTTTCTGGAAGGACTCAAAAGAGTCATTCCACCGCGGACACCACCAGCTCCAGAATGGAACCTCAATGTGGTTCTTACAAGGCTGATGGGTCCTCCCTTTGAACCACTGCACTCTTGTGAGCTTCAGTTTCTGACTTGGAAGGTTGCTTTCTTAGTAGCAATTACATCGCTACGGAGGGTTAGCGAGTTGCAGGCGCTCACCATCCAGGAACCTTTCTTCCAAGTACACGCTAACAGGGTGGTGCTCCGCACTAACCCTAAATTCTTACCCAAGGTTGTATCTCAATTCCACATGAACCAAACAATTGAGTTACCAGTGTTTTTTCAAAACCCAGAGTCACTGGCGGAGCGGATGCTCCACACCCTTGATGTTAAAAGAGCCTTGATGTACTACGTTGACAGGACTAAAAATTTTCGTAAGACCAAGCAACTCTTTGTTGCTTTTGCCTCACACCACAAGGGAAATGCTATCTCCAAAGCTTTGATCGCTAGGTGGATAGTGAAATGCATTCAGATCTGTTACGCTAAAGCTAAACGCACTCTCACAATTCCACCGAGAGCCCACTCCACCAGAAAGATGGGGGCCTCTATGGCTTTCCTAGGTAACATTCCCTTAGAAGGTATTTGTAGAGCAGCCACATGGTCTACCACACATACTTTCACTAAACATTACTGTGTAGATGTGCACTCTAAACAGCAGGCAGCTGTTGGCCAGGCTGTTCTCAAAACGCTTTTTCAAACTGCTGCAGCTGGCACGGGCGGCCGCCGCTAATGGAGGGACTGCTATATATTCTATGCACAGATATGAATTCAGCAGCCCACATGCCACGAACTGCAAATGCTACTTACCAGTATGCATCTGTTCTTGGCATGTAGGGCTGCTGACATTCATATCGCCCGCCCTCCTCCCCGGCGCCTGTAGCAGCTGCAGTATTTTCTTTACACATATTTTCATACTCTTAGCATAGGGCATCACTCACATATTTCACTCCATCTCTGCCAATGGCTAAAAACAATCTGGGGATGGAGGCGATGCCCATGCGCACTGTAGTCCAGGGGAGGAGCCACCTATCTCGTGATACTTCGAAGACTCTTCCAGGACAACAATGTGCAATCATCCGGACCCAACACTAGGCGGCGATCTATGCACAGATATGAATGTCAGCAGCCCTACATGCCAAGAACAGATGCATACTGGTAAGTAGCATTTGCATTCCATATCAACCAGACTATAGAACTAAGTGACTGCTATGTATTCTATGCACAGATATGAATTCAGCAGCCCACATGCCTCGAACCGAATATGCTACTTACCAGTATGCATCTGTTCTTGGCATGTAGGGCTGCTGACATTCATATCGCCCGCCCTCCTCCCCGGCGCCTGTAGCGGCTGCAGCATTCACACATACTTCTAGCATGGTCATCATTCACTTAGTTTCACTCCATCTTGGCCACAATGGCTAAAAACAATCTGAGGATGGAGTCGATGCCCATGCGCACTGTAGTCCAGGGGAGGAGCCACCTATCTCGTGATACTTCGAAGACTCTTCCAGGACAACAATGTGCGATCATCCAGACCCAACACTAGGCGGCGATCTATGCGCAGATATGAATGTCAGCAGCCCTACATGCCAAGAACAGATGCATACTGGTAAGTAGAATATTCGTTTTTGAATCAGCACAGCACGATAATTTTAAAAGCCTTGCTTTATTTATTTATTTTTTTCAGCCGCAAATAATGGTTTAATTTTAGCACCGCAGCACGGCGTGCTGCCCTGCAACTTAAACAATAGCAGCTGCGCCTAAACTGACTTATGGCCTTAACCGCTTGCGTGCGGCAGGAATTCCAGCCCTGTGCTGGACATTCCAATCGCAGGCGTGGTCGTGACGGAACTATTCCGTCATCAGCACAGCCCAACTGTGACTCTTGACGGAATGGCTCCGTCACGAGCATGGAAGGGTTTAAAAAATGCCATATCATAAGGTACCCTACCGTTAGATTTATTGAATACGTCCTAACACCACTAAGAACGTTTCCAAGATGGTGCCGTTGTTTGAACAGTGTTGCTGTTGTCACAGGTTCACTATGTGGGGCTCGGCGCTGGCTTGCCTGTGCCAGTGGCTGACCTCCGTGCGCGCGGCCAGTGCTGTGTGGGCGTGGTCATGGCTTCCGCCACCATGTTCTTTTGCTTCTGAGTGAAAGGTAATGCCAGAGATTTACACTATTAGACAGTTGCAGCGCAGCGTGTGAAAGTACAGGTGCAAGTGGACCAGTGCGTAAGGTAAGTTGAAAGCTTTGGTGCTGAGAGAGTATCCAAAAAGCCTTGTCTAAAACATTTGTCTGTGTCCCAAGGCTTGCCATTGCTTCAGTCATTTGACAGCAAACCGACTCATTGACTACCACTATCCGCCTCACGTTCTTTATTATTACTCTAGTCCAAGGCTTGTCGCTTCTTCCCTAGTCTTGTCCTTTCACCCTCACTCTTCCAGCCCAGGAACCCACTGGCCAGGTACCAACCCTTTTCCAACAATGACTTTTCAAGAACTCATGCCACGTCTGTTGCCTCAATTCTGTCACGTTATGGAGCATTTCAGGCTGTCAGATCCATATTCTCCTTTGTCAGTGGGCTGTGGCGATGCTTACCTCGCATATGAGCTATCACCCTTTGAACTGATTATCTGCTTTTCCTCACTTGCCCCCATAGCCACTGCTATTTTGTTACGTCTCTGTTCTATAGAAATACACATATATGCATGAAATTTGAAAAATGGAGGATGGATGTGTGAAAATGGGCGAACGTAGTAAGCACTATTGTTAAAATACATTGTCTTTAAAATGCCAATATCTCTAACTCTGACATATGTTAGACCTATTGCATTGCAAATGATTGTTCTAAACTCTTGTGGAGTCTTTCTGTGGTGTTTACACTGTGTTACTGTTTGAGGTGTTGCACAAATACTTTACACATTCCATCCTTAGTTAAGTCTGCCTGCTCTGTGCCAAGCTACAAGAGGGTGAACGCAGATTAATTTATGGTGTGTATCAGACTTTCTGTAAGGTAAGATGCCAGACGATATGTATCAAAAAAAGGATTTATTGCAGGTGAAAAGGCACAGAGCATCCAGCTGAACAGCAGGGCAGGCTTAAACTGCCACACAGGGAATCTGGAACACAGAACCAGGAAGGCTCACGCAGGAGCAGGGTTCTAGTTCCAGCAAGGGAAATAAATAATTAAAAGGTGAAATGCAACACATCTCCTTCCTATAAAACAAAGCAAACAGTAAAGTGAAAGGAGAATTAAGATAAAAACCTAGAAGGCATAACTACAGGTCTGGCATTGGTTTTAACTCTATGAGCGACAGATTGAGAGGGCGGAACACAGTTGCTGTCGCCATGAGAAGAACTCTGAGCAGAACATTTATCATGAGTAGAAGTCTGGGCAGAACCAGGAGGAACAAACTTACATTTGGCAACCCTCCTTATGTTCCAGGATCTACCATCTTGGGTAATTACAGAGTTCCTGAAAACTTTGACAATCTTAATGGGGTTGCCAAACTTGGAAAGACCTTTGAGAGTGAACCCAGGTTTCTTGATCTTGACCCATTCGCCCACAACAAAATCAGGAACTTTCACATTCATTTTACGGTCAAACAAAGACTTCATAGTGTTCTGCTTGGTTTCAACCCGACTGGCCACTTGCGAGATGTCTAAGTGGTCAGCCTTAACATCCAACTTCTTAACCCACCAAGGACAGATTTCAGAACTGGGAGTTCTCCCTTTCAGAAGTTGGAAAGGACTAACCTCAGTAACAGCATGTGGAGTGATGCGGTACATCCAAAGTCTTTCCCTTACCACATCCCTCCAGGATTCACACGAAGAACAAGCAAGCTCCACAGCATTTTTGAGGACACGGTTAAACCTCTCAACCTGGCCATTTTCTCTAGGCTCATACAACGAAGTAGTGTGATGCTTGATACCACAAGAAACAAGAAAATCCTCCATGTCCCGAGAGATAAGTTGGACGCCATTATCAGTAATAAGGATTTCAGGGGAACCCTCTCTGGCAAAAACTTCCCTAAGAAAAGAAATAATGACCAAGGTGGTGGCACAGGAGACAAACTTAACTTCCGGCCATTTACTGTGATAGTCAATAAGAACTAAAGCAAAACGAGCATTCTCTGGTAGGCGGTGGAAAGGACCAGAAATGTCAAAAGCAAGCTTCTGCCAGGGATGATCGGGCCAAGAAACAGGATGAAGGGGAGCAGAAGACACCTTAAGCATCTTATCACTACTAATGCAATCCACACAGTCACGGACAGTTCTATCTACCATCTTGTCGAGGCCAGGCCACCAAAAGTTGGTCCTAATGAGACGTTTCATAGAGGACATCCCAATGTGAGTCCTATGGGCCAATGAAAGAATCTTGTTGTACAGAGAAGCAGGAGGAATCATTTTCCCAGACTTAAACAAAATCCTTCCTACAGCCTCAATCTCAGATGAAACCTGACAAAAAGGGGCAAATTCAGGTAAAACAGATTTATCCTTGGGCCAACCTTTTTCTAAACAATCAAAAATAAATGAGAAAATGGGATCCTTCTCAACTTCCGACATCCACTCAATCTCAGTGACACCCCTGAAATCACTAGAAATATAGTCATTAACCACAGAAACAATATCAATTTCAGGATTATCTGGGTTGGAACCAACATCAGGGCAAGGCAACCTAGAGAGAAAGTCCGCCGTGACATTACTCCTACCTGGGACATACAAAACCTCAAAATCATACTCCTGCAACTTTGAAGATAAGCGTGCAATGCGAGCAGTTGAGTTCCAACCTCCACCAGGAGACAAGATACCAACCAAGGGCTTGTGGTCAGTTTTAAGAATGAATCTGTTGCCCCAAACATAATTGCGAAAATGCTCCACAGCCCATGTGCAGGCTAACAACTCCCTTTCGATAACCGCATACCTCCTCTCAGTGAGAGATAGGGTCCTTGACGCAAAGGCAACACACCATTCTTCTTTGCCAGAAACCTGACCTAACACAGCTCCAAGACCATAACAACTGGCATCCACGGTAATAATGCACTTTTTGTTGAGAGAGAAGGATCTCAAAGTGGGGGCATTGACGATATCTTCTTTGATAGAAGAAAAGGCAGACTCCTGCCTTTCAGACCACACAAAGTCAGAGGACTTCCTGGTAAGCTCCCTGAGGGGTTCCATTTTCGTGGCGAAATTGCGAATGAACTTACTGTAGTACTCGCATAAGCCAGCGAAGGAAAGCAATTTCTCCTTGTTGTCAGGAGAAGGGGCTTTTACAATGGCATCAACAAGAGAACGCTTGGGAACTACACCGTCGGCAGACAAAGTATGACCCAAGTATTCGACACTCTTACAAAATAATTTACACTTGTTAAATTTGAGAGTAAGACCAGCTTCACATAACTTGTTGCACACATCCTTAAGATGAACACGATGATCATCCACATTCTTAGAAAAAATGAGGATATCATCCTGGAAACACTTTACGAAAGAACTAACCTCCTTAAAAATATGGTGCATGGCCCTCTGAAAGACCGAAGCGGCGGAGGCTAGGCCAAAAGGCATCCGCTTAAATTGAAAAAGGCCAAACGGAGTGATGAAAGCGGTAAATTGCTTTGCATCATCAGTCAATTCGATTTGGTGATAAGCGGAACGCAAATCAAGAGTAGAGAAAATGCAAGCACCATCCAACAAGCAAACCATTTCGTTTATATTGGGGAGAGGGTGACAATCAGTAATTAAGTTGGCATTGAGAGCCCTCAGGTCCACACATAGCCTGATACTTTTATCAGGTTTTTGAGCCAAAACGATGGGCGAAACCCATTCAGAGGACTCCACCTCTTCAATGACACCACCAAGGATCATATCATCCAATAAGATTTTGAGTTCAGCTCTTATACTGATGGGTACACCCCTCAACTTCTGTTTGACCGGAATGGCACCATTTTTAACTTTGATCCTATGGGAAAAACCTCTAAGTTTGCCGAGTTTCTCAGAAAAAACTTGAGGGAATAGCAAAGGAAGGTCCTTCTCGAGATCACATACATCCCTTGAGGATTCAGAAGCAATCATACTCTCATCAGACAAATGAGTACTCGTAGAACATGAAGCAGTGTTGTTCAAAGGTACAGCATCATACGTAATGGCAACTACAGAAATAGGGTCTTTGTTCCTGGGATTTAAGGTAATACCAAGTCTGAATTGATCCCTCCAGCCCAGAACATTCACACCTTTGATGGCAATGTACATTTTGATCCAAGCACTATTCCCCCTAAACTCAATACAGACTTCTTTATAACCAACAATATTAATGTAGGATTCATCAAAGTTTTGTGCAACAATATCAGACTCACATAAGCTAGTTAGATCAACTAGATTACCAAAAACTTCATTGCAATATAACTTGGTGATAATGGTCCAGGGAGAGCCTGAATCCGCCATAAGTTTGAGCTCTTTACCCAAAATATTAACGATACAATCCGGAGAACTCAAAGTTTCTGCAGAATTAATATCAAACACATTGCGGATAGAAACAACAATGCCATGTTCAAGGTCTTGGGATGATGACATACCTTGTGACACAGTGGAAATTTTGCCTTTAGAGGAAAAAGAGGAATCTTTTCTAGAACTAGTGTCTTTGCACATTTTAGAAAAATGACCTGAACGTCCACATTTAGTGCACTCTTTTCCAATGGCAGGACAACGAGAATACGAAGCAATGTGGTTGGGATTACCACATCTAAAGCAGTAATAATTTTTTGAATTGACCTGAGTTTTCGTATTAACATTGGGCTTGCCAGTGGAAAATGAGCTAGAGGATGAAACAGCACTAACATTACCCTCATCAACACTAGAAGATAGTTTACTAACAGTGCCAGAGGAAGCTTTACTTTCTAAAGTTTTCATCCAACGTTCAGATTGTTCAAGAGCTTTGGAGGTACTGATGGTCACCTCTAAACTGGGATCGCCCAGAATCCAAAGCTGCTCCTGAACTTTTTTACTTCTCACATGTACAATAATTTGGTCCCTGAGCATTTCGTCAGTCATTAACCCGAAATTGCAATGAAGGGACAGAGCTCGAAGTGCAGTGAGAAAGTCATCAAAACTTTCATTCTCTTCTTGAGCTCTAGTATAAAACTTATACCTGTTCAATGCTACACTGGTATTGGGTTTAAATCTATTTTCAATTCGCAATAAAGCTTCATCGTAAACATTGTGATCACCTCCTGAACGCATAGGAGGAAGAGTTCTGAAGACATTTTGACCCTCTGAACCCAAGCAGTGGAGGAAAATATTTTTCTTCCTTTCAGCAGACATACGCTCACCATCGATGGCTTTAAGGTAGGTGATAAACTCTTCCTTCCAACGTGACCATGGAATAGGTGGTTCACCTTTGCTCTGCAGAAACTTGCTTGGAGGATCAAATTGCATGGCAGAGTAATAAGTTAATCACACCACTTAAATAAAATAACAGTAACTGTAAATAGCATAGATGATGCCAATGGTGTAGAATGCACACAGAAAATGATAAGAAAGTATCAAAATATCCAAATTATACTTGCACTGTACTGGACACAGCAAAAATGCAGAGTAGCAAAAAAAATATATATATAGTACCAACCCTCAAAGCAGGAGAAGAACAAAGCTTTGAGAAAAGAACAATTGAGTAAGTCTTTCAGCGTTTAAGCATCAAAAAGTGTAGCGTTTTCAGTCTGGAAGTATGTCTTAAAACGTTAAGGTGAAAAGCAGTAAATGTCAGTTTTAATCACGTCGTAGCTGTCAGTATTGTAGCGCTAGCGTCAGGATTTCACTCGGTCAGCCTAATTACCTGAGGCGGACGTTGATCCAGGAGGCTTTGATGCCGAGGCAGCGCTGATCTGGGGCACCGCTTGTGACGCGCCTCGAGAAACAAGTGTAGATCCAAGACGCTTTGACGCTGAGGCGGCGTTGAATCAGGACACCCTTTGTGACGCGCCTTTACCAGCAGAAGAAAACAAGGCGGATTGGCTCTAGAGAGAGCGTGATCCGCGTGATGACGCGTTAAGCGTCGTGACGTTTATGACGTGCTGACATGCAGGCAGAAAGGTTGTTATGGCAACCTGCTAACGCTACGTAGATAACGGCAGACCTCTCTTAATGAGGAAAAATAGTAAAAAAGCAATAACTTCCTCAAAGTACATACCACGAGGCTGCCAAACGAACGGATGAGGAGAGGCTTAACTCAACAGCAGTCCGACCACGTAGAAATTGAAGAGAGGTGGATGGGTTCGTTTTTAGAAGAAATCCTCGCACCTGTGCCTAGGAAATGCCGCAAAAGGATTTCTTTGGTTCTCCAGTCGTCGCCAATTTTGTAAGGTAAGATGCCAGACGATATGTATCAAAAAAAGGATTTATTGCAGGTGAAAAGGCACAGAGCATCCAGCTGAACAGCAGGGCAGGCTTAAACTGCCACACAGGGAATCTGGAACACAGAACCAGGAAGGCTCACGCAGGAGCAGGGTTCTAGTTCCAGCAAGGGAAATAAATAATTAAAAGGTGAAATGCAACACTTTCCTTGACTAGGATTGTGGTACATCCCTCTGCCAACCAGAAACCCATTTTCTAACACTCATTATTTCTTGAAACCTGAGTCAAAAGAGCACTCGATTGCTGCTGTTACTTGCTTTACAGCTCAACAGTATTATTTTGTTTTGCAGTAGAGCCAGTTATGACTATATAGCTTTTAACTGGGTCCATATTGTGGAATGACAAACCTCATTATATTATACATTGTGCGTAAAGGACATTCATGCGTATCTGTTGTTGCTTTTTTATTCAGTATCTTATGCACAAAAATATATTTATAAACATAAGAATAGGTTTTGCCCTGTGATTTTATATCTGTTTGCAAGCAGGTTAAGGGACCTTTTAATCAAATTGGCGTGCATCATGATTCAAGTATGAATCCGGACAAATGCAGTAAACGTTTGAATACTGTTGGTCTGAAATATGACTCACTAGGCACAATCGTACACAAATATTCTTAAAAGTGCTTATGGCATAGATGTTTTGAAGAGGCTTTATGGTGCATTAACTGTAATGCATGGGATTACTTTATCAACCCATTAAAGGGGTTTGTTGCTTTAGATTTCCCTCTCCTCGTTATCTTTCTGATGAATTAGACTCCTGTGGCCTATGAAATTCTAAGAATCCAGCTGAAGCATGTACAGATGCTTAAAATTAGCTAAAAGGAATCAAGCAAAGCAAACGGGTTCATGTCTTTTTTTTTTTTTTTATCGGACAGCCTTGGTAAAATGTTAAATGCTCTTGTAGGTAAAGGGCTAATGGAATACTAGAACTATTCATTACACTTGCTTTTTTTAAGGACATTCATTTCTATGCGCAAAGCACTACAGTACAATACATTCCTTTCAATAACGGGATCAAGGCTCACAAATTAAAATTTTGCACCTGTATTCCTGGGATCCCTGCTTGTGATATTGCTCCGTACATCTGTCTGCCTGTTTTGCTCAGCAGC